>NW_026652277.1:60194915-60351647 GCF_009828535.3 Hylobates moloch
TTTCTCCATGTTGGCCAGGCTGGTCTTGAACCCCTGACCTCAGGTGATCCACCTGCCTCGGCCTGCCAAAGTGCTGGGATTGCAGAAGTGAGCCACCACGCTTGGCAGATACTTTTATTTTATCAACATTGTTACCACATTTCTCTGAAGAACATTTTTCGTCTTGCACCCTTCATCTGTTATCCAGTTCCCCCTCAACAATGCTCTCATCCTCAGCAATTTATAGAAATAGTTTTCCACAGAGACCTAAAAATTTCAACAGATTGTTGTTCTCAGAACTTATTTTCCTGGTCCTCTTCATGATGACACTTCATAGGAGATTGTTTCTTTAAATTTTCTTTTGTCTCCTGATACCCTCAGTGTAGGCTCCTTACCCCTTACTATCTTGGATTGGTTGTTTTGGGTCTCCTTCTTCTCCTGCAATGTAGTAGTGATTTTTTTTTTTTTTTTTTTTACATTCAGTTGTATCCTACATAGTTTACAAGGGATGCTCTTTTTGTAGCTTCAGGTATGTTCACTGAATATCCGTGGTCTTCTCTAGTATAGGTTTTGTGATCAGAAAGACATGTCCTCAAATCAGAGCTCTGCAATTATGAGCTCTGTCACTTGCAGAACTTTAGGAAGCCTCTTTAGAGATCACTGTCGCATCTATAAAACTAAACTTCTGCGTGTCTCAAGATGCTGTTAATTATATGGTGCCCTACACAAGATGGGGAGTCAGCTCACAATTTCTATCCTGTTTTCCTCTCCCCTTTTCCTGTCTTACCACAGCCAAAACTATAGTTGATATACTTTTGATATACTTTTCTTTTTTTTTTTTTTTTTTTTTTTTGTGTGTGTGTGTGTGTGTGTGTGTGTGTGTGTGTGTGAGAGATAGAGTCTCACCCTGTTGCCCAGGCTGGAATGCAGTGGCACAATCTCAGCTCACTGCAACCTCCACCTCCCTGGTTCAAGCGATTCTCCTGCCTTAGCTTCCTGAGTAGCTGAGATTACAAGCGCCCACCACAGCACCTGGCTAATTTTTTGTATTTTTGGTAGAGACGGGTTTCACCATGTTGGCCAGGCTGGTCTCGAACTCATGACTTCACATGATCCACCCACCTCGGCCTCCCAAAGTGCTAGGATTACAGCATGAGCCACTGCGCCCCGCCGATATACTTTTCTTATATTTGTCTCAGGTAAGAACAGTTAATGCCAGATTATAAAGAACCATTTTTTACAAGTTTAAAAAAATATACTCACAGAAGTTATGTACTGTAATATGTATTTTAGAAAATCTGTCTTCCATTCATGTGGAATACAGAATACACTCGTGGAGTATAGAGAGAAGTGAGAGAGTAGAGGCAGGGAAAAGAGCTTGGAGTGTTTTTCCCTGGAGTACTAATCCAGGTGAGAGGTGATGAGGGCATGAGATGTGTCAACTCCAATGTGAAAAAGAAGGAGTGGATTTGGCTGAGCCCATTTTAAGAATCAGGGCAGACATTTTTATGGGGCTGCTTTAACTTGAGGCTGTTCATGATCATTATGATCATTTCATTTTTAATTTTAGAAATTTTAAAATAAAAGCGCAACAGCATTCCTTAGGCTATCCCCCGACTCCTACCCAATCTCTGAGTATAAGATTCGGAAATGGAGCAGAAATAAGGGTTCTTTGTTTTATATATATTACTTAGTACTTTTGTAAATCCAGAAAGCATAATATTTAAAATTTGTTTCTTAAGTCATTAAATCATAGTTGTAAATACCCCAACATGATGTGCTTTAAAAGTAATGTCATGTATCCATCTTTATGGAAGGAAAAGAGAGCATATGATGCCTGCTCTGATGTAGTGTGGGATGCAGTTAGCTAGGCTTCCTCATCGTCTCCCCTGCTTGTTCTTTCTGTAAATTTAGTCATATTCCCTTCTGCATCTGCAGTGTCTTCTTTTCGACTCCACTTAGTGTTCATTCTCCAGTGTGAGTGTCATCATTTCTTTTTTCTCTGAAAGTTTTTTTCCTAATATTTTATAGTTCTTACAAGTTATGTTGATTTTCATACTTTGTCATATACCATGTTATTATGTTACTTCATGTTTTTAATTCTTAATTCATTGAAATCTGTTTTTTAGCTTCTCCTATCTGATTTACTTGCAAAATAAGTAACAAAATCTTTGATGAGAAAACTGTGCTGATACATTTGCTTTTTCCTTACCTTACCTCTCTTTAAGGTCCTCCACAGATAGCTGTGACTCAGACTGGCTAACATTGCGTTTGTTTCTAACCCTCCACCAGTTCCTGGACTACTCCGTCTTTATCCTTTCCTCTTCTATTCCAGTTTTAGTAAATGACACCAACATCCACCCAGTTAACTCCCTGATTTTCACATCCCTTATCCAGTTGGTTTTACATCCAGATAGCTCTCAAGAAAACGGCCCACGCTCTGTTGTTTCCACTTTTGTTCAGAGCCTAATAATTTTTGTTTCAAATACTGCAGCAGCATCCTGAACTGTTTTGCTGCTTCTAAACCTATCTCCCTCTATTCCATTTTGAGATAGAAGGTTACCAAATGTTGTGGACCGTGTATCCACAGCACGTGCGTGTTTATATGCACACACACACATACAAATATACTACTATCATTTATACATTATGGAACATGCATCCTATGTATTATAGAACGTTCATGGAGCTATAAATTTTGAAGACTGTAATAAAGAGAACTATAGAAATTCTTTTTCCCCATATTCCAGTGAATGTTTTTGTATGTGTTTGCAATCTCTGCTTTGGAGATTGCTGCTTTTGATTGAAGATGTAGTCATCGTTGTAAACTGAAATACTTTATGTCATTTATTAATCTAAAAATGTCTAGTGGTTCCCAACTCCCTATTGGATAAAATATAAATTTTTTATATTTGTCCTCCGTTGCCTCGTACTTTCATAGTTTATCTATTTTATCTCATTATTCATAAGTGACGCCACTCCCCAGTATACACTCATTATTTTGGTTCTACTGAACTTTGAATTGCCTAAACACTTAATTTTTAAACTTGCCTTTTTTTTGTCCTTATACGTGCTAGACTGCATATATGGATATATGAGTTGAATATGTCCATATTTGAGTTGTTTTCAAAGGAGTCTATCATTTTTAAAATTTGTGGAAATAACTGCCTTTAAACTATTTGATATTCTTTAGATAATCTAACTCGCTTTTGCCATATGTGCAGCTGGGCACGGTGGCTCCCACCTGTAATCTCAGCACCTTGGGAGGCCGAGGCAGGTGGATCACCTGAGGTCAGGAGTTTGAGACCAGCCTGATCAACATGGTGAAACCCCGTCGCTACTAAAAATACAAAAATTAGCCAGGTGTAGTGGCGCATGCCTGTAATCCTAGCTACTCCGGAGGCTGAGGGAGGAGAATAGCTTGCACCCAGGAGGCGGAGGTTGCAGTGAGTCAAGATCGCGCCACTGCACTCAGTCTGGGCAACAAGAGTGAAATGCCATCTCAAAAAAAAAAAAAAAGCCAAATGTGCATATATGTTGGAGACTAAAAGGGTGAGAAATGGATTTTATTCATGTCATACCATATGTTGCCTACGAAAATACTGGACATTTAGTATCAGAATATTAATTGAATAACATCTAATTTCAAAAGCGTAACTTTTGGTTTCCTTTCAAGTGTATGAATCAACTATTTTAGTGTAGTAGTATTTACTAGTTCAGTTTTAGAAGATGTTTTGGTGAGAGGGAAACATGCTTCAGTATGACTTCTTTTGAATAATGCAAAAAATAAACATACATCACCCCCCTCAATGGGTAGAATACTTTTGTATTTGAAAGGGTAGGAAATGTATGCTGCAGAAATGGCAATGTTGTGGGTGAAGAGATCTTCATTATCTCAGCCAACCGTGGTCTTCAGAAGCAATGACATCATTGTTGCTTCACTGACTTCAGAATTCACGCAAGAGACAGAGGCCCATGAACTGAAGACAGCTTCTTTGTCAGACATGGTGTAGAAAGGAAGACACAAAGCGCTTCCCGTTGAGTCATGGCGGGCTTTGCGACTCAGTTCTTGGTCCTTTGTGAAAGCACATGACTGGACTTGTAGAAGATTAACCCCCTTAACATTTCTGTAAAAATTTAAACAGATGCAAAGCAGCACCATCACTTTTCTTTTCCTCTCTGTTGTGAATTCAGTATTCTGGTGGGCAGTGAATTATATTGAATCCCCTCAGAGAGGCCAGGGCAGTCAATGGTGGCTGTGAATGGGGCCCTCTGAAGGGCTCAGCTGTGGGTTTTTTTTGGGCTTTCACTGTTCTTTATAGCATTATTCCTCTGAAAGAGCTCCCTCTAAGAGTGGGGTCAGTCTGGAGACCTTTATAGTGCTTGAAGTAATCCACCCTTTAATCTGTTCCTTCCTGTGGGAAAATCAGTGTGGAAAAAGAAAAGAGTGAGCTGGTATTTACATCCAGATATAGACTGGTTAGAAAGTTTACTTTTAATCTTCTACTGTCCTTTGTATGAGTACAGCTTGTTTTCAAATTTAGTTTCTTAATAAAACAAATTCCAGAAATTCAATACATGGTTTGCGCTGATAATTTAATCTAGTTATAGATGCTGAAGAGCTGTTGTTCTTAACCTTCTTTCCTAGCCTGGATCATCAGTTCATTAATCCAGCAGACATTACATGCGTTTAAAAGTAAGTATATACTATCTTATTAATAAAATGATATAAGTGATCTCTACATCTTTTTTATTTTCCTGGTTGTGACTTTACTTAAGTATTCTGTATGTGGAAAGGATTATGTATGTTATCATTATATGTCAAAATATTACGTTTGAGGGTAACAAGATTTAGCTCTTGATTTTTAATGACAAAATTGGTGACAGTGATAGCACAGATACTGACTTCCTTTGCGAATGGGGTAGTAATTGGGAGGTGGGATTCTAAGGGAAGACTTTTGCTCATCTTTTATTGCATGAATTTTAAAATTCAATTATGTATTCATTTATTACTTACATATTTGAAAAAAAATTAAAACAACAAAGAGGAAATGTATTAGTCTGAGAGAAGTAGTGGGCATTTTAGTCCAAGTTATCTTATCTATTCTGGTTCCAAGTCTATATAGTATCCCACAGCAGACACCAATCCTAATCTAACATATCTAGATTATAAGAAGGAAGGAGATGGAAACTAATATTTCTGTTGCAAAATATCTGATGGAGGCCAGGCACGGTGGCTCACGCCTGTAATCCCAGCACTCTGGGCGGCCGAGGTGGGCAGATCACGAGGTCAGGAGTTTGAGACCAGCCTGACCAACATGGTGAAACCCCACCTCTACTAAAAATACAAAACTTAGCTGAGTGTGGTGGCAGGCGCCTGTAATCCCAGCTAGTCGGGAAGCTGAGGCAGGAGAATCATTTGAACCTGGGAGGCAGAGGTTGCAGTGAGCTGAAATTGCGCCATTGCACTCCAGCCTGGGCAACAGGGTGAGACTCCGTCTCAGAAAAACAAAACAAAACAAAAAAAACTGATGGGTAGAAGAATTTTTTTTACTCATACTCTTTTGAAGACAAAGAGTACATCAAAATTTCTTTTCTAGTTCCTCCTAAAACTAAAAGTCAGCTATTCCCAATTATCTTTGAATTAACTTAGAGTAAAAATAAAAGTGAAAAAAATTGGTTTTAGGCAAAGAAGTCAGTGAAAAAATTTATATTCCTCTATCCCCTTGGCTTCTATTCTTTTCCTCTTCTGAAAAGAACTGTTCTTGAAGAAAACTAGTTGTGTGCCTTAAACCTAGCTAGCATCTTACCCTAGTGCAATTTAGGGTCAGGTAGAGACAAGAAAAATTATCAAGATGCTTTGAAGCAATGAATTTCAAGTGCAAAATACTGCTATGATGTATGCATATAATATTCCCACTACTTTGGATTAAGGGGGTGGATTTTTTTAAATATGTAGGAAGTTTGTGATGGGATAGGGTGGTGATGGACAAGGCTATACATGGAGAAAATAGATATAGAAATATAAAGGCTGTGGAAAGTTACAGTGCTATGATTAATTATGTATGCTTGCCCTTCCTCTTGTTTCGAGATGGAATGTGTAGGCTAAGAGACACAACTGCCTATCTCAGGTGAAGCCTATGAAATATCAGCAGGATGGTACAGTGGGAAGGGCCCCGGTCTCCAGGAGTCAGGGACTGTGAGTTCTGGTCCTCATTCTGCCATTAACAGTGAGGTCTAAAGGGTCACTTCTCTGTTGTACTTGCAGCCACTATCTAGATGGAAATACTAGGTTTTAAGATCCTTGAAACATCTTTATACTCATGTGCTCAGCATAGGGCCACGCACCTGGAACATACATATTTTTTCAAGTGAAAAAGTAAAAGTACAGCATTTTTTAAATTGTAAAAATAGGGTGGGGTGGTTAGAATTTGTTATTGTGTTTTCTACAGGTTTTCAGGATCTTAAAATCAGATTGTAGGTTATCATCTTAATTTTTTTTTCCTGCAGAAGTATCGCATCTGTAATAGCCTTGACAGGTTGTCATCGTGTTACTCTGCTCCAATAACAATATTTTCAATATTTTCACTGAAACCATATTGTGGGTTTTTTTTTTTAACCTTCGCTATTGAACACTTCCCTGGTTTTCTAGTCCTGCTTCCTTTCAGGAAGGTTTTAATGAAGTTAAATGATGCGTAGCTGCCATTTTTGTAGGTCTAAAACAGTTGAATATTAACAATTTCAAATGGTGCAAATAAAGTTTATTATCCAACTGTAGTCACAGAGATTTGGTCCCTGCTTAAAATGTTTCAATGGCCTCTCATGACTCCCCTGACCTCCCATCCAGCCCTTCTTGTCCTGACTCACAAGGGCTTTCATTTACCAATTTCTTTCACTGTCTACACCCAGCTGCTCTGAAATTTCAGTTCCTGGACTGCTAAGCTTTATCTTCAGTGTGGGCCTTTGGGAATGCCATTTCTTTTGCCAAAAGCACTCTCCTTTTCCTCTTGTTCTTCTCCATCCCTCAACCCTGTAGCCTGGGTTGGCTAATACCAATTTAAGCAATGGGACAGAGACAATATACACACAGTAAATATGTTTAGTATTTTAGAAGTGAAAATATACACGTAATATACAATATACACAAATTAAACAAAAAGATGGATTTTCTTCCCTCTAACTACCCTTTATTCTTTCTTCCCTCTAACTACCCTTTCTTCCCTCTAACCTGGCCCTTTATTTCAAATGCCCCATTTCAGTGATGTTACCCATAACTAAACATAGTATCACAGATGAGGACCAATGTGCAGACTGCAGTGGGAAGATCATTTTCCTTGTTTGGGATCTTATAAATCCATCAGTACGATTATCTAGGATTGTTAGCTCATAGTAAGCTCATAATCATTTTTCATTTCCCAGAATATAAAAGAAGCTTTAAAAAAAAGTTTAGCCAGTTTTTTTTTCTTTTAATTTTTTCTAGGAACCTAGGAAAAAGGAGTCACCATTGGGAAGTTAGAAAGGCATGGAAGTTTTCAGGAACAGTTTATGTTTTATTTTTGTTTTTAAAATAGCTTTCAGGTATTTATAGAACAGCTTAGGAAATAAAGCGCTTTCCCAGACAGGTGTTTTTGCTGTGCTTTGGAATACTGGTGTGGGAGAAATGCTGCTGAAGCCTTCTCTTAATTCACAGGAGAAACATACCCTTTTGCTCCTTCCTGTATAATAACATTTGCTTTGCCAAAGTCATGAGTAATCAGTATAGGAAATGTAGTTATTTTTAGTTGAATATTATGTTTTCATAAAGTATGAGATAATAGGAAATGAAGTGTCAAAATGAGTAAAGTTAAAAATAAAAGCTTTGGATGTAGTCTGCCTGAGTGAATTCAGGCTCTATCTAAGACAATTTTTTTTAACTTTCTGTGCCTCAGTTTTCACACATGTAAAATGGGGAAAAACAGTGTCTTCCTCACTGGGTTCTTTTGAGAATTAATAAGATAAAGTACTTAGAATAGCATCATTGGCACCGTCATCATAAATAAATGTACTTATTATTATTTTAACTAAAAGTAGTCATGAAGAATCCCAGAGACTTTTTAAAAGTTGGTTAATATGGTTAATCTTTTGTAATGTAATTCTTATGCCATCCTTCTCAAATTAGTACTATAGAGTTCTGATTATTCTATAACTCTTCTACTGCTTCCTACTCATTTAAACATAGTTTAAAGATATTTGCCCATCTAGTACACTTGAGATTTGAAAATACCTGAATTAGTGCTGGAAACTAGAAATAGATTTTCTCTCATTTGTATTCATGGTATTTCTTCCCAGTTCTGCTTCACCTCTCCTTTTCCTGCCCTCTTCTCCACTCGTTTCTGTCTCTCATTCTTGCAGGCCTATGTGTGTGTATACACATGAATCTCTTCTTTTCCCTCTCTCTCTCCTTATCATTAGAAAAATATAAGTGAACTGTAAGCTAAACAACTATTGTAAATTGGAGTTGTATGTAATTTCATCTCTCGTTATTTTGTACTTATTCTTCTAGAATATGTAAATAACTGGTTTTATTGTTAGAGTGGTGTATGTGGAGCATTTGTGATTGATTGATTGACTGGTTGATGGCTATTAAACATTGATATAAACCCAGATTTCCTCTGTTATGGTACCCATTACCTTTATAGTTCCAAAATATTTTTCAAGAGATTTTTTTAAAAGTCACTTAATTTGTGACATACTCTGGTGGACCTTACAAAATTTTCTCTCAACGTTGGCACATTTGAGTTGCTTCGCAGCTGTTTCTCCACTGCGTAGTCATTTCTACATGTTATTAATGATATACTTTCATGAGGGAGAGTTTCCTGTTTGTATGATTTTAATTTTTTTGTTTTTTCATCTTTTAATTTAAATGAAACATTTCAAAGTTATACAAATGAACAAAAATAAAATTATAGACACGGGTATATCATACAATTTGGCAGCTATCAATATTTTTCCATGTTTGTTTTAAATGTTTCAAATGTTACAGATACGGTTAAAGCCCCACCACTAATTTCTTTCCTCTCTGTCATTCCTGAGGGGTGGTCATTCACAAATTTTGAAACAGATTATTCTTCTGAATTTTCTTTTTTATTTTTGCTGGATTTATATAAAATATTAGTTAGGATACAGGTGCGGTAAAGAATTAACATATCCTGAGGCTGTTATCCTTGGAAAGGCCTCCTTGCAAGGTTGGTCATTGGCTGGCATATTAAAAACTGGAATTTAGAAGGATTCGCATTCCTAGAACTGATAAGGGTGGCTTGCTGTGCCAAAACTGTGCAAACAGTGTGGGTGATACTGAACACTTAATTTTTTCTGGGAATCTGGAATTCTGGTTTGTGCTAGGCCGAGGATGCCTACGTGACCAGCCCCCAACAAAACCTCAGGCACTGAGTCTTTAATGAGATTTCCCAGTAGACAACATTTCACGTTTCGTCAAACTCGTTGCTAGAGGAATTAGGTGTGTTCTGTGTGACGCCACTGGGAGAAGACTCTTGGAAGCTTGTGCTGGCCTTCCTCTGAACTTCACCCTTTGTGACTTTTCCCTTTGCGACTTTTCCCTTTGCGGGTTTTTCTGTGTATCCTTTCACTGTAATGAATCCTAACCATGAACAGGACTATATGCTGAGTCCTGTGAATCCTCCTAAGGAGTCATCAAATCTATGCGTGGTCTTGGAGAACGCTGACAGAATATAGCCTGTGGATCAATTGGAATGAAGTTAAACTGCTACAACAAAGAGCTCCCCCAAATGCTATGACTTGAACAGAAAAGACATTTATTTTTTCTAATGTTCATAGTCCAGAAATTGAAACTGTAAGATAAGGCTCACAAGGGTAATGGCTAAGCAGCACATGCACGAGCTACTGGGGCACACTGGAGAAAACGCATTGAGAAAGCAGCAGCGGGGTAGGGACATGGCCCCTTTGTTGGCACATTGCATTGTAGGGAAGCACACATAATTCTAGTAGGTCTTGATGACAGACTTTGGAAGAGGGGCCTCAATATACGGGCAGTGGTACTTTTAAACTGCATGATTAGTGAAGTACCAGTTCCTCTCCTGGCCTATCATAGACCAAAACACAATAGTGGTATGACCTGGTAGAATACTGGCCCCAACCCCATGCTGCCAGATGAGGACCTGAGGTTTGGGAGCACCAGCCTTTTGCGTGACATGATCAGTGGGCTGGGGTCCAAGCCTTGTGGTTGTGTCTGTCACATGGCATGACAGCAACAGGATTTGTCATATCAGCATTCATGGTTGAGAAGAATCCCTATTTTTACCGTATGCTAGTGGAAGAGTTTTTAATATTCTCCTCTTTACAAAGTAGTCTTGTTTTCAGTCATTCTTACCATCTCACTGACAAATAAGACAGACATTGGCTGCTAGTAATTACTTGGTAATTACCTGGATTTATGCTCTTATACTTTGATCTCAGAAAACTACTTCTTTAGTGTCTAATGTTGCTAAATAGCACTCTTTAGGAACTTGCAGAAATTTTTTTTTGTCTTTTGTTAGTTATATACTGGGGAACAACAATAAATGGCATTCTTTGAGTCTGAGCATTTTAATCAACTAGGAAGAGACTGATCCCTTTGTCTTTTGACCAGCACCACTTATGTTGCCTTAGGCACCTCATTCAAGTCAATTTTGAAGAGAAAATTTTGATAGTACTGTATTCAATATAGCAAGTTCACCCCAAAACTTTAGATGCCTCTATTTGCTAATTAACCTTGTGCCCCATATCTAGAGTGAGATAAGGCTCACTCAGGATAGCCCCAATATGCACCTCCAAGCTGACTCCCTTCCCCAAAGGTGTCAGTCGCTAGGTAGCTTGACACCTTTTAATTAGGAAATTCAACACAAGAACTGGCAGTTGAATAGTACCTGGTTTGGCATATCATTATCTATGAAAGGTATTTACCATTTAAGAATTTTTGTGATTATTTAAGATAAAGGTAAGAGACAGCTAGCATAGTTGATTGAGTATGGGGTTTAGATCACAAGCTTAAGAACATCTGTATTCTGACAGTTATGGGTCATATGGCTTTGGAGAGAGACCAAATCTCAGTGGACATCTGTTTCATGGTTTGTAAAATGTGACTGATAACAGGGTATACCTGCTTCTCTTCATTCTTATGAAGAATAAGTGAAATGTTCATACAAAAAGCATGAATTTTAGCTATCTAATTACATCAGCTAACAGATTTAGTTCTCTAAAGGGAGTAGACTCAGAATGTAAAAAACAAATTCTAATCAGTGATTTGCTTTGATAATGTCTACTAACCTTGAGAAATTTGTTAGCTTTCTTTTTCTAAAACTCCTTTAACAGCCAACAGATAAAGAATAGGTTTTTGAGATTTTGGATAGTATTGGCTATTGAAAAGAGCTTTTATTTTTGTAAATGAACTCTAATGTTTCAATTATTGTGTTTTTATGTTACCTTATTTTTAAAATAGGAAGGTCAGTGAGTAAGACTGCTTAAAAAAATGCTAGTTTACCATGGTGAGAATCTACTTTCTTATGAACCCTTAAAAACATCACAGTGTGTTAAAGCCTTGATTATTTTTGATGGAATAGTTCAGTGGGCTTAAAGAGCAGGCCCTTGAGTAGGACCACCTAGATTTAAATCCTAGCTTTACACTCAATAGATGTAGAGTGTTGGAAAAGTTATCTACTATTTAGTTTATGTCTAGCTCATGAAAATGTTGTAATGGTGCTCTGTGTGTTTGTCTGGTTGCTTTCCCCGAGACTCATCAGTGTTGTTCAGTCTCTCTCTCTCTCTCTCTCTCTCTCTTTCTCTCTTCCCCCCTCCCTTAAATTTAATGTAAAATTTAAAAACAGATTTGGAAAAAAAATTAGATATGATTTAGATATGATTCTCCCTTATTGCACTGATTGTATAGTTACTTAAAAAAAAGAGAGAGAAGGAACACAGATTCCTTACTTTGTGTTGCTTAATGTGTTTTTGCAAAATGTTGTTTGCCAATATTTTTGGCTAGGCAATTTAACTTCAGTATTGCTAGAGTGACACAGATGGATGAAATGTGCTTTTAAAAATAAGAGTGTATATATATAAACACATGCCCTGAATATGTGCATCTATACACATACACACAAACATAAATTTGGATGGAAAGAAAAAAACAGGAAAGAAAAAAGTGAAAGAAAATTTTGGTTACTGATTTTAGGAAATGATTCAGTTGGTACTGATGCATTTTAAAGAGTTTACCAAGAGTGAGATCTCCCGAGTATGGAAGCTTTTCAAGGAAATTCTGTATGAAAACTTATTGGCTTTGTGGTATAACTCCATAGCAAGTATATACCCATATAGATGATGGCTGGAAATCAGAAATGTTATCTTCTCTAACTTTAGGTTATAGATTTCTTAACATGCCTGAAAAAAATACATGGAAATCACTTAGCTCAATGAAATTTGAGTGTAATTAAAAGTAAAAAAGTCATTGATTTTTATGTCTTCCTAATAAATTTGGAATACCCACATTATTTATTTTATAATTAATTTTTTCCCAACTTTTATTTTAGATTCAGGTAGTACATATGCAGGTTTGTTACATGGGTATATTGCATGATGCTGAGGTTTAGGGTAGGATGGAACCCATCACCCAGGTAGTGTGTATAGTACTCAATTAATGTTTTTAACTAATTAGGAAATTCCAAAGTGTAACTGTTTTTCTTGAGGCCTGCTTTGTCTGATAGTAATACAGTCACTCAGCTATCTTATGCTTGCTTTATACATGCTATCTCTTTTTCCACATATTTACTTTCAACCTATCTGTATTGTAGCATATAGTTTGGTCTAGCTAGCTTTTATATTGTTATTATTTATTCTTATAATCTCTGCCTTTTGGAGGGAGCATTTCACTTAATGTAATTATTGATATGGTTGGAGGTAGGTCTAATGTTTCACAGTTTATTGTCTGTTTGTCCTACCTGCTCTTTGTCCCTGTGTATCTTATTTATTACCTCCTTTTGAATTAATTGAATATTTTATGTAATTCCATTTTAACTTCTCTACCAGCTTTTTACCTCTAATAATTTATTTTTTTAATGGCCACTGAGGTACTATAATAAATATCCTTGAATTTTCAAGTGTCCTTAGAGTTAATATTGTACCAATTCATGTAAAATGTGAAAACTTTGTAATCACATAGGTTCATTGACTCACCCCCTTTTCTTTTTTTTTTTTTTTTTTTTTTGAGACAGAGTCTTACTCTGTCGCCCAGGCTGGAGTGCAGTGGCACGATCTCGCCTCATTGCAAGCTCCGCCTTCCGGGTTCACACCATTCTCCTGCCTCAGCCTGTAGGAGTAGCTGGGACTACAGGTGCCCTCCACCAAGCCTGGCTAATTTTTTTTTTCTTGTATTTTTAGTAGAGATGGGGTTTCACCATGTTAGCCAGGATGGTCTCGATCTCCTGATCTCATGATCCGCCCACCTCGGCCTCCCAAAGTGCTGGGATTACAGGCGTGAGCTACCATACCCAGCCCCACTTTTCTTTATGCTATAGTTACAACATATGTTATCTGTACATATGCTATAAATCCCACCATATATTTTTTGCCTTAAACATATATATTTTAAAGAAATTGAATAGAAAATAATATTTTATATTTACCCACATATTGGTCTTTTTGATGCTCAATATTGTTTCCTGGACATCTGATTTTATCTGGTATCATTTTCCTTCAGCCCAAATAACTTTCTGTAGTAATTTTTGTGGTGTAGTTCTGCTTTATATCATAATTTGTATTTATCTGAAAATGTTTTTATGTGATCTACCTTTTTGAAAGTAGTTTTCAATAGATTTTGAATTCAAATTTAACAGTTTTTAAGGTTTTGGTTTCTTTTAGCACTTTGGTGACATTTTTCTACTGTCTTCTGGCCTTCATTGTTTTTGATGAGAAGTCAAGGATAACTCGTATCATTATTCTCCCATAAGTAGTATGTTATTTTTCTCTAACTCCTTTCAAGATCTTCTGTTATCTGTGGTTTTAACAATGTGACTGAAAACTGCCCATGTGTGGTTTTATTTCTTTTTGTCCTGTTTGAAATTCACTGAACTTTTTGAATTTGTAAATGTATGTCTTCAAGCAGATTTTGAAAATGGCCATAATCATTTCAAATACTTTTTCTCTTAATTCTTTCTTGTTCTATACTCTCAGAGTCCAGTTATATGTATGTCATACCTTTGGGTATTGCTACACAGATAACTGAAACTCTGTTTATGATTTTCAAACTGTTTTCTCTTTCTTCTTTTTGGATATTTTCTGTTTATTGATCTCCCAGTTCACTGACCCTTATGCGTCACTTTCAATTGATATTAAACTTGTCCACTTGATTTTTAATATATATATATTTATTGTATTATTAGTATTTAGTATTGTATTTTTAGTTATTTTTAATTGTCGGGCTTTTCTACTTGCTCATTCGTTATAAGTATATTTTTCTTTATATCGTTGAAGAATTTTGTAATTTTGCATCCTAATTCTAACATCTGATTCATCTCAGATTCACTCTCAGTTAATTCTCTTTTCTCTTGATTCTGGATCACATTTTAAAAGTTTCTTTATGTATCTAATTTTGAATTGTTTCTTAAACATTTTGAATGATATATTGTAGAGATGTGGCATTATCTGGTAGTCCTCTAGATAGTGTGCTTTTTGTTTTGTTTTACTTGTTTGTTTTAGACCGACAGTGTGACTGGTATCAGATTGTAAACTGTAACCTCTCTGCATTCCTTTTAGCCTTAGCTGGGCTGCTTAGAGTCCACCTCAAACACATATAGTTAGGGGTCAGCCAGAGGTTGTTGGAAAGTGCATTTGCAGAATATGGAAGTCACCTTCTATGACTTTCTGTTTTCCAGGACCACTGCACTTACCCAACCCCAAACTTTTAAGTATGTGATGCCCAAACTCAGTACTTTGGTTCTTTATGCCAGTAAAAACCAGGTTCTCATTCATATTTCAGCCACTCATATAGACTTACCCTCAGAAAGAAAAGCCATGCAATCAGAAAACTCACCCATGTGTCGTTTCATTCTTCCAAGTGACAGCTCCTCTCTAGCTTCTCCCTGCATTTGTTCACTCTCCAATGACTTCAGAAAGCTGTTTTTTTTCTATTTTATTTAGTATTTATAGTTATCTACAAGAGGATTGGTTGGAGAGGAAGTACTTAACCATCCCAGAAGTGAACTGCTGTCATTTATTCTGGAATGTGGAAGATGTCACCAGCAGTAAATAAAAATACTAAGAAGAAGAAAAAGCATTTCTTCTTGAAACAGGAGACTCTTTCTATTCACAGGATATTCTTTTTAAATTTTTTATTTATGTGCTTATTTATTATAAATTCAGGGGGTACATATGCAGGTTTGTTACATGGGTATAGTGCATAATGCTGGGGTTTGGGTTTCTAGTGAACTCATCATTCCAATAGTGAACATAGTACCTAACCATTAGTTTTGCAACCCTTGCTTTCCTCCTACCCTCCCCACTTTTGTAGTTTCCAGAGTCTATTGTTTCCATATCATATATACCCATTGATCAGCTCCCACATATAAGTGAGAACAGGTGGTATTTGATTTTCTGTTTCTGCGTTGTTTCACTTAGGATAATAGCCTCCAGTTACAACCATGTTGCTGTGAAGGACATGATTTCATTATTTTTATGGCTGCATAGTGTGCCATGGTGTATATATACCACATTTTGTTTATCCATTTCACTGATAGACACCTAGTTTGATTCCATGACTTTGCTGTTGTGAATAGTGCTGCAGTAAACGTACAAGTTTAGGTATCGTCTTGATAAAACTGTTTCTTTTCCTTTGGGTAGATACCCAGTGGTGAGATTGCTGGGTCAAATGGTAATTTTATTTTTAGTTCTTTGAGAAATCTCTATACTGTCTTCCATAGGGGTCGAACAAATTTACATTCCCACCCTTTTCTCTGCATGATCTCCAGCATCCAAACCAGCAGAACTCAGTATCATAGAGTTATGGGAGGAGCTACTCTGTAGTCATTAGATATAATTATATGACATAATTATATCCATGACTACTATGTAGTCATTAGATATAATTTGAAAATATTCAACATCTTGATTTTAACATTAACTATGTGTGCCACAATATAAAATATATTAGGAAGCTGTCTTCCTTCAAGGCTTCATAGCAGGGATGGGTCCTTATGTGACAAGTTAAGAAATCATCAGAGCTGATATTCAGATAGCCTTGTAGAGCTTAAGTTTCTGTTGTTGATTTCATGCGCAGCCTCAATTACTGCCACCATAGCACTTCGCTATACTGACATGTACAGAAGGAGTTATTCTGTCCATGTGATTGAGAACCTCTTCAGCAGGGAATCTTCTGGTGAGCATTCTTATGGTGTACATATATCCTCAGATCCTGATCCCATTCCCAAAGATCTATCCCAACTTTTCTTTCGAACCTCCTGGTTATCAATATTTCAATTTATTTCTTCTATTATTGTAATTACTTCACCAGACAACTCAGAAAGTGGTGTGTAGATCCTAGCCTTGGGCTGTCCTCCCTCTGGAAAATGGTGTATAGTGCTTAAATTCAGCCACCTTCTGGACTAGTCTTCATTGTTTTATAACTCCATTCTGGAATAGGGCTATAACACTTTTGCAGTCCAATTCTGGGTGGTTCCTGTATATCTTATAGATGCATCTGCAAGACAGGCTATAGAATCGTCATTTGCAGTTATTTAGTAAAAAGGAACTCCCAGGATCACATAGGTGTCAATTGAGAGAGAAGTTGAAATATGTTAGGAGCAGGCATAGATGCTGGGTCCTGTAAACAAAATGATTATACAATTTGTGCCTTCGAGACCTGATCCATGTAGACTATTTTCATTGAATAATGGAGGTGGACTGCCGCTGGATTCGCCTGACATAATTGCAAAATTAATGCAATAGCACTCGATGCAAGAATGGAATATCAAGTTGCATGGCTACCTGGCATTCATTGATTAGGCATTCAGTTCTATCAGAGACCAGTGGGAAGCTGGGAGCTACTATCTTAAAAAATAAAAAAAGGTTATTTGTTTATAAGTACTTGCCCTTTTTACTATACTATTAAATACACTTAGGTTTCGCTGTGATTTTTTATTAGAATTTGTCACAGTCTCCATATAACTCCCCAATCTACACAGCCACTTTACACACCATGGGATTATCTTGTCATAAATACTAAAAATAGAACAATTCGCACTGTATCTTGGGAAACCTGAATAACTTTTTTGTTTGTTTGCTTTGCCCTGGACTTCTATTAAAACTGGGAATTTTTTTTTTTTTTTTTTTGAGACGGAGTCTTGCTCTGTCGCCCAGGCTGGAGTGCAGTGGCGCAATCTCGGCTCACTGCAAGCTCCCCCTCCCGGGTTCACGCCATTCTCCTGACTCAGCCTCTCCGAGTAGCTGGGACTACAGGCGCTCGCCACCACGCCCGGCTAATTTTTTCTATTTTTTAGTAGAGACGGGGTTTCACCATGGTCTCGATCTCCTGACCTCATGATCCGCCCGCCTCGGCCTCCCAAAGTGCTGGGATTACAAGCGTGAGCCACCGCGCCCGGCGGAACCTTTTAAAATCATATGAATCAGTGATAAATGTCACCTCCAAAGTCGTATTAGTTAATTAGATGTTCCTACTCCTTTTTAGTGGTTGTGTATACAACATATAGCAATTTATTTTTCGGTATGGAAAAAAATCTTGACATGCTCTGAACCAGTGGATCCTTAAGCACTTTACTAAGGTGTCAAGATCATGTATTTCTATGGAATTTGTTTCTCAATCTCTGCTACACATTTTGTTATATAAATCTCTGAGGTGACTGCCACTTTCTGCCCTCTAGAACCTGTCAACAATATGTATTTAATATTGTAGACTAGAGTAGTGAATTGTGAGATTGTGTGAGAAATTCGATATTTCCTTTAAGACGGAATGTCAAAGCTGTGCTGCTGGCCCTGCCAGGTAAAAATTGTTTACTAGTGGGGTTCTTGTCTTACCAGAATAGAGGGAAAAGTACATTTATCAAATGAAACCTGCATGTTAGATGAAATAGGCTATACTTATTTGATCCAGTGAGCAAACGTTATCTGAAACTGCAGCCATAATAATCATTACTGCCTTATTAATTTTATAAAAACTCACTCTTATTCTTTAAAATACATCGATCTTCTGCACTAGCCCAAAGTGGAGTGTTAAATGGAGAAGTGACAGGAATCATCGCCCTTGAATCCTTTTAGGTCTTTGGGTTTAATTTTCTCTGCGTGGCTCAATAGTGATAGAGATGTCTTTAAAAATTTACTTCAGTGGCTTCTACTTGGTCTTTGCTCTCATAATAGCTCTTGTACCACAGCCAGGAAATTAATTTGGGAGTTTGGGGATTCTGACAACTTCTTAGGATATCCATTTAAATATATCCTCAAGAATATTACAAATATTCATACTATGTGTTTGGATGTCCCATTGGTCCTACAGTAAAATGCATTCACATTAGAATTACATAATACCCTTTGACACCTGTAGAACCCAGAGGCATTTGCTGTCCTCACAAATTATTGCTGCTCCATAGCAACATGGTATGTTGCTTATGTGAACCCCAAATGATACGGAATATATATGATGAATGAGAAGAGACATTCACTAGAGCAAGAAGTATTGAGCTGATAAACACAATGGTTATCTATTAAACAACTTGATTGGGGTAGGGAAGTCTTCATAATAGTAATAATATAAATAAGAATTACATTTATACACTACTTTGTGTTACATTATATGCATTACTTCATTTGGTCCTTACAGTAATCCTGTAAGAAATATGTTTGTATTATTATATATAATAAAATATTTTATTTTAATATTTTATTATTATATATAATAAAATATTTTTATTATTACTGAAGTGTACACTTCAATTTCCACATTTAGAAATGATGATAATCATTACAGTAATAATAAAAACACATTTCTTACAGGATTACTGTAAGGACCAAATGAAGTAGTACATATAATGTAACACAAAGTAGTATATAAATGTAATTCTTATTTATATTATTACTACTATGAAGACTTCCCTACCCCAATCAAGTTGTTTAATAGATAACCATTGTGTCCAGAAAACTGAAGGGCATAATGATACTATAGATGTCCCAGAATTACAAAATAAATAATTGGAATATGCAGAACTTGAATCCAATATTTATGATTAAAAATTAAATGTTCTTTTCACTCTATCATAAATTCTCAACTATAGGCTCTATGATTGACTTGAACTTATTTCTTTTGAAATCATGGAATGTTAGTGCTGGAAGAGATTTTGGTGACTGGATGGTCTCCAGTTGATTTATCTAGTCCAAAATGTGTTTTTTTTTTCCAAACTCTTTATTTACTACATAATTATTTGTTAAAAGGAAAATTCTCTGCTTGGAAGTCCAGTGTGTGAAGTAGATGCAAGAAGAGATGTGCCTCGAGTGTCTCAACCACTTGCTTTCCTTGCCCCTGTGGCCTCTGGGGAAGAGGTTAGCCCAATCACTGGAGTTCTGTTGAGCAAAATTTTCATGACAGTTGCTGTGATAAGCAGAATTCCATTCACAAGATTTCCATCCATAGGTGTACACACCCTGAATAGCCTCTCCCCCTGAGTGTGGGCAGAGCCTGTGAATATGCTGGGATATCAAAAAGGAGATTATCATGGGTGTGCTTTACCTAGTTAGAGGACTTAACTAAAAGACGGTGAAGTGGTGGAGAGACATGCTCCAGCTGGCCTAGAAGAGAGTAAGCAGCCATGTTGGGAACTGTTCAGGACCTCATGGTAAGGAACTGAGGAAAGTCTCTAGCAGCTGAGTGGTTCTTGTCTGACATCTGGAAAGAGAACTGTAACCTGTCATACAGCCACAAGGAGATGAATTTCGTTAACAACTTGTGAATCCAAAAGAGAAAAAGTTTAGGTGAAAACCCCTCAGCATGGCTGACGTCTTGATTTCAGCTTTGTGAGACCCTGAATTAATAACAATTGAGGCCTGACCAGCTTCTGGCCTACAAGACTGTGAATTAACAAATGAGTGTTGTTTTAAGCTCCTAACTTTGTGATCTGTTCTGTAGCAATAGAAAGCTAAGACAATGGAAATAGTGCTAATCATTATAACTTCTGTGACTGCAAAAAAAAAAAAAAAATTCAAGTCATGTTGATGGTGATTTGGAAACATCATATATAGTGATGTGAAAGGAACACTTACATTCTATCAGCATGTGATGAAAGCTACCTCTTGCATGGAAGCTCAAGTTTACTGCTAATGGCCTATCGAAGATGATTTCATGTGGCTGTACTCTGAAACAGAAGTTTCTGCTAATAACAATCATAACAATAATAATATGATAACTACGAAAATAGTCATTGATATAAATAGTTTCTGCTATAAACTAATTGGTCAGTGTTTAGGTGTAATTGAACCTCAAACAGAACCCACAAGTTCTCCATTCTACCATATTTTCTAATGAATACAAGGGAGAAAGTAACCATTTTGACTCTTTGTGCTGAATTGATAATATCCAATTTAAAATGGATTATGGTTTCCTAAGTGCTTCATTCATTATGCTTAGTGTTTTATAGTTGCAGTTAAGGTAGATGCAAGGAGCACCATCATTTATTAATGGAAACTGATGAAGGAATTTTAGCAAGAAACATGTCTTTTCATGTGGTTGAAATTTTATAAATTGAGATGGGATTATTCATACATTATCCATTTCAATTTTATCTAAGGAAGAGTATTTTTTGCCAAAAACATTTCCTGGAAGGATTTTTATAATTCTAAGCATGCTTTCTTTACCTAATCATTACTCCGAGTATGCAGAAAGAATGAGCTCAGTTTGTAGTATTCAGGGAAAAGCATGTGAAGAAATCCAGAGTGCTCACACTCTGTTATTCCCTGATTTTCTAGTTTTCAGTTCTTGGTTAGTGAATCCCAGTTTTGGAGCTAAGAAATTTTAGCTCAGATAGTGGAGAAAATGCCCTTTTTCTGAGCACAAATAGAGACAGCGCTGACCCCGCTCCAAAGTATGAAGTCCTTGTTTCTGTCCAATGCCTGGCAACATCAAAGGCCACTTAGATCATCAAGGCTGTAGACCTAAGCAGCCCAAGGTGGCAAAGCTGCTGGCAATGGAACTATGTCATGCCACTTGGCAACTTGGAATACTTTTAGCGTCTGCAGAAGGCAAGTTTATGCAGCTTTGGAAAATGCTAAACAGAGAGACACATATAGACCAGTCATACTGGGACTACTGTGTCTTCTCTCCTTTAGCCATCTAGATAGGCCTTTCTGAACTGATTTTTCAGAGCAGGTTTTAACAGTGCTCAAGTGGAGTTATTCTGTAATGACATATAAGCCTAAATCCTTTTTCCTCTTTGGTATTTCTCCTTTCTCCATTTTCCCCTATTTCTCTTGAAACATCTTATATTCATTTACACGGACTAAAGATACAGAGGAAGAACAAACATGGCTGCTAAGTCCAGGATTTGTATTGCAAAGATTCGGGCAGATGTCTGTGAGGAGCTAGCAACAATTCCATCCTCTCTTCCCTTTCTAAGGGTGATAATCAAAACATTTAATTACCGATGAGGCAAGACACACAACAATCAGAATAGACACTGGTACAGGAGCTCAAGCAGGGTGGTGGTGGTTCCTTTTAGTTGCCTTTGTGGGTGTGCGGTACGCAGGGTGTGGCTTGGACATAGCTATTTGCCATCTGGCATGGAAGTATTTCAGTATTTTAACATCTGTTAAGGCCATGTTTACAGTATTGCCTACATAACTTCTCAGTTATTCTCTCTCTTTTTCAGTATTCAAATTTCTGTTTATTCATGCCACTTCAGTGAATGCCACTTATAAAGAATTCTTAGATATTTGATCATTACAGGCTTACACTCACACAGTGTCTTTTTATTCAGGAAATATAGGCAAGGCATTCAGTCACTCAAAAATACTATCCTTGGCAGTGAAATACAAGACAAATATGAAACACCTTACATGTTCAAAGTGTATACTGATTTTATTCAACAAATTTGTGAGGTTGGGCCTTGGAGACAGTAATGTCTCACTTTGCAGATGAGGAAAGATCCCTTAGAACAAAGGTTCTCAATCAGCAACATCATCATCACGCAGTTCTTAGGCCCCAACAAAGGCTTATTAAATTACAAACTCTGGGGGTTGCTGGGACCAATCAGTCTATGGTTTACTAAGCTCCCCAGGTGCTTCAAATGCATTCTAACATTAGCAACTCACAGAAGGTCAGATTCAGATCTTCAGTGCATTGCAGTCAGGACACAAGTCCTGGGCCTTCTCCATTTTCCCTCTCTACCTCCACAATAATGGGTATTTATTGAACGTCCATGCTGATTTGGAACAATTGCGTGTAGTCTGTGATGGTTAATGCTAGTGATTAGTGCCTTTATAAAAGAAACCCCAAAGAGCTGCCCTACCTTTCTGCCACATGAAGACACATAGAAGGTGTCTATGAGGAATGGGCCATCACCAGATATTAACCTTGATCTCGGGCTCTCCCAGCCTTAAGAACTATGAGCAATAAATCCCCATTGTTCATAAATTACCAAGCCTATGATATTTCATTATAGCAGCCCAAACACACTAAGACATTATTCTTTGACGTTTACTTATATTTAAAAGTATGTAGCACTTCCGTATAATCTGCATGTGTATTTGAGAATTTCTAACTACCTGGTGGTCCTCTTTTGATCTTCATCTTAAACCTGCCTTCCCTGTATCTGTACTGCTACTGGCTTATGGCATATTGTCCTTTTCTTCTTCTCCATATAAATTGTTATCTCACCTTGCAACTTCTGCGTCATCTGTATTTTTCCTTTTAGAATTTTATTCCACATAATGCCCTGATTATAGCTCTGGGTCCTTTTCAATTTCCTTTTTAAATATATAAGAGAGACTCCTAGCAAAATTCAAGATAAGGATGATTATTTTTCTTCTTTGGAGTGAAATAATTCTTGCACAGGAATAAATTTTAAGTTTATTCCTGCTGTGTACATTTCAGAGTTCTCCCCCTCCTTCCTTTTGATTGATGATTTAATAATTTTCCAATAGAAAGGACCTCCTCTTTTAAGTACACAGATCTTTATCCTGCTATGCAAATTCCTGCCTAGCATGACCCCTGCCTAATGATCACTTTTTAGATCTTGGCTGGATGTCACTTCCTTAGAGGTCTTTCCTGACTCCATACACTGAATCAGGCCAAGCATCTTATGCTCTCAGAGTACCAAGTACTTTCTCTTCCCAGCACTCATCACAGTTTGTAATCATGTATCTGTGCAGTTACTCATTTAAGCTCTGTCTTTTCCATTAAATTGTAAGCTCTTGAAGGGCCAGGAGCCTGTTTTACTCATCATTTTCTTTCCAGCACCTGGCAGAGTGCTGGGCACGTAGTAGGCACTCAGGAAATATTTGTGGAATTGGAGGCACAGAACTCCCAGAAATGCTTTGGCTGCCTAGGGGCAATTCCTTGTGGTAAAGTCTGGCTTGCTGGGCCAATTTGCTGCCTCACCAGGATGAAATAGCATATTTATTAAGGGTTGCCAAAGGGTGGTTTACTGAGTCATGGTTGTGGGGAAGGGAGACAGTGCCTCGCATAAAGCCTAAAGGGTGAGATAATGCTAGAAATGGAATGGAGGAATTGGTAATAAAATAAGTAGCCAAGAAGATTGAGATTAAGAAGAAATATAGAGAGAGGAAATATTTCAAGGCTAGCAGCTAAGGTTATAAAGTGATCTCCCATCATGTAATAACCTGTGAGATAGAAAAGGCATTTCTAAAGAGAATAAGGATCAACACAAGCAATTCAGCTTAGGTAGTGAGTTTTGGAATGTCTTAGAAATACCTACTTTCATTTAAAGTGGTAGTTGCTTATATCAAGAGCAAGGGATTTTAAATGATTATAGTCACTAGAATTAAAGGTGTTGTTAAGAGTATTTCTTTGCTCTCCATTTCTGTTGTCATTTTTTGATGTCATAGTAACAGGTTCCACATTTAAAAATAAATTCCTTTCACAGTATTTTAAACCAAGAAACTATGCAAAAATATAATCAGTCACCTCATTCTCTTGAAATGTATAACTGAAATAGCAATAAATAATCCACCAATGTGGACAGGATGGAAGAAACAGAAGTGGAAGAAAATTTAGTGTAAGGAAAAAAATATAAAAATCTATTTATGGAAGGGTTTATTTTCATATTGACTAGTTAATAATTAATGACAACTTCTACTTTCTTCTATTCATAGCTTTCTTCTTCCTTTTGCCACATAAAATTATCCAGTTTTTAAATAATTCACATATATAATAATTCTGGTACAGTCCTGAAAGAGATAATCCCTTGTGACGGGTTTTCTTTGCTTCTGGGTTAGCAGCTTAATGCTAAAAACAAGTCTTGGCTTGGATGATTCAAAGCATAGCAGGAAGATAATAACAGAGTATTCTGTACCAGCAAAAAAAAAAAGGAGTTACTCCCAAACATGCAGGAGAACAAACAGGATGCAACTCAGTTTTTTAATTAAATACATGTTTTTAATGTCACAATGAAAAAAAAATTATAGAATGAGTTACAAAGTGTGTACTTGTTTATGTTTCTAAAATGGCCATAAGCTTCAAAAACTTGTTTATTCTGTCTGGGGAAATGAAGAAATAGGCAATATGCTTATTCTAGCATATTATTCATAAAGCTGGAGAGAGAATTATTAGTCTTATTCATGAGTGCCTCACATAACCTTTTATTTTTCTAGAGTGCCTGTGCCTAGATTAAGACCTACAACATTATCAGCACCTCAGATACTTTCCTCACTATCATTATTATTATTATTATTATTTTGAGATGGGGTCTTGCTGACACAGAGTCTGGAGTGCAGTGGCGTGATCTTGGTTCACTGCAGACTCGATCTCCCAGGCTCAAGTTATCCTCCCACCTTAGCCTCCCAAATAGCTGCCATGACAGGTGTGTGCCACCACACCCGGCTATTTTTTTGTATTTTTGGTAGAGACGGGGTTTCACCATGTTACCCAGGCTGGTCTCAAACATCTGGGTCCAAGTGATCCACCCACCTTGGCCTCTCAAAGTGCTCGGATTACAGGTGTGAGCCAACACGCCCATCCCCTCACCGCTATTTTGACTTAAAGCATTGGAAATTAGTTCTGGCTGATTTTTAATTTTACGTAAGTGAATTCAGTATGTGATCTTTTGTGTCTGTTTCTTTTTCAATCAAATTATTTTGTAAAATTTATTCCTGTGTGTAGATATAGTTTATTCTTCCTTATTGCTGAATAGTAATCCATTGTATGAGTGTACCACAATTTTTAAATTCATTTTATTGTTAATGGACTGGGTTGTTTCCATTTTGGCACCATTTACTAAAATGGCCATTCTTTTCCCATTGCGTGGCCGTCTCACCTTGTATTTGAGGCGACCATATGCACGTGGGTCTGTTCTGGACTGCGTCTCTTCTGTTGGCTTTTTTATCAGTGTGTGCATCAGTGTTGCTCTGTTTTAACTATTTTAGCTTTATGGTAGATTTTGATATATGTTGGTGTAAGTTGTTCAAACCTATGCTGTGTTTTAAAGACTGCCATAGCTGTTTTTGACCTTTTCCATTTTCATGTAATTTTTTAAAATTACCTTTCTAGTTTCCACAGAAAACAATTATCAAGATTTTAACTGGGGTTGTACAGCTATAAATAAAATTAAAATTGAGGAGAATTAACATCTTTATAATAATGAGTTTTCCAAAGTATGTACGGAATTAAAGTGGGAGATTCTAGTATTTTCCTAAGATGTGTCAGCAAAATTATATTTGACTACTGAAAGCGAAATATGATTGCTGTAATTTTTGGATAAAAATTAAAAGAATAGCAAAGAAATGTTTACATAAAACTATGTGTCCTTCCATTTATTTAGGTTTTTCCTATTTTTTTCCTCAATAGCATTTTATAAGTTTCAGCATACAAGTACCGCATATATTTTGTTAGCTATATTCCTAGTTACCTGATGTTTTTGGTATTACTGTGAATTATATTTTTTAAAAAAATTCTATATCTGGCATATAAAAGCAAACATTTATAGTGACTTTATACCCATCTTTCTTGCTAATTTATTTATTAATTCTCACAGTTTGTCAATAGATTCTTTTAGATTTCTGGAAATATTTTTAATTGTAAGTTTATTACTTAATATATTTAGTACAGTTCATATTTTCTTTTTTGGTATCATTTTTAGTAAGCTGTGTTTTCAAGGAATTTGCTTATTTCCCATAAATTTTAAAATTCATTGGCATTATTTATGATGTACTTCTATTTTCAGGATATGTAATAATATTGGTTTTTTCATTCCTTATATTGGCAATTTGTATCTTAGTTCTCATCAATCTTTATAGAAGTCATCTAATATCGTATTATTCTTCCCAGAGATTCAGTTTTTGCCAGCACTGATTTTTTTTTCTATTCTTTATGCTTCTATTTTATTTCTGCAATTCTCTCTACTTCATCTAGTTTAATGGCTTTTAATGTTCTGTCCTTTACTAACTTATTGTTATTAATATTTAGAAAGTTGATATTGATCCGTTCTTCTTTTCACAATGTAGGCATTAGAGGCTATACCTTTTCCCCCTAGCTACAGCCTTACGTGCATCACGTAAGTTCTAATATGTTATTATTCTTCAGTTCAAAATATTTCCTAATTTCCACTATGATGTTTTCTTTGACATAGTTTATGACTATTGTGGACTATTTTCACATATGAAGATTTTCTAATTATCTTCGTGCTTTTGATTTCTTGTTAATTCCATCATGTTGGGAGAACATGGAATGATTCATTTTTTTTTTGAAATTTGTATGACTTGCTTTATGGCTCAGCATGAAATGTTATTATCCAACAATAAACCAATGTTCTATGATCACATGAAAATAATGTGAGTTTTGAGTACAATGCTGTTTGTTACCAAGTCAAGTTTGTTAATTGTGTTATTTATATCATCTAGAAATGTACTGACTTTTAAAATGTTTGTTCTTTAGTGTTCATTGTGCTGAAATCTTCAACTATAATTATAACTGTTTTCTCAGTTTAGTTTTAGTTCTGATAATTTTTGCTTTATATATTGTAAAGCTAAGTAGTTGCACGCAAATTTAAAATTGCAATATCTTCCCAGTGGGTTGAGTTTTCTAATCTTATAAATATATATATTTTTTGTTTTTAGTAATGCTTCTCGCTTTAAAGTGTGGCTTATCTAATATTATTATAGCTGCATCTACTTTATTTATTTACTTTTAGTGTCACTTTGGTACATTTTCTTTACCCTTTCATTTTTTATCTTTTGCATTTTAGTGTTTAAGATGTGTCACTTGTAAGCATTATTTTTTTTTATTTTAACCCTCTTATGCAGCATGACAGTCTTTTTTTTAGTTCAAATATATAATCAGTTATCATTTAATGTAATCGTGTTAGTTTCCAAAAGTTGCCATAACAAAGTACCACCAACTATGTGACTAAAAACACAGAATTTATTCTCTCATAGTCTGTTGGCTAGAGGTCTGAAATACAGATGTCAGCAGAGTTGGTTCCTTGTGGCAGTATAAGAAAGTATCTGCTACTGTCTCCTCTAGCTCGTGGTGGTTGCCCGTAATCCTTGGTGTTTCTTGGCTTGTAGACATATCACTCCGGTCTCTGCATCTCCCTTCACATGTTCTCTCTATGTGTCTATGTCTACATTTCTCTTTTATTCTAAAGACATCAGTCACTGAATTAGGTCCCACACTAATTCATTATGACCTGATCTTGCTTACATCTGTAATGACACTACTTCCAAATAACGTTACCGTCACAGGTCCTGGGATTTAAGACTTAAACATATCTTTCAGGGGGCACATGTCAACCCACAATAATAATTCATGATGGATTTGGTATTATACCTACCATCTTAACTTTTTCCCTAATTGTCTTATTTATTTATTTATTTGTTTGTTTGTTTGTTTTGAGACAGAGTGTCACTCTGTCGCCCAGGCTGGAGTGCAGTGGCGCAATCTCTGCTCACTGTAACCTCTGCCTCCTGGGTTCAAGCGATTCTTCTGCCTCAACCTCCTGAGTAGCTGAGACTACAGGCGCGCACCATCATGCCCGGCTAATTTTCTTTATTTTTAGTAGAGATGGGGTTTCACCATGTTGGCCCAGCCGGTCTCTGTTCTATACAGGAAATGCACGAGGGGAGAAGAAAAGACATACACACAACACCTTTAAGAGTAAACAAGCTTTATCCCATGTAAATGGCAATGCAGATATAGTAAGCAAATGATATAATAATAAGCAAATGATATAATAAGCAGATTGATATAATAAGCAGATTAATGTAATAAGCAAATTGATATAATAAGCAAATGATATAATAAGCAGATTAATGTAATAAGCAAATTGATATAATAAGCAAATGATATAATAAGCAAATTGCAATGGGAAGGGGAGAAGGGAAAAGAGATATATATATATTTACACTCACCAGATTATGGAGGATTCACCACCAGGCTGGGCACCAGAGTCAGCCACTGGTCCGTGCACAGACGAGGAGAGGTCTCATAAAGCTTCAGCGCAGTCTGGGACCTGAGCTCTTTTGGTAACGAGTTGTTTGGCATGAATTCCAGTCTCGAGGGCCATAAAATGACCGGGCCCTAGGAACACAAAAAGGTCAACTTGTTTTTGCGATTGTCTATTGTTTTTCAATAACTAATGTATAGGAATAGATTGAAATAGAGATTTCCCAGAAACAACACTAGATGAACGCCTCAAGGGCTCACACAACCCATTTTAGGACTTGGTGACCATTATTTGTGTCCATGTTCAATTGAGTTCAAATTTAATATTTAACTTTTCCTCCACAGTCTCGAACCTCAGGTGATGTGCCCGCCTCAGCCTCTCAAAGTGCTGCGATTACAGGCATGAGCCACCGCACCCGGCCTGTCTTATTTTATCTTCATCTTTCTCAACTTTCTTTCCTTTTTTTGAATTACTCAAGTTTTTTCTTTTACTATTTCTTTTCCACTTTTAATTAGCTTTTTATGTAAACATTTTTTGCTATTATTTTATCTAAAAATTACCGTAATCATATTTCACTTACAGTAGTCTAATATGGCTGTGCTGATGCATCTTAGGAAAATACTAGAATCCCCCACTGTAATTCCATTTACCATTCTTCCCAACATTTAGATTATTATGTGTTTTAATCATTTACATATATTTTTAATCCCCCAAAACAGTCAACATTTATTTTTCTCTATCCTCTTTTTCCAGTGATCTTCATTTCTTTCTGTATATTCATGTTTTTATCAGGTATAACTTTTCTGTTATTTGAAGAACTACCTTTGGTATATTTTTTGCTGTGGGTCTGCCAGCACAGTTTTGTCAATTGATTTGTTGTACTTGTCTGAGAATACCTTTGTTTTTGTCTTCACTTTTTAAGGTTATTTTAGTACATTAGTTTCCGCACATTAAAAATGTGATTCCACTGTCTTTTGACTTTATTTCTGTTGAGAAATGAACCTGCTACTCATATTTATATTTTTTTTCCTCCGTGGCTGATTCTACTCTTTTCCCTTACTGCCTAAGTATGGTTTTCTTTCTATTTTTCTTCCTTGTATTTGTATAGTGTTTTCTAAGTCTGTGGCTTGATGTTATTTATCATTTTGGCAAAAATTCTAACCCATATATATGGGTGTGTATGTAGGGGGTGTGTGTGTATGTGTGCGTGTGTATAGATGCAGATATATGTGTGTATGTATATATGTATTATACATTTTCATAGTATCCCATATATTTTAATGTGATTTTTCTTATTTTTAATCACTGTTTGTTTTCTATGTTTCAACATTGATATTTTTTGCTAGATTTCTTTTATTTCTTTAACTTTTTCTTCTACTGTGTCTAGTAGGCTAGAAAACCTAATAATTGAGCACTTAATTTTACATTTTGAATTTTTTATTCCTACAATTTCCATTTAAATCTTTTTGATAATTTTAGCATTCTGATACCATTTTCCATTTCACTGGTTTTCTTTTTTTTAATACTAATAATTACAAGCTTTATCCTTTTTTTATTATTATACTATAAGTTTTAGGGTACATGTGCACAAGGTGCAGGTTTGTTACATATGTATACATGTGCCATGTTGGTGTGCTGCACCCACTAACTCGTCATTTAGCATTAGGTATATCTCCTCATGCTATCCCTCCCCCCTTCCCCCACCCCATAACAGTCCCCGGTGTGTGATGTTCCCCTTCCTGTGTCCATGTGTTCTCATTGTTCAATTCCCACCTATGAGTGAGAACATGCAGTGTTTGGTTTTTTGCCCTTGCAATAGTTTGCTGAGAATGATGGTTTCCAGCTTCATCCATGTCCTTACAAAGGACATGAACTCATCATTTTTTATGGCTGCATAGTATTCCATGGTGTATATGTGCCACATTTTCTTAATCCAGTCTATCATTGTTGGACATTTGGGTTGGTTCCAAGTCTTTGCTATTGTGAATAGTGCCGCGATAAACATACGTGTGCATGTGTCTTTATAGCAGCATGATTTATAATCCTTTGGGTATATACCCAGTAATGGGATGGCTGGGTCAAATGGTATTTCTAGTTCTAGATCCTTGAGGAATCGCCACACAAACTTCCACAATGGTTGAACTAGTTTGCAGTCCCACCAAAAGTGTAAAAGTGTTCCTATTTCTCCACATCCTCTCCAGCACCTGTTGTTTCCTGACTTTTTAATGATGGCCATTCTAACTGGTGTGAGATGGTATCTCATTGTGGTTTTGATTTGCATTTCTCTGATGGCCAGTGATGATGAGCATTTTTTCATGTGTTTTTTGGCTGCATAAATGTCTTCTTTTGAGAAGTGTCTGTTCATATCCTTCACCCACTTTTTGATGGGGTTGTTTGGTTTTTTTTCTTGTAAATTTGTTTGAGTTCATTGTAGATTCTGGATATTAGCCCTTTGTCAGATGAGTAGGTTGTGAAAATTTTCTCTCATTCCATAGGTTGCTTGTTCACTCTGATGGTGGTTTCTTTTGCTGTGGAGAAGCTTTTTAGTTTAATTAGATCCCATTTGTCAATTTTGGCTTTTGTTGCCATTGCTTTTGGTATTTTAGACATGAAGTCCTTGCCCGTGCCTATGTCCTGAATGGTATTGCCTAGGTTTTCTTTTAGGGTTTTTATGGTTTTAGGTCTAACATGTAAGTCTTTAATCCATCTTGAATTAATTTTTGTATAAGGTATATGGAAGGGATCCAGTTTCAGCTTTCTACATATGGCTAGCCAGTTTTCCCAGCACCATTTATTAAATAGGGAATCCTTTCCCCGTTGCTTGTTTTTGTCAGGTTTGTCAAAGATCAGATAGTTGTAGATATGTGGCATTATTTCTGAGGGCTCTGTTCTGTTCCATTGGTCTGTATCTCTGTTTTGGTACCAGTACCATGCTATTTTGGTTACTGTAGCCTTGTGGTATAGTTTGAAGTCAGATAGCGTGATGCCTCCAGCTTTGTTCTTTTGGCTTAGGATTGGCTTGGTGATGCAGGCTCTTTTTTGGTTCCATATGAACTTTAAAGTAGTTTTTTCCAATTCTGTGAAGAAAGTCATTGGTAGCTTGATGGGGATGGCACTGAATCTATAAATTACCTTGGGCAGTATGGCCATTTTCACGGTATTGATTCTTCCTACCCATGAGCATGGATTGTTCTTCCATTTGTTTGCATCCTCTTTTATTTCATTGAGCAGTGGTTTGTAGTTCTCCTTGAAGAGGTCCTTCACATCCCTTGTAAGTTGGATTCCTAGGTATTTTATTCTCTTTGAAGCAATTGTGAGTGGGCGTTCACTCATGATTTGGCTCTCTGTGTGTCCGTTATTGGTGTATAAGAATGCTTGTGATTTTTGCACATTGATTTTTGTATCCTGAGACTTTGCTGAAGTTGCTTATCAGCTTAAGGAGATTTTGGGCTGAGACAATGGGGTTTTCTAGATATACAATCATGTCATGTGCAAACAGGGACAATTTGACTTCCTCTTTTCCTAATTGAATGCCCTTTATTTCCTTCTCCTGCCTGATTGCCCTGGCCAGAACTTCCAACACTATGTTGAATAGGAGTGGTGAGAGAGGGCATCCCTGTCTTGTGCCAGTTTTCAAAGGGAATGCTTCCAGTTTTTGTCCATTCAGTGTGATATTGGCTGTGGGTTTGTCATAGGTAGCTCTTATGATTTTGAGATACGTCCCATCAATGCCTAATTTACTGCGAGTTTTTAGCATGAAGGGTTGTTGAATTTTGTCAAAGGCCTTTTCTGCATCTATTGAGATAATCATGTGGTTTTTGTCTTTGATTCTGTTTATATGCTGGATTACATTTATTGATTTGCGTATGTTGAACCAGCCTTGCATCCCAGGGATGAAGCCCACTTGATCATGGTGGATAAGCTTTTTGATGTGCTGCTGAATTTGGTTTGCCAGTATTTTATTGAGGATTTTTGCATCAATGTTCATCAAGGATATTGGTCTAAAATTCTCTTTTTTGGTTGTGTCTCTGCCAGGCTTTGGTATCAGGATGATGCTGGCCTCATAAAATGAGTTAGGGAGGATTCTCTCTTTTTCTATTGATTGGAATAGTTTCAGAATGAATGGTACCAGCTCCTCCTTGTACCTCTGGTAGAATTTGGCTGTGAATCCATCTGGTCCTGGTTTTCTTAAATATATTACTAACTGGGTTGACAGTTGTTCTTTCTATTGTCTGTTGCCTTTTTGTCTGTTGTCCTTTTTGTTGTTGTTTGCCTGGCAATGTTTATTTAATAAACATTGTTTATGAAAAATTAGGGAGGCAAGGATGATATGATATTCCTCCAGAAAAGCACAGAGGAAGGTCACCTTAATCTATGTAAGGACTGAGCTGACCTGAGGTTAGTTTATAATTTCTGTAATTCTCTGACCATTTATGAGCTATACTTTTTCCTGAAATATAGTATCCCAGAGTTACCACTAAGGGCCTAGATTATTCATCAAGGTCCTACCTACTTGGCTAGTTTGGAACTTCAGTGTTTGTCTATTCAGCACTATGAGGATGCCAGAAAGTTTGTTCTGCATTTTAACAACTTTTTATTTAGTTCTTATCAGCTCACCTTGCTTTTATTTAAATATCAAATTTCTCCAGGATAAAACTACAGAATCCGGGCTCTCCTATTCTCTGAACCTCTCTTCTCACCAGAACTTTGATCTGCTAAGTCCTCACTTCCTTGGAACTGGGAACTTAAATTTTTGTCTACCCATTCTCATGAGACATTCAGAATCTTATGACTTCTCTAACTTTTAGCAATGGTCTCCTTCATATATTCTTGACCTCTGCCTTTGATCTTCACAATAATATGCATATACCCCAAGGAAGAAGTCTGCTTTTAAGAATGTCAGTTAAACTCTATACAATTTCTTGTTTTTGAGTCATGTCTTAGTTATCTTAGCAGCTCTCTAACACCTTCAAAGTTTTTTTTTTTTTTTTTGTACTTTGTCTGTTTTTTTTTTTTTTTTTCTTTTTCATTTTTATTTATTTATTTTTTAGGCTGAGTCCCACTTTATGGCTGGAGTGCAGTGGTGCGATCTCGACTAACTGCAACCTCCACCTACCAGGATCGAGCAATTTTCGTGCCTCAGCTTCCCCGGTAGCTGGGATTACAGGCTCCCACTACCATGCCTGGCTAATTTTTGTATTTTTACTAGAGGCGAGCTTTCATCATGTTGGCCATGCTGGTTTCAAACTCCTGACCTCAAGTGATCCGCCCACCTGAGCCTCTCAAAGTGCTGGGATTACAGTCGTGAGCCACCGCGCCCGGTCATATTTTTTTTAATACTTGTTATAAGAGGAGTATTGCTGTGCTGCAAATTCTTCCACCATAGTTGGCAGCAAGTGTCTCCTATAAAGTTTTGACAAAGCAGTGGAAAATGGTGGAAAAGAACATAGATGGCTTGAATTTCAGTTTAACTACTTATTAGTTCAAAAGTTGTTCTTGGGTAAGGGGTTTAATTTCTCTTACCATTATTTGTAAAAATAGGACATTGATATTTCTTTTCATAAGGTTTTTATGAGGTTTAGTTATATACGAAGTAAAGACACCATGTGTAGTGTTTCTATCACGTGTGTAAGTGCTCTGATCTACTTTTAACTGTTTTTCATCCTATTCTTTGCAATCTCTGTGTTTTGTACCAACTATGTTCTATCCATTTGTGAGAACACAGAATATACTCAATAAATTTTAATTTTGTGAAAGCATTGCTAGTTATTAGAGTCAGTATAGTGTAGCGAAAACAGCATGAATTTTACAGTCAGACAAGTGCTATCAAGTTTTAGCTTCAGTTATTTAGTCTGCAAAATGGGGGAAATAATACCTTTGTCATAGTGATGTTCTAAAGTTCATATGATGACTCTATATAATATGTAGTACACTTTAGAATTGTGTAAATGCTAGGTTCTCCTATCTAGATTATTTGTGACTAATTTTTATAATAATTTACAAGGTAGAAAGTGAGAATTAAAACGTGTTTCTAGGCTTGTTCTGAAGTCATTTTTACATCAATCACTGATCCTTTAAGAATTGTAGTTGCTTTCATTTGTCAGGACCTCTCTAATCAGCTCCATGTCAGAAAAATCATATTCATTTTGTTTCCTCAGTTTATTAGCATACCCGTATTCTTCAAAATATTTATTTCAGATCATCCCAACATTAGAAGAATTGGGAAGCCTTGTTGAGACTATGGACAGGCATGTAATTGAGATAGAATCTAGACTCTATCAATTAGTATATAATTGGTCTTGGAACTACTAATTTCTTCTTTTTCAAAAATGTTTGATCTGTACTCCTTGTCCTTTCATCTTCATTGTTTTATCTCCAGTAGCCCTTTATTCTAAGATATATTTCCAAAAGATAAGTGATTTTGCACTAACACTGGCATACCTGTGGTTTTAGCTGTCCTCTGTGCCTGAGTTGAAACCATACTTCAAAAACTAATGGCTTTGGGAATAATATTGAATTCAAAATATTTTAGAAAGCCGTCTCAATTTTGTCATTTATTAAAGCTTAAGCAAAGGCACAAATTTATTTTAATAAAAGTTTTGAAGTTGCATTACTTAATAATATGTGTAAATATGACTACATAATATACATGAATATGAGAACATGTTTTAGCGTACATTTTGACATTTAACACTAAACATTTACAAGTACCTATATTTTTGTTTTCGTATATTTTCGTGTTACTAAATATGTCACAGTGTATATATTTTTTCTGTTTTTTAAATTTCATTATGCATATAACATCCAAAGAGTTAAAAACATGTGAGTAACAATCACCCTGACATTTTAAAACAATTGCAACGTTAGACTCCCAACTAGTTGTCTTTTTTTTTTTTTTTTTCTGACACGGAGTCTTGCTCTGTAGCCCAGGCTGGAGTGTAGTGGCACCATCTCAGCTCACTGCAAGCTCCGCCTCCTGGGTTCACTCCATTCTCCTGCCTCAGCCTCCCAAGTAGCTGGGACTACAGGCGCCCGCCGCCACGCGCAGGTAATCTTTTGTGTTTTTAGGAGAGACAGGGTTTCACCATGTGAGCCAGGATGGTCTCGATCTCCAGACCTCGTGATCCGCCCGCCTCGGCCTCCCAAAGTGCTGGAACTAATTGTCTTTAAAAATGTATGTTTTAAATTCATCATGCTACTAAATTTTCAAATGTCTTCTTTCTTCCCGCTGAGCACTGGGAAATAATAAGTACTTTTTATATATGTATGTATATATGTATGTACGTGTTACATATGTATTTATATGGTACTTTTTATAATATGAAATAAATAAATCTCTGCACTTGTTTGACAAAACTTGTTGCTGTTAATATAATTACATATTTTCAATATTGAAATGAAGCTCTCTAAAAAGATGGCAAATGTCCCAGCAGTATAGATAGTAAGCTATGGGCTAGATAACCAGATTCAGTTTCTAAGGTAGAAGACAAGAAATTAGTTTATTGCCGCTCTGGATAATAGAAAAAAATGCTTTTGTGGCCTAAAAAGAATTTATCAAATTTAGAGAAGTATCAGAAACTTAAAGCTAACTACTTGAGCTGTACAATGTGGAATTTCTTAAATAGATATTTTCAAAAAATTCTGAAAATATCAGAATTTTCTGAAAAATGTGTCTTTAAAATCAAACTGCCAGCCCTTTTCATTAAAGAGTATAATTTTTAAACATATTTTTGAAGGCAGTAGGTAAATTCTAATTGCACAGAAATCAGTATCAAAAAGATGAGAGGAGAGCAAAAGAGGATAAAGGAGAGAAAGGAGAAAAGAGAGAGAGAGAAGAGGAGGAATGAGAAAAGAAAGAGAGAAAGAAAAGAAAGAACCACTTATTTAGAGCAGATACAAACTCTGTTCAGACTTTCCTTATTCCCCTAAGGCTTTCAGTTATGATGTTAATTAACTTTATGAGTCATCTGACTGAAAAAAAAAAAAAAGCTCGGGACACTAAAATACCCTTTAAAACTTTCTTCATGAGGATGCAATTATCTAGAAAATTTTGGCTAGACACGTTAGTTTCTTTCTGAATGCTTTAATGTCCTGAAGAGGACTAATGTCCCCACCAAGACCTAGGCTTTCCTTGTTTTGTGCAGTAGAATGAAGCCCCCTTAGATGTGGCATATAATAATTTTTCTAAATTACAGCATATGTTAAATGTGAAGGGAGCTTACTATAAGGAACCCTAAAAAGCATAGCTTGGGAAAACAAATAATCACATCTCCATTCATCACTTTTGCATAATAAATCTGGATATGCCCTTTTATTCTAAGCAGAGCCCAACTGAAAACTAGATTAAACAGTATTAAACCTCTGGCAACCTGGGATTATATTTGAAAACTTCACATTGTCTTCTACCCTAATACAATAGTGAATAGCGAGATAATGAAAAGCCATCATCTTGTGAAGGCAGAAGTTTGGTGGGATGAATCTGCTTCAAGAATGCTAGTACTCAACATATTATTTTATACAAAGCAAGTACTCAGCACATACTGGTCAAATGGAAGAATAGAGAGCCAAGACATGCAAGCTATTTTGTGGTTATTATTATTTTTGCCAATGCCTTTCATTCCATTTATAGGTCTCTTGAATACTGTGCCCTTGAAGACCTGAAATTGAAAACGTCATTTGCTTAGAGCTAAATAGAAGTGCTTATCATGCTTTGTGACATTAAAGCTTATAAGCACTATGTGAGACAGCAAGTTCATGGACCCAGTGTCCAATGCTGGGAGCATTCATTAGTGCTGGAGTGTAATCAGAGAACTTAACGATTTTCTTTTTAGAGAGAATTTACTTTGCATGTTTTCAAACCATAAAATTAATCAATATTTGTTACCAAAAGATCTGTAATTTTATTATGTTTTCATTGATATTATTTGCCATGTTAAATTTATTTTTCCCCACACATCAACTTGAAAGATAAAACCAAAATTCTATACATTAATTTTTGTGCATCAGATATTGGTTCAGTTCTTGACGTGTTTATTTATATGAATATTTTTTAGTATCTTCCATGTTCCAGGGATTTTCCATGTTAGAAAATAAAGGATTCTCTATGTTCAGGATACTTTATTATCATATATCAGAAAATTGATGTTATAAATATACCAGTTTATGATATTCATGATGTGTACAGCATCTCTTAGACATGATGCCCTTGTGCAGTGCACAACCTACAGGACTGTATGCAGTGGCCCTGATATATAATGCATACACCTTGCCTTCAGGGATCTCTCAGTATCGCCAAAAAAACTTAATCACAAATAATACTCTACTGCAGCTCGATTATACTTATAATAAAGATATGTATGAAGAGTTGTAGAAAACATAATGGGTGTCATGAGGTGGAAGTGTGCAAAAGATTTCCAGCAAGAGGTTATCAAGAATGAGTAAAATATTTACCAGAAACACAAGGAAGTGGAATTCAATCTGAGTGATTTTCCGTCCATGCCGGAAATGTCTGCTCCTTTCTCCAGCTGATAACTTGTTCTCCTTCATGGCCACACAGCTGCATTTATAAGATCGTATCTGGCAGGTACTAGTTGCTGAAACAATTTTGTTCAGATATGGTAGAAGACAGTATTATCCTTATTTTCGTTACTCATGCAAGTATGAAATTCTTCAACTATTATTTGCTGAGTGCCTCCTTATGCGCCAGGCCCTGTATTGTGTAGGCATTGCAGATGCAAATAGGAATGAAACATGGTCAAGTCCTCAATAATTTTATTGAATTAATAGGGGAGGCAAACAGAAACTTACAATGCAGCATAGAAAGTGCAAGATACATGTACTTATATAGTGCTTTATATTTTTTTAAAGTTTTGGCCTAGTGCGGTGGCTCACACCTGTTATCCCAGCACTTTGGGAGGCTGAGGTGGGAGAATTCGCTTGAGGCCATGAGTTCGAGACCAGCCTGGGCAACAGAGTGAGTCCTTGTCTCTAACATTTTTAAAAAATTAAAAAACAAACACACACTAACTGGAGGTGGTATATATTCCTTTATACATTAATAAACATTGTTGAGAAGTTGCACATAACTCTGTTTTTTTCATTTGTTTTCTTATGAACAACATTTATTCATTTTTTTTTTTTTAAACGGAGTCTTGCTCTGTCACCCAGGCTGGAGTGCGGTGGCACGATCTCCACTCACTGCAACCTCCATCTCCCAGTTCAAATGATTCTCCTGCCTCAGCCTCCTGAGTAGCTGGGATTACAGGCGTGTGCCACCACACCTAGCTAATTTTTGTATTTTTAGTAGAGACAGGGTTTCTCCATGTTGGCCAGGCTAGTCTCGAACTATTGACCTCAGGTGATCCACCTACCTCGGCCTCCCAAAATGCTGGAATTACAGGCGTGAGCCACTGCACCTGGCTGATTTATATTCTAATTGTAATAATACTCTTTAAAATCCTTGGAAAAGTAAACAAAAAGAAAAAAAAATTTTTAGTGTATGTCCTTCTATTGTCCTTTTTTCTCTGTGTGTTTGTGCGTGTGTGTACATGTACGTGCATGCATGGTTCTGTGTTTTGAATTTGGAATTTTTCATGTTTATTGGTTTCTATACTTCTTCATTCATCACTATGGACTGAGTGACTCCTAGGTTGCCTGACTTTTCATGCCCTTGCTAATATTTTATTGTGATGGGCTAATTCTACTTATGCAAAATAATGTGTTTTTTTTTTAAATATTAAAGGGTAACCATCATTTTCATGTAATATGTTGGAGATCTTTTGAGACATTTGTTTTATTCTTTACATTGTTCTTCATCATCATCATCATTATCATCACCATCACCATCATCATCATCTTATCTGGCAAACTTTCACTGAATTAATTCTTGCTACATTTCTGTGCTTTGGAAGACCTTTCCCACGCTTAAGGTTTTAAATATTTTTCCACTTCTAGCTGTATACTGGCTTCATTTTTTTTTCTTTTTCTATTTAAGTCTTTATATAGGTATGTTTTATTATAATGTCTGGTATGAGGCTTCCATTGCTTATCAAAAGTACATTCTTTCACTACTGTTTACAGGTATCCGTTTATTACATAACAGATTCTTGTGCATAGATCTGTGTCTGGGCTTTCAAGACTATTCTTTGATCTTTAAAAACGAAACAAACAAAAACCTAAATAATTGCTCTTATAGATTTATTTTTACACATAAATTTTAAAATCACATTGCCAAATTGCAAAAAAATTTCACTGGGATGTTGATTGACGTTGCACTAACTTCTACATTCATTCAGGGAGGATGGCCTTTTTTATTTTTATCTCTTATTTTACAATATTGAGTGTTCCTATCCAGCATATGGTATATATAACTATGTAAATTAGTTTTGATATATTCTACAAGTCTGTTCATTTTCTTTATACCCTTTATATTTCAAATGTTTCATCCGTTTCAAACTCATACTTCTTATTTCTTAAATTTTCCAACAAATTTTACCAAGTGTTATGTTTCCATACTGTCTCCTTGTAGGGATCATCAGCGGTGTATATGTTTTTGCCATCTCTTCTTTATGTAAAATAATCTGAGACCATACTTGACTTTCTTCCTCTATTTTCTTGCGTTTAAGGCAATTCCATGCTACTATTTTTGTATTCCCATTATCATTCATGAGAATAACTTGCACGTCCTTGCCTTGAATTATATACATCAGCATGCTGCATTTTGGATCCTGTAGTTCCTGGGTTTATGGCTGTTACTGTTATTCATATACCTGATATTTTTGAGGCTGGCAGACTACTTTTGAAAAAAATTAAAGTGTTTGGTTTAATCTTATTTTTACTGTAGTATCTTTTTTCTCCCTCTTCTTCAGTACAATGTGTAACCATTTGGGCTTGGGATATGGCAGTTATTCGAATTTCCTAAGTTAAAAATATATGACCTATTTACTACTTTAGGCCCAGTGTGACTTTTTTCACAACTGTTGTTAAAAGTAAAAGGTGAACCCTATGTGTTATCTTTTTTCGCAGTGATCATGATTAAGGTTTTCCAAAATATCTCTTTATTATCTTAGGAAAGAAATGTTAGAAGGAACCAAAGTGTCACTCATCACTAGAAATTTTTATAATTAAGCTGTGGTATCAGAAATTAATTATGCCTAAAGTATATAAATGATATTCTACAAAGAAAATTTTCAGTAACAGTCATTTTTAAATGATATTCCAGAAAGAAAATGGAAATGTCCCTACTGATAATAAGGGCTACTTTGATATTGTATTCTTTCGTAATATCTAAATGAAGAGTTTAAATTTCCCATAATACCATGTTATAAAACTTAATATAGTCCCTTTGTTTGAACAGAGAAAACAAATGACTAGTCACCTGGCAGAGTCCTTAGGAAGACTGTCTGCCACACATTTAGAATTCCCTGATTTTGCTTTAAGAGTTGTGTAAAGCAAAGGCTCTTATGACCAATCGACTTCTCATTGCTTCTGGAAGTACTGTGTTCCTTCTATTTAAATATTGTATTTGTCATAATGTGGAATACAGACTTAAATAGGGCACCTACCCTCCCTTCATGGAACTTACAATCTAATGGAAAGACGAAGTCTATCCAGATACATTGATAATATTAAAATATGATTCAATGATCAAGAAATCATGGGCCTGGGTAACTGACAAGATTATGGTAATAACACTTGATACTTCCAAATTAGAAAAAGAATAATAAGGAAGACAGGAGATAACTTATATAATTTTGGACATTCTGCAATTGCAGTTCCAGTTACATATGCATGCAGAATTTCTAACAAAACACTGGAAATGTGAGTCTGAAGCTCAGGAGAAATTTTAAAATTAATGTTGTAAATTTCAAAATTTTGCTAATAATTGTAATTTATGTAGACTTAATTGTAGGAGGCTGTACAGTTTCCTATGATAAATTATACCAAGCATGAGGTGATTGTTAGAGACATACAGGACCAACACCTGACCAGGGGTGAACTGATTGGGATAAAAATACAGAAGGAAAGGGCGTTGTGTTTTTTGCGGTGATCCTGGGTCACGAGATTAAAGTTGCAGGATTGGAATGGTGGCCCAAAGGAGCATGCTTATGAAGGAAAGAATAGGGATATGTGGATGTATCAAGACCCAAACTATTCATTGGATTTTTAGTGTGATAACGCCACTTTACAAATCTCCATAATTACGAAAACGGAAATAAAATCTTCTTAAGGCCTATAGAAAATAAATCTACTGTAAAGACCTTGTTGCCAGAAGACCCTAACTCTCTCACTAATAAACTAAACACCTGTCTTTCTTATTTAAGAATTTGATACTATTGCCATTATAACCATCTGTCAATAAGACACTTATGCTTATCTTCTTCCATGTTTTGTAAGACATATTATGAGTATGTGTGTTTACGTTATTACCTCTTATATAAAAATAATTTGTAATACATTATCTCATTTATTTCACATAACAATTTGTGAGATAATATAATTTTCATTGTTACAGATGAATCACCAGCTTGGGAAATGGAGCAATAAGGGGAATCGAAGGTTAAAAAAATGTATAATTTCCATTGTTTGTTTAATAGCTTACCTGGAAACATAAACACATAAAACATCTTAAAAGAGGGTTGCTCTGGTTGAAGACAGCCAGATTCTGCTCATTCCGATAACCCTAAAAGAGTTCCTGAGAATGCCAAGAGCACTGTAGAGCAGTTTCCAGAACTACTGGTTACTTGTAGCATATACAAATATTCAACATACACATATCAAAATTTTAATCTGGAATAAATCACATGTACTAAATAAGGAAAAATAGGGAGGAATTAAAAAATATTTTATTGCAGCAAATATAGAACATGGATGTTTTGTACCAAGAGAGAAAATAGAGGTATTTATTAGTATAAATATTTAAGATATATTTTGAAAGAATAGTTTAAATGGAAAGTATTATAAGTATTAAATATTAATATTTAAAATGACAAAAGAAAATACCTTAGGTATGAAAGTCAATGCCAATAAGCAAAATATGTTGCAGTACCTTTTCATATTTGGGTTGTATATGTGCATGTGTTTCCATAACACAGAAATCACTGGCAATCTTCTCTTTGGTAATATATGTTCATTTATGTAAAATTGTAAATTTCAAAAAGACCATTTATTACTTAGTCTCTCATGAAAAGTGTCTTTACTAAAAGAAGAAAATGAAAACAAATAAGTTTACTTGTATTTACTATTTTGCCCTGTCGAGCAGCAGTCAGAAAATTAGGAGAACAAAAATCACTAGAAAGAAATTTTTTTTGGACCTTTGGTTAATTATTGTAGAATTTTATGAGACCGTAGGCATTAGGTCGAGAATTTGTGTCCTTTTCAGTAGACTGTGACATTGCTCGATTTAAGCTTCATCATGACTACACTGCCCCTGTCAGGTCACAGTCCAGGGACAGGAGATTCAAGGAAAAACCTACTATGCTGTAAAAGGCGTTGTTCTAAGATTGTTGCACACAGTTGGACTATTTGTGGGTAAATACAGGTTAATGGTATCAAAGCAGTCTGAGTGATTACACAACTGTATGGCCTTATCCTAGTGAGAAAATAATTGGTAAAATGAGAACTATCATCATCCAACATCAGCAACCTGGTAAGATCAGCAAACCACAATTGCCTTTTCCATATAGGCAGCTGGATAATGATATTCTGCACCCTTCTGCCTTCCTCTTATTTGAATAATTATCCCATATGTTTTATAATGAAAAGTGTACATTACTTATATACAAATTAATTCTAATGCTGATAATACTTAATGTTAGAGTATAATTTATTAATTTTGCCAATTTCTTAAAAATAAAATATTAGTTTATTTAAAACCATGCTGTTAACTCAGTGATGATTTTAATACATTAAATGGTAATGTGTATTCAGGTTGATGTAATTACTAATAATCAGTGTGTATTCATTTAATTAACATTTTAAGTACTTGATAGATAGGGTGCATTTCTTTAGCGTTACTGTAATATCCTCAAAAATGTTATGAAACCAAACAAGGTGTTAGGGTTTCTAGCACCTTCATATTCAGATGGAGTGCAGAGTCTGGGGGAAAAGTGTAACTGTGTTCTTTCACTGAAATATTTAGCCATATATATTGCATGGCCTGTTCCCCATACTACATTTTCACTATAAGAATCTCCTTAATTTTACATGCCCATGGTACTAAATGTTATTAAAATGTTAACTCATATAATTTCATTAATTAATAAAAGTTAAAAGCACAATAGTCTGAATTACTATACACTGTATCTTGAGGAACTAAAGAATAATTTACTACCTTTAGTTCATTATTTGTACAATAATACCTTGAGGTCCAGGATAGGTCTCATGGGTGGTGTCTCCATTTTATAGAAATGCAGAAGCAAGCAAATCAAGGACATTTTGCAAGGCTCATGATATGGTCAACAGTTTGTTTAGTTGCTTATTTAGGAAGTTACTTGTCTAATTGTAAAATTAATTTTGTTGAATGTTGCATCTTCTATTTTATGCCACGGATTCTTAGAAGATCTTGTTCTCTCACTTAAAACAATCTGAATGTTCTGAGTTTTATCTACTCACTATCGACTTTTAAATTGCAGATCATTTATTCCTCTCTAGTCTCTTCAGCTTTTTTCTCAGGATTTTCTTTGTTTTGTTTCTGTTTTCTTTTCTCTGTCTTTGTGTTTGTTTCTTTTGGAAGGCCTCATACCTCTCTGCCTTTCACTCAGCCTAGATAAGTTTATCACTTTATAATCTTTCACCTATGCTTTAGTAATGCACATTAGTCTTTAAAATTGTTGAATTCAACTGACCCTGAGTTTACATTATAAGAGACTTAGATGTTTCCTATCCAAGTCTGAGGTAGCTCTGTTAAATTAAGAGTTTACCTGGGGAAGAATCATTTTACGTACGTAATTCTTAATAAATATGAAAAGTCATTGCTTTAGCTAATTTCCTTCTTTGATTATGTAATGGTTACATAATGTTGCTACATTGCAAGGACTAAGAGAAATGAAATCTAAATGGCAGATAAAAGATTTATAATGTTTTTGAAGGATAAGAATATATATAGTTTATTGTTTATAATATTTGATTCTATCGTCCAAGGTAATTCAGATCACATAGAGTAAAGCCATCATATTTTTAAAACAAGCAGATCAACAAAAAATGAATAGTTCATACGATAGTAAAAAGCAGTATATTATATATGTACAACCCAAACTAGCTGTTTCGGGACCTCCAGGAATGCTTCTTGAAATACAGTCTCCAGGCTTAGTGTAGTAAAAAGTTTGGTGTAGACCCTAAGAATTAGGTAGTTCTTATATGCACAAAAGTGTAGTAGGCAAAGTTTTTTTTTTTTCTTAAGGATAGCTGGAATGACAGCTGGTTTTATTTAAAGATCTATAAAGTACACTAAAGCAGTGTCCAGCATACATAAATATAAAAGTAGTTTATATCATGTCAAGAGTATAGAGGGGAGGCCTTTCAAAGAATGATCTCATAGGCATCTTTGGCAAAAAGCTGGCACATATCCTATGTACTCCAGTGAGGCTTACATTAGCCAGGCATTCCACCCCATAGGAAGTAAATTTTCTGGATTTACAGTGCTTTTATTATCAAATCACTTTTTCGGGAGAAGAGAAGGCAGTCTTTGTGGGAGGCTGTTAGCCATCCTTGCATAGATCATTTCTCATTAATTTAGATTGCTACATAATGTCTTTCTGGAATTTTTTTGGATGTTCTACAAAGTCATATCTATTCTCATGTATCAAACAAAGCCATTGGCATATGATAGAATAGATTTATATTTAAATCTTTTTGTGGATTTTTGGTAACTTTTTCTTGATCTATAGTATTCCTACAGTAAAATTTCACAAATCATAAACTTTTCACTCACTGAAAATTTACAGATGTAACCATCGTGCATATTGAGTTAAATTCTTCCAGCATCCACAAAGCAGACACTGTACCATATACCCTACCAAAGGTAATTACTATTTTAAGTTCTATCAACATAGTGTTGTTCGGCCTTTTCATGAAAGGTATATATATTTTTATATATACACACACATACACACACATTCACACACATATATGTATATGTAAATAATAGAAATTGAATTATAGAGTATTTACTCAGTTTTATCTGGCTGCTCTTACTTAACATTATATCTATGAGGTGTGCCCATATTGTTGCATGTTGTAGTAATTTGTTCTTTTTTTATTTCTTCGTGCTAGTCGGTTGTCTAAAATTACTCTAATGTAATGTATCTTATAGTAATAAGTAATTTACTGTAATCTATTTTTCAGTTTCTGCTATTATAAATAGTTACAAATATTTTTGTACATGTATTATGGTGGGCATACGTAAGCATTCATTTATCTTTGTTTTTACATAGGAGTAGAATTGTTTTATCACAGGGTGTTCACATATTTCAACTTTTATCACTAATGCCAAATGGTTTTAAAAAGGAGCATCTCCATACACATTCCCACCTACACTGTATGAAAATTTCAGGTGATCCAAATATCATTCAATGCTTGATATTGTCTTCCAGCCATTGTAGTGGGTATATTTAATCTGGCTTTCATTTTTTTCTGATGTTTGACAATGTTGAGAACCTTTGTATATACTTATTGACTATTAGAATGTTATTTTTATTAAGTACATGTCTAAGAACATTTTTAAAAATTGGGATGTCTGTCTTGTTCTTATCATTTGGCAGGAGTACTTTATATATTTTAGATATTAATATTTTCTCTAATGTGTATTATGAATATTTTCTCCAGCTCAGTAGCTCAGTAATGTTTGGCTTTAAGTAATATTTATAGTTTTCAGTGTAGAGGTCTAGCATATATTTGTAAATTTATAAACATAGAAACTATTTTTATAGTCTTTTAAATGATGTTTTGATGCTAATATAAAAAAATGCAAGTAATTTTGTATATTGGCTTTGTATTCAGTGACTTGCTTAATTCATTTGTTAATTATAAGAATTAATATGTAGATTATTGTAGAATTTCTATCTAAACAATTATCTGGAAATGGTAACATTTATTTCTTCCTTATAAATCAGAGTTCATATTTATTTTATTTTATAGCCTTGTTGAGTTTTGTTTTGTTTTTCCACTTTGTACGTGTCTATGGAAGACTGTGAAAGCACAATAAGTATTGATTTAGGGATTACAAAAACATTATAGCAACTAGATGAACTCACAAATACAGAATCCATAAATAATAAAAATTACTTTTTTTAATATTTATGTATATGAGATAGAATAGAATATCATATAATAGTGTGTGCCTCTGTGTATATTATGATAAGATATAGTTTATTCAACTATACTCCTACTCTTGGATGTATGAATTACCTCCAGTTTTTTTTTTAATTATCACTTCCAGTACTGTTGGAAACTTTAGCAACAGCTAGTTATGTTTTCCTTTTTCATTCTTCTACATTTTGCATATTGACACATTATGTTCCATTTATAAATTATTTTCTCTAAAGCTAAACCATTTACCTGCTGATTTGTTCACTCATTTGTTTGACAAATATTTATTGATCTCTTGCTGTGTTTCCAGTTCATTCGGCAACTTTTTAACATGTTTTCCCTTTTTGTTTTAATGGACTCAGTAATTAATTACCAGAGTTTTTTAATCACAAAAGTATTTTGCAGTCAAAACCATTTATATATGTCCCTCTGTCTGCAGTATCATGGAGTGTCCATGGTAGATAGGATGAAGGCATACTAATTTCCACAAATCATAAGCCTATTATGAGTATAGCTGTACTATAATGAATATCATGGAGAGCATACCTAGCTTTCAGCCTTGTTGTTTCTCTTTAGCAGTTTGTGCTATTATAACAAAATAAGACAGATGGAGTAATTTATAAAGAAGAGAAATTTATTTCTCACAGTTCTGGTGGCTGGGAAAAGTGTAAGACCAAGGAACCAACACTGCTATCTGGTGAAGGCCACTTTCAACTTCGAAGATGGTGCCTTGTTGCTGCATCCTCACATGATGGATAGAGGAAGCCCAAGAGGGGATGAATACTATGATGTCACATGGCAGAGGGCAAACCAACTTCCACAAGTCCTTTCTGCCCTAATCCATTAAGACTTAATCACCTCTTAATACCATCACAATGAGTATTAAGTTTCAATATGAGCATTGTGATAAGATCTTATGTGCTGTGGTGATTTATATTGCAGCTTTTCTTTGCTCTATCAAGAATTTTCTCTGATGTCTATTGAACAAGAGGGAAAAATGTAATACATGAATTTACCTTTGAGCACCCTCCACCCCCACATTGTTTTGAGGTTTTGGCTTAACAGACTCGTAGAAAGTACTTTGGAACTGCTGAATATATTAATTATATTTAAATGAAGTGATGTAAGCTGGTCCCTTGGTGCAGGGAAGACTCTGAACAGTTCCTTAAAAGATTTTTTTTTTTAGTTATTATTTTGTTCAGGTAAACAGCTTTCTAGGCTGATGAAATGGGTAAAATTGCAAAAAAAAAAAATGAGTAGACCATAATGAAAAATAACAAGATTAACTACTCGAGAAAAAATAAAACTAGGATACAATAAGAGATATATAGTTTAGTTAGTTAAATGTTTGGCCAGTGACAAAAGGTTGAAATTTAATGTAAAAAGGAAGGAAATTTGCAATACCAAAAGCTTTTGGAGTAAGATTTAAAGAAGATAATTTAAGTGGCAGAATGTAGGGTAAGTGTAGAAGACAGAATATAAGGAATGAGAAGACACAATCCAATGTCTAGAACCTGAAATATGAGACCGGATATAGAAATGCAGATAGAATGGCAAATATAAAATTGTTGTGTATCAAGAATTATCAGAATTTGGCAATGACCTGATGAGACAAGCAAAATAAAAATGACTTCAGGGTTTTGATTGCCTGGAAATGTTATACAAGAAGACTGTTGAAGGATATGTTATGTTGAGATAAGCGAATGACTTGAGAATAACAATGAAAAGACATTGGAATGTCAATGTTGAAATGTCCTGTAACTCAGGATATGTAATTTAGGATCAAAAATGCATTAAAACTCTATTATTGAATGATTTGCCCAAGGGACTACTTGTAAAAAGCAAAGGGCCTTAAAGTGATGCTCAGCCAGCTGGCGAGAACAGGATCTTGCAAAGGACCACCTAAAGGGACATCTGGGAAACTCAGAGTGTAGAGGAATGAAAAGTAGGGTTAAAAACTGAATCAATAAAGAGAATGTGTGATAATTCACTCTGTTGAAGAAAGCGAAAGGATTAAAAATGGAGAGAGTGGTCTAGAAAGAAGGGAAAAAATCTTGATTTGACTCAAGTCAGTATCTGTAAAGGAGCAGCTATACTGACTGAAGCTTAGAATGGAGAGGGGTTGGGAGGGATATCAACAGGTTGGGGGGATGACACTTCATATTAAATTGGAAACCAGATGAAGATAAATGTGCTTCTGGGAATATTTTATCTAAACAAACACTTGGACTAAGTCAAATAGTTGATAATATGTTACTTGGAAGCACCGGATACATAGTAGGTGCTCAATAAATGTTTGTCCAGTGAATAAGTGAACTCTTACCCTGTCTCATCCACATCCAATGCCTTTGGTACACTTTCTGTATACTAAAAACATATGAATAGGTGATTTTGTGAAACGGTTATATGGAACAGTAAGCTAGAGGCCAGATTGGAAGCAGTTCCTGAGGGATGTAGGAGTAAAAAATGGGGGTATTAGGCAGACTCCACAGCAGTAAAGAGTCACAACATGGAATTCTAGAAGTAGGAGGGATCCTGCAGGTCGTTGGATAGCCCAACTTTGTTATTACATGGATGTGAATTTGAGGCCCAGTTTTGTTAAATAACTTACCATATATATGTCAAGGTTCAGTTTTAGGAAACTGAAACCACGCTAGCCATTTTAAGCATGAAAGAATTCAATAAAAAGAATTAAGTGTACATTAAATCTTTGGAAGGATTGAAAACACAGCCTCTAGGCTTGGGGTTCAGGACTAGTTCCTGGAATGATACAGAAGATGGCCCACCCTGGTAGCTGCTATTTCTGCTAAAATCTGGGAATGAAAGGTTGAGATAGCTGCTGCTGGACCTGCTGACTCCAGCTTGCCACCGATGATGTTATCCAAGGATAACAAACAGCTACAACTGAAACTGCACCTTCCTTTCAGCATCCACACAGCTAGCAACTAGACATAGGACCCTGATACATAAAGCCACTGTTTTTACAGTGTCTCCATAACCATATTTGCCATTCTGAGTTCCAAATCTCATATGAGTTCATCCAGTTGGTTTAACCAAAGTCTCATATGGAATTCTAACTACAAGCACATTGGGAACTATGGTTCCAACTTCTGCAGGAGTACACCCCACAAGGAGGTTAGAATGAATGATGACTCCCAAGTAACTATATTCACCATTTCAGCTTCTGAAGCTAAGATCATCACTGTAACAAGGACATAGAAGCCCTGTTGCTACAATTTCTTTGTAATCATTGAATACAAGTACACAAAAAGAAATTATGTGGATTCAGCCCTGCCTTCTAGAAATCCTATTTTGAGACTGAAAGGCCCATAAACAGAATGACCATTTAATTTATTGTTCAAACTAGGACACATGTGAGAATCAACGAAAACATTCCTAATATTGATGCCAAGATAGTAAGCATGGTACAGAATTGCCCCAGGAAATCTGGCCTGAAGCCTGTTTATAAAATATTTAAGATTCTTCATGATCTTGCTTCAACCTCTCTTAGTAACCACATTTCCCAGCGTAAATATTCACTTAATTTTGCTCCATCCTCTTTGCAGTTCTATTCCCCCAACATATCAGTACTTTTCAGTCTTTCTGCATGCATTATGCCCATTGTCTGGAAGGGCCCACCCTATTTCTCTATATCTAATTATCTGTGCATCTTTTAAAATCCATTTCAGATGTCACCTCCTCTGTTGACACATTCTCAGATTCTTCCAGGTAGAGTAAACTGATTCTTCCTCAGTTACACAAATATCTTGCATGAAAATATCTGTTTACATATCCTACTTTCCTATTAAGCTGTGACCTCCTTGATGACCGGAATTCAGCTTATTCACGTTTGTTTGCAGAAGCCAGATTAGGTTCTGTGCTGAAAAAGTGTTCAAGAAATGTTTTGAAATAGATGGATGGGAGGAGAGAGAGAGGAAAGAAAGGTGAGGGGATGTCCTTCCAGGAAGGAGGTAATAAACCTTTTCTAGTAATTCTAACATCTTTATATGTGAAGATTTTCCTTGTATTACCAATTTGTTAGATCTTTAAAACTACTGAATGAATTGAGATGTGGAATCACATTCTTTTTCAGAAATAGACTTGCTTCCTGTAGACTGGTTTTCCCTTTTGGTATTTGAAGGAAATATTTGTATATACTGATTTTGATGACATACAAAATGAATACCACTGTATACCACTGGTGGTAACGTGGTAAAGTGTTTTCACTACATCCGGATAACCTTTCAAATATGTCATTCCTCGATTTGAATTGAATATATAAATGTTTAGGTTTCTTGGACTAAAAACACATAATCTTTAAAATCTAGGAAGATGAACTGAGGTATAACAGAACCTACTGTACCATGAATCACCATTGTGCCACTTTCCTTAACTTATCACAGGATGATTTTTTTTTGAGTGAGCTGTTTCATACTGCTTGTTGTTACCCTTGTTGATTTTGAGAAATGGCCAACAACGAACCCTAATTTATAAAATTTATTTCTTGCCTTTACCTCTGTAACATGGCTTTCTGAAGTTCACCCCAATTTTCTACCATCTAAATATGATTTTTAAAACCCTAGCTTGTAATTTTCTGAAAAACTCAGAGCAAAACATATTCAGTGAACATTCCAAAAATCGTGTTCTTTGGACTGTAAGGTGATATCCATGTTTGCTAAGGTTTTAGTTTTTTGAACTTCCTCCATGTTTGTGCTTAGTTAACAAGCATTTTTTTTTCTTTGCTACTCTTGGAAGACAGTTTCTTCCCATAAACACATTTACAGTACCTTTTGGCTCATATAGCTTTTAATGAACAAAGAAGTTCACATTCTTTTATGAGAAAGGTGATTTTTTTTTTTTTTTTTGGAAATTTCCTAAATGCTACTCAACCTTAATTGCACTTTCTTCCATAGGATGCTGTGTGTTGCAAGGACATACTAAAGGAGATTTAATGTGTCATAAAAGTACACTTTTTAATTAAAGGGACATTTTCAGGATTCTCACTGTATATTTCACTACTGCCTAACTTCATCAAGTCCAAGTACATGTATATAGAAAATCATTTAGGGAAAGCTAAATGGCTGTTGAAATTTTTAAGGCATGTTACCCTGTAACATGCCTGTAAATCCAAGCTTCTAAGCTACCATATGTTCTCAGCAAAACCAAATTTAGTGAACTGCTGCTCCTGATCAAGATAGAATAACAGAGACTGCATTTACTCTCTTGCTTTAAACAACCAGAAGAGGACAACAAAATGTCTGAAACAAGTCTGCAAGACGTTGGCTATCAGGCAATGAATGACAGTCATCCTGAGAGATGAGAAACATACGAGATGAGCCTCAGGATTGCCCCAGCTTATTGTCTTGAGGGTTTCCAGATGAATCCCAGGGAAGGGGAACCCAGGTGGAGCCTGACAGATTCCCAGAGTTGAGAAGCCAGAGTTGAGAGCCTGGAGAGAGGAAGGTGGCCAGAGTTCACAGGACTGAGAATGGGAGAAGAGCCATACAGAGATACAACTCTGAAGATGTGCAGAGGTCCCCCTCTGGTATTCAGCTGAGTCCAGATCATCACATATATATGTCAGGAAACTACACAAAGCCTGAAAAAGAGCCACCTAAAAAAAATCAGAGGTAACAGTTCCTGGTTCTTATATGGGGCTGGGAATAGTGCTTGTTTCCACAAGCCAGATGCAGTATCTCATGATTCACATCACAGTGGAGAGTAGACAGAGAGGTCTGGCCTCAGTGGTGGTCAATCATTAGCTGTAGCTGGGCACTGCTCTGACCCCACCTAATAAATCTTATAAGCAAGACCTGAAAGGAACAAACTTGTCAAGTAATTTAACTGCATCCAAGAACAAAGTTCAAGAATATTTATAGGAATACAACTATATCCAGCAGCCAAAAGGGTAAAATTCACTATGTCAGACCGCCCATCTAAACTTACTGACTATGCAGAGAAGCCAGAAAATGCAACCCATAATGATGAGAAAAATAAATCTGTCCAAACCAACACAGAACTGACAAAATATGTTAGAATTAGCAAAGACAAATATTAAAGCAATCATTAAATCTATAGTTTATACATCTTAGAAAACATAGAAGATATAAAAATGCCCATTATTTTCCATCCATATGTTCGATACTATTTCAGAGAATATATTATAGGCACACAGTTATGTAGTAAAATGTAGTAACAATGTTTCTCTCTTCCGGCATATTTTATTCCTTAGACTAAGAATAATTTTATATTGGCAAATAAGTGTCTTTAGCAGAAATCACTTTAGGAATGGCTCAACAATTTTATTTGAGTGCAGAAAAGGTTTGTTATTAAATTTAACTTGAATAATATTTGTGGACTAGGAATTATAGTATTCCATTAATAATATTAGATAGCAAATGTTGTTCTGTCATAGATCTATCTTAAATCTGCAATAATTACTGTGGCTTAAATATGTTAACTGTGTATGATATAAAAACTGACCAATCCGAACGTGAGTCAAAACTGTTTCATCAGTATTATTCAAATAAGCAAAAGCACTTTAGATTTTTAAAAATGTAGAATGACCGCTTCTTCAATAATTTGATGCGATAATAACATACATTTTAATTCCATGTTTGGTACTCTTCTTTAGTAAAATTTTATTGCAAGTAGCATACATATGTTAATAAAATTTTATTGCATCATAACAGAGATATGAGGTACATTTTTAATCAGGATAAAGTTCTGATCTGTACTGTGAATATATAATACTTAAAAAATGTCTAAGTGTTACCTTTTAAACAACTGAGGTTGTTTATAAAATCTGAAAAAAAATAGGCAACATTTTATTTTTTAGAGAAGAGATTTAAGGTGTTCTTGGAAAATTGTATATAATTGCTGATGTCTCCAGACTTTATGGACACTGTGCTCTTTAAATGGGAGAATGGGAAGATTATCTCTTATTGTGATAAGTTACTAGACTTTTATATTGTTATGAAGTATTTTATATCATAATATAGATTCTTTTAGTGTAGCACTTTTTTCATGTAAAAATGTTTTAACGATGGTTGTATCCTTGACAAAGGTTTTAGCATCAAATAAATTATAAGTATGATCATCATGTATGATCAAACAGCCATAACAATAATAACCATCTTTAATAATTTAGTGAAATTATGGCCTAATTATTAATTATGGAAATTTAGCCAGAAAGAACATGTTAGTGATCAGCTGGCACAGCCTATTTACTTCAGGAAACTGAAGTTCAGATAAGTTTAGCATCTTTCTCAAAATCATACAGTTGCATCATAGTAGAGCTGGGACTAGAACTCAGTTCTCTTTTTATCATTTTCTGTTCCATTACTGTGTAATAAATCACCCTAATTTAATAGGTTAAAATACAAATAAAATGCCTATTTATTAGCTCACAGTTCTATAGGTCAGAAGTCTAAGGTGGCTGTACTGGTTCTTTGCTTAATTTATCACAAGGCCAAAATGAAGGCATGGGCCAGATTGAAGTCTTATCTGAAGAATCTGGGAAACAGTCCATTTCCAGGCTCATTCAGGTTGTTGGCGGAATTCAGGTTCTTGTTTTTGCAAGCTGAGATCCTCATTTCCTTGCTGGCTGTTGGCGGTTCACTGTCAGCAACTAGATACCTCTCTTCTGTCCAGGAGCAGAATCCCTCCATCTCCAGAGCCAGCAATGGTACATCAAATCTTCCTCCTGCTTCATTATTTCTGACTTTCCCTTCTGCCACCAGCCAGATAAAGCTCTCTGCTTTTAATGTCTCATGAGGTTAGATCAGGCCCACCTGGATCATGTTTCTATCTTATGGTCAATTGTACCATATAACATAACATAATCGTAGGAATGATACCTCATCAAAGGCACAGGTTCTCGGGACTAGGGCAGGGCATCTTGGTGGGGCCATTTTAGAAAGTCGGCTTGCTGCATTCCTGAGCCTATTCTGATTTTCTTTGTATTATATCATACAACCTCTTTCTGAAAAATCTGTAATATAAATATGAATATGCTCATAAAAACGTTACATATATCTGAGTCAAATATAACTTTGATATTTGTATGGCTTACTCTATCACTTTGCAAGGTCTCCGCCCATTTGCTGCCTTCTTTTGAGAACCTTATCTAAAATTTTGCCTCCTTCGCCTTGTCCCTCTTGCTCCCTTCCTCCTGTTTTACTCTTCTTACCCTATTTGATAGTTCTTATCACTGGGATGTAAGTTCTATGAGGGTAAGCAACATGTTTTTCTCGTCCATTGCTGGATTCCCAGTGCTTAGAGCAGTGTGACGTAAAGTGGTGTCCAGAGCCTTTAAATATTTATCTGACAGAATAAATGGCAAGTGTTAATATTAATAGTTTGGCTATAATGACTTGTTTACATTTTTATTAATCATTCCATATTGGAGTGATTTAGAATGCGAATGTGGAGTTTCTGGAGAAGTTTGAGGTGAAGAGGTTTTCTATCCTTACTAAAGTTGCATATAGGTGGAAAGTGATGGAAGTAACATGAGCTTTGAAATTGGCAGCTGTGAAAAGGAATCTCACCTCTCTTCTATGCAGTTGAGCTTATTTAGAAAACCTTAATTTCTAGCAGTCTAAGATTACTAGAATGTAATCTAGTAATTGGGTATGGTGACCTCTTCCTCTACTCTTCTATTACCTCCTTGATCTAGTAGAGCTGAACTGCAAAAGACATAAATAAGAAAATATATAATTTAGTCAAGAGGAAGATAAATGTTAATGAAAATGCTATTAAACGTTTAGAGCAGTAACATGTGAAAATTAAAAACTGTGCTGTCTCCCAAAATTAGTTATGATTTAGCTGAAAAAGAATAAAAGAAACTAAGAAACAAATCACTAATAACAACATTATTCATTTAAAATAGAACCGAGAGAATAAAATAAACAAATTGGGAAATAAAACAGAATATGTTTTTTTTTTCAGAGCACTGTGTAGCCTAAGAATAGTTGACTACAGAAGAAGAATGAGAAGGAAAGTGAAGACTATTGATGACTGTAGCAGAGAAAGGGTATAAATGGGCTTGTTTATCAGGCTGCTCTTAGTTTCACCTGTCAGGAACTTATATCAAACTGTCTTAAGCAAAAGGAAAAAAAGCAGTAAAATAAGAAAATGAGGTGGTGGTAGTTTACTGGTTTGTGAAACTGAAAAGACCAAGTTTTCAGAAATTAGTGGGTGAATTCACAAGCTCATACTCATCTTTGGAGTGTAGTCTATTCTCTATTGGTAGTCTCCACTGTTCTCTTCTAGCATTAAACTTAGACCAACAACTATTCTCATGCTAGCCATAAACACCTACATTGTTATATTCCACCAGTTTTCAACTTAATAATGAGAACTTTTCTTTCCTAGTAGCTCCAAATTAAAAAGTCCTAGTTCACAATTTCATTAGCATAATTTAAGCCATTTGAACATCTATTAACCAAGTACTGGAGTCAAGGAAATGGCATATGCTACTTGGCCATGCCGGGTGAATGTCCACTGCTAGAGCTGAAGATGGAAGTGTAGAGGAGAAAAGTGAGATGAAGAGGGTGTAAGTTCATGTAACTGCATGTACTGCCTGGAGAAAGATAATTGCCCCACACTTAGAGTTGCTGGATTTAGCAAATAAAACTATAGCATTCTCATTTGAATTTGAATCTCAGCTATAACAATGAGTAGGTTTTTAGTATTAAGTCTGTCTCATGCAATATCTGTGAGATATCTATAGTAGAAATACTGTTTATCTTAGATTTTAATTTAACAAAGAATACTGTATTTTATCTGACAACCTTGCCCACACCCAAATGTTTCAGCAATAAACCACTGAAATCAAATTAAATGGTTGCAATGGGACTGAATGAGCAACAATTATGAGAATCCACTACTATGGAAATGAAGGACTTTATCTTTCAAAAAATATTGAGGCCAAGAGAATGCAGAACTTATCTCTAGACAAATTATAATAGAAGAAATTAAACATGAAATGCATTATTGAAAACTAAGTATAAAAGATACCAGTGGAAGACTGTTACTAAGGGATGAGGGAAGAGGAAGATCTGAAAAAGATTTCAGCAAGGTGGGTAACCTGTACAACATTCGTTTCCTTCTCTTTTACTTCAAGCCCCTGTGATTCAATTCTGGCCACTGAAACATGGAGTTAAATGTTACCAGAGAGTTTCTAGGAAAGGTTTTTACCTGTTCCTAAGAAAGTAATGCAGGAAGACACAATCTGTTGGACATGGCTTTGATGCTAGAATTGGTGTAGCCATTTTGAAATAATCAAAGGAGCTAATTTGAAGACAAAGTTTGTACACCAAGAATGGCAGGATATGGAAAGATAAAAAGAACTGAATCCTTGATGACCTATTGATGGATTAACCGGGAATCACCATACCTCTGGAACTCTTGTTACATAAACTAGTATATTTACTCATTGCTGAAGACACTAAGTTTTCTTGATTTGCAGTTAGAAACACTCTTGCTGACATATCGAAGATTTTTATTGCAAGTCAGAGTTCATATTTTAGATATTAAAGTGATTTTAAAATTTCATTTGCTAATAATCACAAACCCAAAGCATTAAAACATTTTTTCCTTAAAAGGTAATAAGCTTCCCATCTAAAAAATGTCATGTTATTCCATAAAGTAGTCAGTAAAAACAAAAGCAAACACATGGATGTTAGAATTAGAACTTTTGGGGAAAAGAAATAACGGAAACTGACATTCACTCAATCGTTATGTCTTTTAAAAATAAAAGCAACAGTTACTTAGTGAAACTTTTGAATTGACATCATAAATTGGCCTGAATATAGTTCTTTGAACTATCATTATGGAATTTCTCAGTTTGTGAAGGATAGAGCTCCTTTTCACAGAAACATTTTATATCTTGGTAGAATAGTGCCTCCACATATGTGGAGATGCTGTTACTGTATCCTTTTAGGAAGTGATAACTTTAAATTTTTTTAAAAAGATGTCAATTAAAAATCACTATTGGATGATACAAACAGGTGAACACAATTATTTAAGTTAACTGCTCTCTGCTTCTGATGTTAACAGATGACAGTCATTGGAATTTACACTTATTTTTAGCTCTGATTATAGGATCTCCACCTACTCTTGGAAAATCCAGCCTGTAGTATTCCAGTTACTTCATTTCATAACAGTATTCTGTTCATGAAGAAGGCAAGATTTTTACATATAGCCTCATTCTGTATGCATTGTTACTATAAAACAATATGATGCTTTCTCATTTTCTGAAATGATGCACTACAAAGAATGCTACTATGATACATTTTGGTAACATGAATCTTATTTTATTCTTCACTTATTCACATGAAAATTGGCTTGCATTCTCATAGGGAGTAAAGAGTACTGGGAGAACCTAGTCAACAAAATTAAAATTTCTTAGTGTCATGTATGTTAGGACTAGATTCAGTGGCATACAAGAGAAAACTCATTAGAAGGGTGACCTAAACATGATGGAAGTGTTACCTCTCATATGTAATGAAGTTTGTTTTTAGGTAATCCGGGGCTGGTATGGTGAGTCTACAGTCACTGGGGAGTCACACTCCTTTAAAGTGTGAGACCCTCCTCTATTCAGCACATCCCTTTATCCTAAGATTACCCCATACAACTGCTGACATCATGTCCATATTCTAGGCAGCAGAAAGGAATATTGGGTAATTGAGTGGAGGGCCAAAGGGGTGTGCTCCTACTGGAATGAATTGTCTTCCTTTGAGGAGCCATAAGCCACCAAGATATAAGCAATACTTCTGCTTAGATCTCATTGGCTTATACTTAGTCACATGTAACCCTTAGTCACAGGGAGATTGGGAGTGACTTTTTGCTGGGTTTATTATTATTTCAAATAAAATTAACATTCTGCTCCGTAGGGAAGAGAGAATGAATATTGGGTAGATGGTTTTATCACAGGCTCTATCACAGTATGCTTATAATTGCATTCCAACCCCAAATGTATTTGTATTAGATTCAGACCTTGTACCTTTCCAATTTTACCTTCGTCTCCTGTCCTTTTTCAGACCATAGAAATTTTTTTCTGGGGTAGGGAGCAATTTCACTAATCCTATACTTTGATTTCCTATAAATATGATTAAGCATATGAACATGTCATTCTCCTAAAACTGTTTCAAGCCTTAGTGTCCATAATCAGCAAAGAAAGTTATATTCTACTTTATCTGTTTAGTAAGTTCAAAATTCTGATTTAATACTGATAATCTTATACTTAACACTAAAAATAACCATATTTATTGTGACTTGATTGAACACCTATATGCCTCTCAAAAATTCATTCTGATAAAATAGGCCTTATAGTAAAATTATCACTTCTGCAAATTCATATACAGTAATTGGGAAACTAGGGGGTGCACAAAAGGATACAATTAAAATGTTTCCAAAATATTAATTAATGCACATCAGTAATTCCTAAGGTAACCTTCAAAAACGTACATTTTCCTAAAAAGTGTTAAAAAAGAAAACTCACTCTAAGAACTAAGGGGATTGCCTTTGATATTTCTGAGAAGCTTAAAAAGCACTGTGGCATCATCCTTTTGGAATGAAGCATGAGATTGATAACACTGCTCTACCTCTTGGAGGGCCTTTTCTTTCCTTCTGAATGCTCAATTGAGAACACACCTGTTAGAAAGCTCTCTGTAACCTGGATTTTCCTTTTTTCTGCTAATTCTGTTGTCACATAAATCACTCTCTGCTGCCCAACTCAGCTAGCACCATTCAAGCCACATGGCAAGTGGAGTTATTACTCAAATCCGTCTCCCTAAAGGCTCAGAGGTTGTTTTTCAAAGATATTTTGGTAGGCAGGGGACTAAGGAATGGGTGCTGCTGATTGTTTGGAGACACGATCATGGTGATATAGGAGTAAAGAAGAAACTATCTAGGTGGATAGTGAGGGTAGGGAAGTTCTTGGTAACCTTTTTCTTTTCATGAAAAGCAGCCGCAAATCATTTTCTTTTCTAACAAAGAACAGCCTGTAAAAAAAAAAAAAAAAAAAAAAGAGCTGCAGACATAGAAAGGCAAGCTAGAAACTTGCTGGGTGAATGCTGGCAGTTGTGCCAATAGGAAGGGGGGTAGCTGGGGGCTAGGCATGTCCAATGTGGCAGTTCCATCTTCCCTTCTCTTTGCCAGCCACATGTACAGTAAGGATGAGACAACGTGGCACTGGCCAAGTGGACAGCCCATTTGAATAATAAGATTAGGGTAGGATGGCCAGCTTCCCAGCATGCTATGTAACTGTCACACCTGGTCCAACTAATCTGTGGGCCAGATGTAAATCAGACACTACTACCTCCAGCCTGTCTATAAAATCCAGTGTACTCTGCTGGGGGCTGGAAGCCCCCTTTGGGTGCCCTTCTCTCTCACAAGAGAGAGAGCTGTTCTCCTTTTTCTTTCTTTTGCCTGTTAAACCTCTGTTCCTAAACCCACTTCTTATGTGTGTCTGCATACTGAATTCCTTGGTGCAAGATGACAAACCTTGGGTCTTTACCTCAGACAACGATGCCACTTCAATAGGTGTTGGAAAATGATCGTCATATGCTGAGTCCACCTCTTGGTGGGGCCACAGTACCAGCTGAGTCATGAGTCATGCATTTGGTTGGGGTCAGTAGGTTGCCAGAATGCACAGGCTAAAAAATATCTCAAAAGATCAATCTTAGATTCCACAACAGTGATGCTATCTACAGAAGTAATTGGGGCCAGGTGTGGTGGCTCACACCTATAATCCCAGCACTTTGGGAGGCTGAGGCACGCAGATCGCTGAGGTAAAGAGTTTGAGACCAGCCTGGCCAATGTGGTGAAACCCCATCTCTACTAAAAATACAAAAAAAAAAAAAAAAGCTGGGCATGGTGGTGTGTGCCTGTAATCCCAGCTACTCGGGAGGTTGAGGCACAAGAATCACTTGAACCGGGGAGGCAGAGGTTGCAGTGAGCCTATATCACACCACTGCACTCCAGCCTGGGTGACATAGCAAGACTCTGTCTAAAAAAAAAGAAAGAAAGAAGAAGTAATTGGGGAAGTTTGCAATCTTGTGACCTCTGGAACAATAGCAGTTTATCATTTTATTATGCCTGTATCTTAAAAGAATTCAGACCTCATTCATAATCCTAACCTAGTGGCCTTTCATTAATTTTACAAAGGCAGTTTAGTTATGGGAAGGGCTACGGTCATCCTTGCTTTAAGGTTAAACTATAAAATAAATTCCTCTCAAAGCTAGTTTGTCCCTATGCCCAGAAATAACCAAGAACAGCTTGGAGGTTAGAAGCAAGATGGAGTCAACTATGTCAATTTCTCTTATTGTCATAGCTTTGCCATAATTTTGCAGTTTTACTAAAACAAATTCATTGTGAATGAAGATATTTCACAGCCTCAGAGCAGTCTGTAATTATAATGATGAATATAAGTAAAAAGTGCCAGAAAGCTATCCTACTGTCTTTCTTTGAAATATTTGATATTGTGCATTTTAGGAAACATGGAAAGAATACTGCCCAGCATGGAGGAAAGTAGGGACAAATTATTCTTGATTTTCAAAGCCTTCCTTCTTCTTTCCCAGGTTTCTTATGCAATAAAAAGAGAGATTCTGTTTCCTTACCAGAAAACTACCTATTTAAAGAGACTTGCAAAGGCCAAACCAAAGGTGTGTTAAAGCAGAATGAACTGCCTTTCTGAAATAAGTATTCAGCCTACTTCATTCACACATCAAGCTTCATGATATAATAACATTGCTGGTATATTTCCATTGGACGTTTTCTCTGAGCGTTCTGCCAAAAAGAGCCATTTTTAGAATTGAGAGCTCATGTCTGAATTTCCTATATTTGTACACTAGCTATCACAGCCTTTCACATTCTCAAGTGTGTGAAAAAGACTTGAGGTTGAATAGTAAAGCTATTTGCAGGTATAGTCGTCTCTTGACCTCAGTGAGGGTTTGCAGCTCTTGAAAACTTTTGAGGAAAGCTTTCTGTTTGATGTGGATGATGGTGAGAGTTATTTATGTATTGTGGAGCCAATGTAATTCCTTGGTGAGGAGAATTTTCCCAGCTAATGAGCTAGCACTTGGGCTTAGGTCAAAGTGAATTAAAGTAGAGCTTTTAAACCTGAGTAGTCACATTCAGAGCGTGTCCCCCTACTTGTAAGGGAGGTTATTGGTGTTTCTATATATTTTTTAAAGGTAGAAAAAGTGTGAGTAGAATCTGTACTTTCACTACTTCTAATCCTTTTTGGCTAGGGCTTGGTCATCAACCTTCCCGGCCAAGAGACACCTATTTTTCTCCTGTCTTAATTTTATTAAAGCCACAAAGGTGGAGAGGACAATACCTATTTATTAATGTCAGATGCTGACTCAAATGGCTAACAAGCCCCAGTGCAGCATGAAAAAAACCATCATATAAAGCATGAGTCAGAGCTGGTTCTGTCAAACTTGTTTTTAGATATATGGTTGTTTTAGACATCAAGGCAGCTTATAAAATAAAATCCTTTCCGGGTTCTATATACTTGAAATGGAGATGAATATATTTTTGGTTTTTGTGTACCAGCAGTTTTGAATACTCTCTAATTTTAATCCAAATGATAGATTTTATTTTTTAATTCACTAAAACATTTTTTTCTCAAAAATTATAGTCATCTGAAAAGAGATAACTTAGGTAATTAAAACCTGATGATGTCTGTCTTCTTCTTTCTTTCCATGTATATAGGTATGTTGTATGTATATGTGTGTGTATGTGTGTATGAAATGTTCATTTGGAAAGTAAAAAAATGTAAGTTTCTTGAACTGCATTAAATAAGAAATTATTTTTACTTTTATTTTTCTTTGAATATAACTTTCTGAGTGACTTCCTAGTTTGATATTTCAGATTTAGATATATAGCAACTGAAATGACTTGCCATCCAAATGATGGCCAGTGCAAATGTGGAGCACTGAAGTTTTCCTGTGTATCCCTGCATATACACATATATGTATATTTTATTGGCATATATATATAATATATACCCTGTATATTATACACTATCTTATCCAGACACACATTCACATACACACACACACATACACACACACATACACACACACACACACACACATATATTATATACCCTGTATATCCACTTCTTCGCTAGCAGCATTCACTAGAAAACCATACTCAGAAGAAATAAAGCAATACATAGTAACTGATAATCACATCACTAGATGCTGTTGTGTTGCCATGCTATAATTTAATTTTTAAATTAAGGTTACTGGAAAGAGGAGCAATTTAAATTTATGTGACACAAATTCCTTTTTATTTGTTTATTTTATTTTATTTTTTAAATTTTATTATTATACTTTAAGTTTTACGGTACATGTGCACAATGTGCAGGTTTGTTACATATGTATACATGTGCCATGTTGGTGTGCTGCACCCATTAACTCGTCATTTAGCATTAGGTATATCTCTTAATGCTATACCTCCCCTCTCCCACCACCCCACAACAGTCCCCGGACCGTGATGTTCCCCTTCCTGTGTCCATGTGTTCTCATTGTTCAATTCCCACCTATGAGTGAGAACATGCGGCGTTTCGTTTTTTGTCCCTGCGATAGTTTACTGAGAATGATGATTTCCAGTTTCATCCATGTCCCTACAAAGGACATGAACTCATCATTTTTTATGGCTGCATAGTATTCCATGGTGTATATGTGCCACATTTTCTTAATCCAGTCTATCATTGTTGGACATTTGGGTTGGTTCCAAGTCTTTGCTATTGTGAATAGTGCCACAATAAACATACGTGTGCATGTGTCTTTATAGCAGCATGATTTATAGTCCTTTGTGTATATACCCAGTAATGGGATGGCTGGGTCAAATGGTATTTCTAGTTGTAGATCCCTGAGGAATCGCCACACTGACTTCCACAATGGTTGAACTAGTTCACAGTCCCCCCAACAGTGTAAAAGTGTTCCTGTTTCTACACATCCTCTCCAGCACCTCTTGTTTCCTGACTTTTTAATGATCGCCATTCTAACTGGTGTGAAATGGTATCTCATGTGGTTTTGATTTGCATTTCTCTGATGGCCAGTGATGATGAGCATTTTTTCATGTGTTTTTTGGCTGCATAAATGTCTTCTTTTGAGAAGTGTCTTTTCATGTCCTTCGCCCACTTTTTGGTGGGGTTGTTTCTTTTTTTCTTGTAAATTTGTTTGAGTTCATTGTAGATTCTGGATATTAGCCCTTTGTCAGATGAGTAGGTTGTGAAAATTTTCTCCCATTTTGTAGGTTGCCTGTTCACTCTGATGGTAGTTTCTTTTGCTATGCAGAAGCTCTTTGGTTTAATTAGATCCCATTTGTCAATTTTGGCTTTTGTTGCCATTGCTTTTGGTGTTTTAGACATGAAGTCCTTGCCCATGCTTATGTCCTGAATGGTAATGCCTAGGTTTTCTTCTAGGGTTTTTATGGTTTTAGGTCTACCATTTAAGTCTTTAATCCATTTTGAATTAATTTTTGTGTAAGGTGTAAGGAAGGGATCCAGTTTCAGCTTTCTACATATGGCTAGCCAATTTTCCCAGCACCATTTATTAAATAGGGAATCCTTTCCCCATTGCTTGTTTTTGTCAGGTTTGTCAAAGATCAGATAGTTGTAGATATGTGGCGTTATTTCTGAGGGCTCTGTTCTGTTCCATTGATCTATATCTCTGTTTTGGTACCAGTACCATCCTGTTTTGGTTACTGTAGCCTTGTAGTATAGTTTGAAGTCAGGTAGTGTGATGCCTCCAGCTTTGTTCTTTTGGCTTAGGATTGACTTGGCGACGTGGGCTCTTTTTTGGTTCCATATGAACTTTAAAGTAGTTTTTTCCAATTCTGTGAAGAAAATCATTGGTAGCTTGATGGGGATGGCATTGAATCTGTAAATTACCTTGGGCAGTATGGCCATTTTCACGATATTGATTCTTCCTACCCATGAGCATGGAATGTTCTTCCATTTGTTTGTATCCTCTTTGATTTCATTGAGCAGTGGTTTGTAGTTCTCCTTGAAGAGGTCCTTCATGTCTCTTGTAAGTTGGATTCCTAGGTATTTTATTCTCTTTGAAGCAGTTGTGAATGGGAGTTCACTCATTATTTCGCTCTCTGTTTGTTATTGGTGTATAAGAATGCTTGTGATTTTTGTACATTGATTTTGTATCCTGAGACTTTGCTGAAGTTGCTTATCAGCTTAAGGAGATATGGGGCTGAGACAATGGGGTTTTCTAGATATACAATCATGTCATCTGCAAACAGGGACAATTTGACTTCATCTTTTCCTAATTGAATACCCTTTATTTCCTTCTCCTGCCTGATTGCCCTGGCCAGAACTTCCAACACTATGTTGAATAGGAGTGGTGAGAGAGGGCATCCCTGTCTTGTGCCAGTTTTCAACGGGAATGCTTCCAGTTTTTGCCCATTCAGTATGATATTGGCTATGGGTTTGTCATAGATAGCGCTTATTATTTTGAGATACATCCCATCAATACCTAATTTATTGAGAGTTTTTAGCATGAAGTGTTGTTGAATTCTGTCAAAGGCCTTTTCTGCATCTGTTGAGATAATCATGTGGTTTTTGTCTTTGGTTCTGTTTATATGCTGGATTACATTTATTGATTTGCATATGTTGAACCAGCCTTGCACCCACTTGATCATGGTGGATAAGCTTTTTGATGTGTTGCTGGATTCAGTTTGCCAGTATTTTATTGAGGATTTTTGCATCAATGTTCATCAAGGATATTCATCTAAAATTCTCTTTTTTGGTTGTGTCTCTGCCTGGCTTTGGTATAAGGATGATGCTGGCCTCATAAAATGAGTAATGGAGGATTCCCTCTTTTTCTATTGATTGGAATAGTTTCAGAATGAATGGTACCAGTTCCTCCTTGTACCTCTGGTCGAATTTGGCTGTGAATCCATCTGGTCCTGGACTCTTTTTGGTTGGTAAGCTATTGATTATTGCCACAATTTCAGAGCCTGTTATTGGTCTAGTCAGAGATTCAACTTCTTCCTGGTTTAGTCTTGGGAGGGTGTATGTGTCGAGGAATTTATCCATTTCTTCTAGATTTTCTAGTTTATTTGCGTAGAGGTGTTTGTAGTATTCTCTGATGGTAGTTTGTATTTCTGTGGGATTGGTGGTGATATCCCCTTTATCATTTTTTTATTACATCTATTTGATGCTTCTCTCTTTTCTTCTTTATTAGTCTTGCTAGCGGTCTATCAATTTTGTTGATCTTTTCAAAAAATCAGCTCCTGGATTCCTTAATTTTTTGAAGGGTTTTTTGTGTCTTTATTTCCTTCAGTTCTGCTCCGATTTTAGTTATTTCTTGCCTTCTGCTAGCTTTTGAATGTGTTTGCTCTTGCTTTTCTAGTTCTTTTAATTGTGATGTTAGGGTGTCAATTTTGGATCTTTCCTGCTTTCTCTTGTGGGCATTTAGTGCTATAAATTTCCCTCTACACACGGCTTTAAATGTGTCCCAGAGATTCTGATATGTTGTGTCTTTGTTCTCGTTGGTTTCAAAGAACATCTTTATTTCCGCCTTTATTTCGTTATGTACCCAGTAGTCATCCAGGAGCAGGTTGTTCAGTTTCCATGTAGTTGAGCGGTTTTGAGTGAGTTTCTTAATCCTGAGTTCTAGTTTGATTGCACTGTGGTCTGAGAGACAGTTTGTTATAATTTCTGTTCTTTTACATTTGCTCAGGAGAGCTTTACTTCCAACTTTGTGGTCAATTTTTGAATAGGTGTGGTGTGGTGCTGAAAAAATGTATATTCTGTTGATTTGGGGTGGAGAGTTCTGTAGATGTCTATTAGGTCCGCTTGGTGCAGAGCTGAGTTCAATTCCTGGATATCCTTGTTAATTTCTGTCTCATTGATCTGTCTAATGTTGACAGTGGGGTGTTGAAGTCTCCCATTATTATTGTGTGGGAGTCTAAGTCTCTTTGTAGGTCACTCAGGACTTGCTTTATGAATCTGGGTGCTCCTGTTTTGGGTGGATATATATTTAGGATAGTTGGCTCTTCTTGTTGAAGCGAATTTCTTGGCAGAAACTCTACAAGACAGAAGAGAGTGGGGGCCAATATTCAACATTCTTAAAGAAAAGAATTTTCAACCCAGAATTTCATATCCAGCCAAACTAAGCTTCATAACTTAAGGAGAAATAAAATACTTTACAGACAAGCAAATGCTGAGAGATTTTGTCACCACCAGGCCTGCCCTAAAAGAGCTCATAAAGGAAGCACTAAACATGGAAAGGAACAACCGGTACCAGCCACTGAAAAATCATGCCAAATTGTAAAGATCATCGAGGCTAGGAAGAAACTGCATCAACTAACGAGCAAAATAACCAACTAACATCATAATGACAGGATCACATTCTCACATAACAATATTAACTTTAAATGTAAATGGACTAAATGCTCCAATTCAAAGACTCAGACTGGCAAATTGGATAAAGACTCAAGACCCATCAGTATGCTGTATTCAGGAAACCCATCACATGTGCAGAGACACACATAGGCTCAAAATAAAAGGACGGGGGAAGATCTACCAAGCAAATGGAAAACAAAAAAAGGCAGGGGTTGCAATCCTAGTCTCTGATAAAACAGACTTTAAACCAACAAAGATCAAAAGAGACAAGGCCATTACATAATGGTAAAGGGATCAATTCAACAAGAAGAACTAATTATCCTAAATATATATGCACCCAATACAGGAGCACCCAGATTCATAAAGCAAGTCCTGAGTGACCTACAAAGAGACTTAGACTCCCACACAATAATAATAGGAGACTTATGTGACACAAATTCTATACTCCATGGTTATAGTAACTTAATCATTGTAAACATACTGGAGTTATTTTTATTTGTAATCTCAATATATTTAATAACTACATAGCCATCCTGTATTCTGTACCCCCACTGCCTTGGCTCTTTGCTGGGAGGAAAACTGAACCACTTCTATCCTTAAAGAATAGTCAGTCTGCCATGATGGCACTGCTCCCTGTATAATAATATGATTTTACCCTCAGCATTGCTCTTCTGTGTTCAGTTTGTAGCAGGTCTGTCTGATCGTATGCATATGCATATTATTTAAGGAATAAACTGAAAAGCAGCATCTCAGTGATTATGAATAATACTGATAGGCCCCGAGAAGATTCTTTTTTTCTAAGAAGTTATTGGAAGGCCTGTTGGGGAAACTGAAATTCCTGATTCCTTTTGTTTCTTATTAGAGTCGGACCCAGAAGGCCTTGATGATCTAGGTACTGTTTATGGCAACATCCACCAGCAGCTGAACGAAACAATGAGACGCCGCAGACACGCGGGAGAAAACGATTACAACATCGAGGTACTGCTGGGAGTGGATGACTCTGTGGTGCGTTTCCATGGCAAAGAGCACGTCCAAAACTACCTCCTGACCCTGATGAACATTGTGAGTAGTGACTCCTTTTTAAAGCTTTTTGATCTTTTAATTCACTTCTCTTATTTGTTGGTACCCTTTGGCTATCTGTGTGAGAACTTCCATGACTGTGCCCTGCATCCAAAATATGGGCATGATGGCATTAAATTTAAATTATTGATCTAAATATTTAAAGTACAAGAATGCTAAAATAAAGGAAGCATGAAGCAAAAGTTTCTTTTGGTTGATCAAGTAGTTTTCCATTGTCGTCAAGGGGGAATCATAAATTTAAAAAGCCATAATGAGATGGAACTAAAACATGAATTGTAATTTTTATTTTGTTCCGGGGATAATCAAAACTCGCAGGACTTTGTCCATCTGCTTTCATGTTGCCTATGAAGGATGAAATAGTTCTTTCTAGAATCACTCTGCTTCACAGGATAATATAGAATGATTTATGCCTGGTAACTCTGTGGATTCTTGTTGTTACAGCTTTTGAACAAATGTGATTTTTTTCAACATTATAAGACTGAAGGTAATATATTTATTAATACAAAGCATACAACTATTGGCACAGTGCTGCACAGCAAGCACTAATGGTCTCTTTGAATTTATCTTCATTTCTCCTTTATGAACCTTAATCAGATTCAGAAGAAATTTTGTCAATATCCTGAAACTTGTGTTCTTTCTTTTTAAATTGGCAGAGAACAACTGAGGAGAAATAATAATATGCAAACCACCTACTTCTAAAAGATAATCGAGATTTTGATGCACTCTATATATGTTACCTCATGCCAATATAAAATATATATTATATTGATCTTGCAAATTTATTACCTAAGCCTATGCTGTTTTATTTCCCTATCTCTCAACCCACCCTCCCCCTCACACAACTTTTGATATTTAATATAATTTCTTGGATATCTATAGTTTACCTCTTTCCCCCATGCTTAAGATTAGATTTCAAGCAATAATAGTGAAGGAGAAAAATTCTTAGTTTCATGAAACATGATTTTGCTTATGCTAATATCTGTTAATTATATTTTGGTCTATTGAGATAGCAATTTATAAAATTACACTTATACCATATCTCTGTGAAATGGAAAATGAGTACAGAAATTCAAACACATTTTTATTTGTTCTTGGCACTAATTTCTGTTATGAAGACCAAACAACACACGGAAAACAAATTACTAGCCTTGGCAATAGATGTGTATAGAGGATCATCATTTGTGAATCATATGAATGTTTTCAACTCTTGACTATGAACTTTTCGTATTAACCTTTTGACTATTAACTTTTTGCTAGTTGTTTAACTTTGGCATGCTTCTTGGACTCCCTGTCCTGCTTCTTTCTCTTTATCGGCATATTGAGAAAAATAATAGGGTTGTTGAGAGGATGAAGTGAGTATACAAGTCATCCATTATTTACAGTGCCACATACAGATGCACAAACAGACAAGCATATTTTAGTTTCTCGATACCAAATTTTACTTCATAAGTTATGTAAAATTTCAAAATTCCTATGGAGATGTTATTCTTATGTCATTCATTATGTCCCTGGGCTACTTTTTTTCTACTATCTAGAAGACAATCAGTACAGACTTATTTGGCCTGCAAATGTGCCTAATAAGAAGGCTTTTGGAGTAATGCAGTAGAGATTTTGATATGGTTCTTGTCCTCATAGAACTTATAACTATTAGAGGAGAAAAAAATAAATACATGGGAAAATTAGAAGGAAAAAAACCTAAACAATAAAAGTCATGCTATTATTAAGCCATATTATAGGCAGTATATCATAGATGCTATAACACTTCAGAAAATGGAGATGTGACCATAGTTATCCAATCAGGAAGTGATAAAAGTATTAAAGTGGGACTTAGGAGGGTAAGGCTTTAGTTTTAGTCATACTACTAGTTGGCTTTGTGACGTTAGACAAATCATGTCCCTTTCTAGGACTTAGTTTTTATCATTATAAAATTGAAAGATTCAACAAGTTTATTAGTTATGTAATTCATCAAGAAGTTAGGAGTTAAACTGCTTTTAGAGATTTCTTTTCCTGTTGTTGTTTTTTTGTTTGCCTTGTTTGTGTTTTTTGAAGGACATGTGAAAATGTACACGATTTCTGTGTAGGAATGGATACAGTATATTCACCAGACAGTAAGTAGTAAGTATGATTTTGACAGTGTCAAAGGAATAACAAAGTGATGCATTTTATGTTTTAAAAAACGGTCAAGAGGACTTTTGTTCTCAAGTCCATTAAAAAATTAGATAATAGACTATGACTGTCTCAAATACAAATTATTCTAAAGTAAATAGAGTATCAGAGAATGGAGCTATGGGAGAGAAAATAATTTTTTAAAACTTAATATATTAGTTGCATTTTAAGCAATTAATACAGGTAAGAGATTTGGAGAGGTAAGAATAACACTCCTCCCCTTCCCTCCCCAACTTCATGACCAACTGAAAGATAGACATGGAAATCACACAGATGAAGAATGAAATAGTTTTATTATTGATGAGACCTGAATTGCACATACAATTGCATATACTTAAGTGTATAGTCACAAGGTTTTCATTATTCTAAATCAGTGATTCTCAACTGAAGATAATTTGTGTCCACGTCAGTTCCCAGGGACATATGGCAATGTCTGTAGACTTTTTTTATTGTTAGCACTGGTGGGTGGGGCGGGGGTGGAGGGGGATGCTACTGCTAATATGGAGAGAGGCCTAGGATGCTGCTCAGCATCCTACAGTGCAACAGATAGCCCTACACGGCATAGAATTTTTAATTATCTGGCCCAAAATGTCAACGATGCTGAGATTTAGAAACCTTGTTCTAAATTAGTCTTATTCCCAACCCTCATCACTCTCCAACTGGATAATTTCAGGTTTTCCCCCTGGAGTCAAGCAGACAACTTTAGGCAAGACAAACAGAAGACTGAAGTCTTCCCTCTCCTCCATACGCACTGCCCTGTTGTAGCCTGTTAGACCCAAAATACTGACCTGAGCAGGCTCTTTCGTTTTCCTCTAATTCATCATCAAATGAGAATGAGAAGCAGAAAGAGAAACCAACAATGATACTGTAATGAAGCTACCTCATGGAAATTCAAGACCAGGAATATTCAGTTTTTCTCTAACGATGTTCAAATAACTATCTCCTGTGCTGGCCGTGCTTTATGATTTCTCATGGTCATCTAAAATTACAGCTCACCAGGCTTGAGGCCTACATAGACATAGAGACTTAGATGAAATGTCAGATAGGGTCCTGGAGAGAAACTGTAGAAGAAAGCTAACAGCAAAAAAGTTCTATCTTTTTGCACTGATTAGGGTGAAAGGTGTCCCTATAGTGGAGAAAAGATCATGCTGTCCTTTAAAATTGTTTGTCAACTTTGCCTTGGTTGACTGCTCAGCAGATGTGCTCTTCCCTTTACCTGGTTGTCAATTTCATTTCCATATCAGAACCGAGATGATAGTTTCTGAATTAAGGGAATACTTTTAGGTCCAAGTAATTTGCTTCAGAGTATCACCTTAATTTAAATGGGATTCCCTTTTAAAGAGAAGCTTATATTTCTTATGTCATGCTTTCTTTTATTGAAAAGAGCTCATATATTAAGTGTTAAATGTATATTTAATGAAAGAAGAACAAATGAATATAAATAATGTAGAGGTAGATCATGAACAATCTTGGGAGGGAGTCAGGAATTTTGGACTCAAAACAAGAGGAAATAGACGCTAAATGCAATGATATAATGAGAGCAGTGTTTAAGAAATAAAATAACAATTATTATTGGGTATCATATATTCTTTCCAACTATATTGCAAGATGGAAATTATTACAATTTTTCCAAAGGAAACAGAGACTTTTAAAATGTTAATAAAATTTAGGTAAATTTAAAAAAATTATTTACAGTCCATAAACCAGTCTCAATTAATGATAAGGTGGTAAAGCTAATCATTAAAAAAAGTCAGTGTTACTGGGAGGAGAAACTGGCTTAGAACTTTTAAGTTATTTTTAATTTTAACTCAATCATAATTTAAGCATAATGAGAACACTTAAAACACAGTATTTACTATTATATGTCACTAGTAATGTTAAATCCCTTTGGTTTATCTGCTATTTTAAATTAGCCATGCAAGTTGTCCACCTTTCGGATACAAATATATTTAATCTAGTTCAGGGCCATATTTCCTAATGATAGTGATGACTGTGTGTGTGAATGTGGTAAAATTCTGTAGGTGTTGCCATGCAAATCTGGGTGTTTGGATGCAGGAAAGTTAGCTCACTAAGTTAACACTTTTCTCTGGGGGATTAAGGGTCAAGTGAACAAGTTTGAGCAGGCCCTAGATGATTTCGATACAACTTCCTAAGAAAGGAAGGATACCCTCTACTTATCCCCACTCCTTTGTGAAGCAGTGGGGAGAATAATCAGATGTCTTCCATCTGCTTTTTTTAACCTCTTTATACTTTGTAGATCTTGACATTTCACCAAGCTTCCTATATGAAGAAGAAACACATGGATATGAACATATCCAAGGTTTTAATGTTTCAAATAAGAGATTTGTCATATATGTTAAGCCTTTCTTAGGATTCCATATCATATCTTGTTATATTAAGAAATGTTTATAGTTTTACTAACTTGTAACATGGTTGATTTACTGGGAAAGTGGTTCTCAGCTATGGGGCATGTCTCATGCTATAAATACCAACCCATCATCTGCCATGTGCAAGGCCTATTTTAGGTATTGGGAATATTCCAATAAGCATGATAAAAAATTGTTGACCCTCTTGGAGCTTGCCTGAATCCTCCACCAAGCTTCAAGAGAGTAGAGTTTTAAAATTTTTAATTTCCTGACCTGGTCCATAATTATCAACCCAAACCTCAACAGGGGCAGTTCTCTAATAGGTTGATTGTTCCTTGAGTGCAGTTACTGTATATTATTAAGCCTCATAATTATATCCAAAAGTGTCTGCCATGTGGTAGACATGCAATAAAATTTTGATTGATTCAGTCTTTTAATAAATATTTTAATGCTATATGCCAGGTATATGGTGGTTAACATAAAATAAGCTTATTTCCTGACCTCAGCGAGATTATAGACTGGTGGAGAAATCAAATAATTACATCATAGGTTACATAAGAACTATGCAAGGAACTGACAATTTGCTGGAAAAGAGAATAACAGAGCAAATGGGTGATAGAGGTTATACATAGACATGATGATTAAGAAAACCTTTTTCCTGTAATCCCAGCACTTTGGGAGGCTGAGGCAGGCGGATCACAAGGTCAGGAGATCAAGACCATCCTGGCTAACATGGTGAAACCCCACCTCTACTAAAAATACAAAAAATTAACCAGGCATGGTGGCGGGTGCCTATAGTCCCAGCTACTTGGGAGGCTGAGGCAGGAGAATGGCTTAAGTAAACTCGGGAGGCAGAGATTGCAGTGAGCCTAGATCGCGCCACTGCACTCCAGTCTGGGCGACAGAGCGAGACTCCGTCTCAAAAAAAAAAAAAAAAAAGAAAAACAAAAAACCAAGCAAACAGAAAAAAAACAAACAACAAAAAAGAAAACCTTCTTTCAGGAATTGATTAAATTGAGACTTAAAGTAAAAGATCCAGCCATTTAATAAGGGCATGTGTTTTAGTAATTAAAAGAAGGTCACTGTGGCTCGAGTTTAGTGTGTAAGGAGTCAGGCAGAGCTAGGAGAAGAAGGCAAGCATCTTTCTGGTCATAGGAGGAGCTGAATGCGGTATTAAGTACAAAATAAAAGCCATTGAGGGTCGATTCCTGCTTCTCTCGGCTTTGTAAAGAAAAATTGGAGAGGCCTAGGGACAATGAAGACAGACCCTACTGGAAAGTGAGTATAAATGTCTAGGCAAGAGAGAATGCTTTACTAGACAATGAGGATTGCAGTAATAATAGATGGTTTATGGTAAAATCAGTAGGATTTGCTATTGAATCCATGGACTGAGGGAAAGAGATGATTCTACCATAATTTATACTTTTTTTTTAGCTTGAACATTCTGTTTGTTAATGGTATCATTTATGTAGATGAGTTGGTCAATAAAAATATAGACTATGGAGAATTAAGGTTAGTGATGAAATCTTTGAAGCTATTTGAAATCATCTAGTTTTGGGTCTAGATTCAAAATAAAGATTTAATATTAATAGTGAAGGCTTATACTACTAACATTTTAGCTCTTTGTGCCTGAATCTCTGATAAATACTTTACATAAATTATTTAATACTTTCCAACTCTAAGATGCATTCAGCCTTAGTCCCAGTTTACAAATGAAGAGATTGAAGCTGAAAGAAGTTAGTTGATGTTCCCAGGGTCAGACAGCTAGTATGGCAGAGTCAGGACCTGAGCCCAGATCTGTATCTGCCTTCTGAGCCTTAAGCTCTTCCTCCCCAAACTTCACTGCCTCTCATTACAAAGTTGAGGCATTTTATATACCTCTTGCTAGATAAAACTCTGATGTCTTTCCTTTATCTGTTTCTGTGTCTTGTTTATACGATTCAAGTCATTGAAATGAGAATTCAGTTAGTTACCTGATTGAATCAAACCTGTTAGCAATCTAGTTTAAGATTCTAACAGGCTGATGAGGCAGATTTTTATGGTTAAGAGGGTAGGTTGTTTTCTTTCAATGTACCAGATATTTTCCATCAGCAACACTCTGCTGTCTGTGACAGGTCAAAGGTATCTTTTTTTATATGCTAAGATCTATGAAATGGTCTTCTGGGTCTAATGTGCCTATTAACATTTTTAGGGCCCTGTAAATAGAATTTATGCCTTAATCTCAGGATTTATTAAATGATAAGAAAGCAGTTCATTTAAAAGAGTGCCTCCCAGTACAAAGAAACAGTCTTGGACTTCTAAGAAATTATAAATTATTGAGTGAATTCATCAGTTTCTTTGTATATTGAAATTAGCTACTTATGATGGACAGTGAACAAGCATAAATGTGTTATCTGAACAGGGCAGGCTTCCCTAATCAATATTTGTAAAGAAAATATAAACTCCACAGACGTACCCTGGTCCTTAAAAAGTATTAATGGACTTATTCAAGAGTTAGCAGCGAATATATGTGGTTACTGGTTACTTAACGATGGTTATATCAATATACTGCTTTTGATTTTTTAACTTTTTCTGAAAACATTGAATGTGAGTGCAATGCAGATTTACCTGGAAAGTATACATATTCATATAACCTTAGCATATCATGTAGCAGTTTTCTGTTTTGAGTCATTATCTATAATCCTTTACTTACATTTGAATTCACATCAATCCTCTAGGCATTTATTCACCTAGCATATGTAACCTACTGTAGGCAAGGTCCTGTTAGATTCTTGGGAGACAAAAATTAATAAAACATAGTGCCTTTCTACAAGGAGCTAATTGTAGCAGGTAAAATAAACCAATCAACAAATGATAATAATAAAATGTGATAGAGATCTATAAAATATATTAATCTTCAAGAGATTCAGTTGCAAAGTACTATGTAAATGTGAATTGAAAAAGAGAGGATGTGGTTTGGCAAATAATGCCAGTGGCCAGTGAAATCGTCATAAGACAACATGTCATTTGAGTTGGACTTTTCCAACTCAATTGGCATTTTCCTGCTAGAAAAAGGGGAGATAGGTCTTGGAAGATAGGGAACAGCTTGTAACAAGATACTAGAAGTATTAGTTCATGGGGTCTTTGGAGCCACTCTAGATTGGTCTGCATGGTAACATTGAAAGGATTTAGGGGAGATGGCAGATGAGGAGACTGGAAAGAGAAGCTTGGGCTAACTTTAGAAAATAATAAGGACCATACTAAGTAGTTTAATTTCATCTTGTCAAAGGAGAGTCATAAAGGGTTTTTAAGAAGATTAGTGACTTGATCAGTCCGTTTTAGAAAGAGATGCATTATTAGAATTATTTGGAGGAGAGAGACTCTGTTAGACACTATGCTATGAACATGGACATATAGTTTCTAAGTTCATAGTGTCTGTCTGGGTCCAAGCTCCTTGTTATGTACACTATACTTCCCTACCTCAACAAACTGTCTTAATTTCCCCAACATGGATTGAGCATACCAGATCACAGAGGCAGATTGCGGCAAGCACAAGTCAACTCAGCCACCTTTTATAAAAACATACTCACCTTCCCAGGAATATCCTGACCTATCACTCTAGAAACGAGTCCCCACATCACATGTTACCTTAACGTAACACAACATCCACACAGTATTGATAAGAGGTCCCTTCGATTTTTACTGAAGTGTCTCAGTTTCCTCTTCCTTTCCCCCTTTGCTTTTGCAGGCCTAAATTCCCTTCCTGAAATTCACACTTTCTTCTTTCTTAGGTTACAGATATCAGACTGACCTTATCCTTCCTTACTTTGTTACAGCCTTTATATTTTCCCGGGTTGTAAAACACAGAAAAAGTTTGTAGATTCCTGTGCAAACCATCTTTCTCAATCTTGAGGAAAGGTAAACAGTTCTGCCTGGGCTTTTGCTATGTGTCCATTGTTACAAAGGACGCAAGAGTTTGTAGGACCTCACAGCTGACTGCCTATTCGTGGGCTTTCCAAAGCTCCTTTGATACTGAAATGAAGTAAAACATAATTCACATAAAAGGAAAGACTCATGTTTATTGAAAACAACCATCAACCCTTACAGTCTTCCTTTCTGGAGAGCTACTAAAATGTGCCCAAATCACCTAAATACAAAATATTTGCAAAAGTTTTAACAAGTTATTGCAACAGTCTGCATGAGCTGGTTGGTTACTAAGCTGCTGGATGTGGAGGTGGACAGGTTTGACAGATGTCTGCAGTACTTGGTAGTAGAATGACTCTAATACTTGAAGAAGAAGAAGGAATCAAGGATGATTTAGTCTGTAACTGGGATAAAATATTTAGAAGAGAAAAACAGGTTTTAGAGAGAAGATGGGTGTGCTATGAGGTATCCAGGTGTACTTCTAAATAGTCCTGTTTCTAGAGTTGAACAGATGGCCCTCACACATGAGAGAGATGAATCACTGTTAGATATATAAAAGTTTGAGGCCAGGCACAGTGGGTCATGCCTACAATCCCAGCACTTTGGGAGGCCGAGATGGGCGGGTTACCTGAGGTCAGGAGTTGGAGACCAGCCTGGCCAACATGGTGAAACCCCATCACTACCAAAAATACAAAAATTAGCCGGGTGTGGTGGTGTGCACATGTAATCCCAGCTACTCGGGAGGCTGAGGCAGGAGAATTGCTTGAACACAGGAGGCAGAGGTTGCAGTGAGCCGAGATGATGCCATTGTATTCCAGCCTGGGCAACAAGAGTGAAACTCCATCTCAAAACAAACAAATAAACAAAAAAACCAAACTTTGGAATTCATCAGCCTATAGGTATTGGTTGAAGAAACAGCAGTGAAGAGAATATTGCAGGGGAAACATGTATCAAGAGAACAGTCAAAAAACAAACAAACCAACCTTGAGCAACACTGACATGTAAAGGTTAGGCAGAGACAGTAGAGCTAATGTTGCTAAAGAAACAGAATAGTGACATTGAAGAATATAATGGTAAACAATACCAGATCCCACAGAACATTGTAGATAGTTTTTGTTTATTTGTTTTTTGTTTTTTGTTTTTTTTTTTTTCCATGAAAGAAAGTTGAGAATATTACTAAGAGAAGAAAAGTAATTCCTAGGAAGGAAGCGATTAAACCAGGGGCAGGGAGGGGATTTTTGGAGTGACTGTCTAGAGACTCAGGGCTTCCACCATGACAAAACAGCAACAACAACAACAACAAAACACAACGTAGAGCAAGGTATTTGCGAAAAGAGAACAAGCACTGATATCATATAGACTTGATAGCTTTGCTAATCATTTGAGGAAAACACTGTGTGTCCTTTCTGGGTCTCAGTCTCTTTATAAATAGCAATGACAATGTCTATCCTCTATAGGATTCTGAGTTCTCTAATATATGCTGAGCTTTTGCACTTGCTCTCGCCTTTGCCTAGATTGCTTTTTCCTCAAACAGTCACACAATTATTCCTTCCTGTCCATGGTTCTTCCTTTCCTGACTACCCAATCTCAAATAGTACCCAATCTTTACCTCCTCTTGTCCTCCTCTATCTTGTCACTCATATATTTGTTTTCTTCATTACACCTATTCCCATTTCAAATGACATTGCCTGCATGTCTTTTTGCATTCGTTTTTTTTCATGCTTATAGGCTGTTTTGCCCAATAGAATATATGCTTCATAAGAACGGAGACTCAAAGGTATTGACTATTCCATTCTCCACCCCTAGAATATCTGGGCACATAGCCACTGTTCAATAAATATTTGATAAAAGTATCAATAAACAGTAGTTATTATTAATATGAGATTGGAGATGAGGGAAGAGTTGGCAGATGGGGAGACACCTCTGTATTCTGAGGAAAAGGAATACTGAGTATGGGGCTGAGAATCCAAGCAGGTAGGAGTTTGGAACTTTTACCTACGTAAGAGATAGTTGTCAACAGAGTAATACTTTTCTCAGTCCATTTCAGAATTCTTTTATATCTAGTCAGAATCACTCAGGCTATCTTGTCGATACTTGTTTACTTTCAGTTATACAAAAGCCTCTTTAAAAAAAAATTTGTGGGGCCGGGTGCGGTGGCTCATGCTTGTAATCCCAGCACTTTGGGAGGCCGAGGCGAGCGGATCACGAGGTCAGGAGACTGAGACCACGGTGAAACCCCGTCTCTACTAAAAATACAAAAAATTAGCCAGGCGTGGTGGCGGGCGCCTGTAATCCCAGCTACTCGGAGAGGCTGAGGCAGGAGAATGGCGTGAACCTGGGAGGCGGAGCTTGCAGTGAGCCGAGATTGCGCCACTGCACTCCAGCCTGGGTGACAGAGCGAGACTCCGTCTCAAAAAAAAAAAAAAAAAAAAAAAAAAAAAAAAAAAAAAAAAAAAAATTGTGTATATGTGGTGTTTATTTGCTTCTATATGAATAATAGCAATAATTACAGCTAATTTTTTTTGTATTTGCAAGGGCCAAGCATCAAGTACTGTACATATATGAACTCATTTATTCCTTTCAACAATCCTATGAGGATAATACTGTAATTATCCCAGTTTACAGGTGAGGAAACTGAGGCACAGAGACAAATAACATGCCCAGCATCACACAGCTAAGATCGAATCCAGGCAGTCTGATGCAGAGCTCATGCTCTCCACCGCTAAGCTATCCAGCCTCTGAAGACCTAATCCACCCATCCGAACAAAAAATGAGTGTTGCTTTGTTGAAGCCAGACAAAGCTGTTCATCAGCTAGTCAGACAAAGCAGGTCAGATTGTCCTGCCAGCGAAATGTCCTGGGAGAATTTGTCCTGTCCGGGAGCAAACCTGGAAGGAATTTTCATTTCAAGGAAAGCAATACTTGATTTGATTTTACCTTTTCCTCCCTCACATCATTGACAAACTCTTCCAACATCAGGTCATCTGAAAATTGAATTAATGTTCTGTTTACCCCTTCTTTCAGGTAATTTAATAAAGACTCTAGGCTCAACCCTGAACACCTCACAGAAAATCTACCCATGGTCCAATAGGTTGGTTCACATGGTGAAAAGATACTGAGTTTTTTTTTGTAGATGTACTTTGGTTTGCATTATGCAGTGTCAAATACGTCACTTAGAATGTTTATGCTTACTGCTTTTCTTGCAACCCAAAACACTGGTTATACATTCCACCCTTTCTTTCTTTTCTTATTTAATTTTTCTTCTCTAGCTCCTTTTTAGTTCTTCTCAATGTTTTCTGGAATACTCTTACACTGATCATCAATAAATCCTTATTTATATTACATTTAGAGCCTGACTCATTTTCTTAAAATTTACATAAGGAAGATTATGAAAAGAAGCTGCAAATTTTACATTCTCTTTCTCAATATGTTTCCACACTGTATTCTTAAACTCAAAGGTTGAGAATCACTATTGATGATTTTAAAACCACATCCTATGTATAATGACAGTGTTGTAGCCTGCAGGTCTGTGGAAGCACAGCAAAATGGGTATAGCTATGACCCTGAAGTCAGACTGCTAATTTTTATCCCTTGCTCGTGTACTAATTGTACTTGGGCAAGTTACTTAACTTCTCTGGGCAATGAGAACATCTGTCCTCTATAGGATTCTGAGCTCTCTAATATATGTTGAGCTTTTGCACTTGTAAAATGGAGTTAATATCTCTAAAGTTATTTCAAGGATTAGTTGAATTAATATAGGTAAAGTGTTTAATGTAGTGTCTGGAAGCTGATAAGCTCTCTGTATTATTAGCTGTTCTTTTTTGTTGATTTTGCTTTTACTTCAGAAAAATTACTTTCCTTTTCACTAAAAGTTGTAAAATTACTTTCTTAATAAATAAGAATTATTTCGAATTATTAAGAATTTCTTTTTTTTTTTTTTTTTTTTAGACCGAGTCTCGCTCTGTCGCCCAGGCTGGAGTGCAGTGGGGCAACCTCGGCTCACTGCAAGCTCCTCCTCCCGGGTTCACGCCATTCTCCTGCCTCAGCCTCTCCAAGTAGCTGGGACTAAGAATTTCCTAATAAGAATTTAGCCCATCTTGACAGATTCAAATTGTTAATTTAGTATGATATCCTTTTGGTTCTTTCTCTATGTTATTTGAGTGTTAAAAACAGCCAGATCATGAGAATTTCCTTATGCCTCTTATGTAATTTTGCAATCAGATGACATTTTAAAAAGTCTAAATAATTATTGTTTTCAATATTTTTCTTTGCTTTTAAGAGTCAAATGAGTAAGCATTTAAAACGTAGCATTTTTCTCAGGTTATAATATTTTACAATTCTTATTTAATTTCAAGGAGGTTGTTTCATTTATGTGTAAATATAGGAAAACACTGACATACTGACTGGTATGCAAGCACATTCAGGTGTAAGAAGCAGCTTGTCCTTTGCCCCTCTGAAGCATGCATACTGCCATCTGCTGGAAATAGCTTTTAAATGATTTTTCCCAGTAATTTTCTTGATAATTGAAACTAGATGTTTCATTGAGATTGAGATTTAACACATTTCAAATAGAAGAATCTTGAGGTCCCTTTCAGCAAAAACTGTGACTAAGGCAATTGTTTTTCTTGGACTTTTCAGGTAGATTATGAAAATACACTCACAATTTTTTTTAAAACTTTGTGCATGGATGGGGGATAGGAGCTCAAGTACTTTGTATTTTGCTGAGTATAGTTGTATGGCATCTTGCTTGTTTTGAGCAACAACACTGTGAAACAGACAAAGCAAGTAAAATTAGAGTTTCTCAACAAGAAAATCGAGACTCAGGTTAAATGACCAACCGAAGGTCACTCAGTTTATCCGTGGCCAAGCTGGGAACAGAACCCAGGGTTTTGAATGTCTAATAACATGGTGCTATATTATTGCTTCAACTCTTATCATACTCCATGTTTCACAGTATAAAAACACTGCATCTCAGGAATTGATAGGGCCTGGCAAGATGAAAAGCAGTCAAATTATTAAGTATATTTTGGAAGTGAATAATATGGAGGAACTTTTTTAAGCCTTGAAAATCAAAATAATAAGATACAGTGCTTTGTACAGTATAGACAGCTGGTTATTTGCCACATTGAAATAATACTTTGTGCTATGTAAAAATATTATTCCCTTGTATTTGATTATTTCTACCTATAATAATTTATGTATACTTTGTGAATCTCAAAATGTGTGCTGACTCAGAACATTCTTAAACTGATTGTGGTTTCTACTGGGTCCCACTGTTTTCTAATTAGCCTGGCATAATGGTGACTTTTGTTAAGTAATACTTTTATTTTGGTGAATGGTAAATCTGAATTTTAAAAATGCTCTTTTATTCATTTTCTAATATCCTATTTGCTATTGAGATTAATAACTTTGTCCATTGTACTTTCTTGACACTGTGTTAATTTTAAAATTCACTAAGTACAAATGAATTTACTAATTTAGGATGATTATATGTGCATTTTATACTAACTCAAATATCACAAGCTATTTGTCATTATTCCCATCTTTCCTTCATTTTATTATTCTAAGACTTTCTGTTGTAGGGGCTTCCTATAGCATTGATGTATTACATCTGTTACAGTATAGCTGTCACTGTTATATGCATTGGCTGTAAGTGCCTCCTACTCTTCCTTACTTCTCCTTCTCCAGAAATTAATCCACTTTTTCTGTCTCCTTTTCTTTAGTTTTGTTTTATTGTTATCTAGTTTTGTTTATTTACTAACATTGCTTTCAACCTTATTTTAACATCAAGTGCATTTTACATCTCAACTTCATTAAACTAAATGCATGTTATAACTTGGTGTGCAAAGCCATGTTTCTAACTTGAAACAGCTGCCTTACAAGAAGCCTCTTGGGATAGACATGAGTCTCTGAATGAATGCGTTGGTGACAGGCCTGGTTGTTGACTTTTAACTTTTATTGCAACTATAAAGTTAGGAATATGTTATCAGATAATGAATCCAGAAGAGGAGGGTGGAAGATTTGATTCACTTTTCAACTAGGCAGCATGAAGTGTGGCATAAGATAAAAGAATCAGCCCATGACTGAAAAGCCCATAAGAAACAACAGCTTTTTGTCTAACATTGACTTTTTCTTTATATTGAGCTGAAATTTACCCCTTTAATAATGTGAATGGTTTTAAGTTTTATTTTCTATAGATATATACAATGAATCAAACCCCTTTTCCATATGAAGACTATTAATTCTTCTATGTTTTTCTTTTCCACTTCTCATACTCTAATATTCTTAAAAAACTCCTTCCTCCCTCTCACTCATAAAATTTTTGAGCAATTTGTTTGCATGAGTTAACTCTCTTAATTCTCACCCTAACCCTATGAGATATTATTTTTATTATGTCCATTTTATTGAGACTTATAAAAATAAAGGTCTCACAAGCAGTGAGGGGTTGAACCAGGATTTATCTGAGACTATTAATATGTGGCATTCAGGCTTTTAACCATTGGGTATCCCCAACCCTTCTTTATAAGACACATTTTCTGGCCTCCTTGCTGTTAGCTTTTCTCAGGATATATTCACGTTTTGTCAAGGACCTCTGTCATAAGACAGCCCAGAAAAATGCACTCAATACTTCAGGTTTTCTGTAGCCTAGAGTGGGACAACTTGGGCATGAGCTATCTGCCTGCACACTTATGCAATCCAAGATTGTATTTCAGATTTTTTTTCACAGCTTGGCTTATCTCGTGCAAGTATTAAATTGGTTCTTACCATTCTATGTATGTGAGTACGTGTGCATGTGCATGTGTATATATGTATAAATGTATGTGTGTATACATGCATTTTTCCACTTAAAAGGACTTCACATCTTTTCTTTTTAAGTTATACTTTGTTATCTCTAGTATATTCTAGCTTAGCCAGATTTTTTACTTCCACCTTTGCTGTTCTTTTCTTGTTTGTGACTTCTACAAATTCAATAAGTATGCTTTCAGTCTGCATTCAAGACCCTGATTTTTTTAAGGTGTTCTGTGCAGTCACGTTGGATTCTTGAAACAATTCAGTTGAGACTTCTTGGTCTTTTCTTTGGTCAGTGTGGCAAATCAAAATACTATGATTTGTGAGTTTCTTGTTTTGGAGCATTCTTCAATCATTCTTGAGTTATATTTATTTTTAAAGCCACTCTCAATGAGATTATGCCTATCTTTTCTGTGCAGGTTTCAGGTTGCTGCACAGAAAATCACTGTTCAAATCTCCTGGATCTGAAGCTGAGTTGCAGTTAGTTTTTCATCCCTCTTTTAGTCTTTTTAACAAGTGTCGAGTCCTTATTCTAAGAACTTTGCATTCTAGCCTGGTAACTCCACCTTTCTCCTTCCTGCTAACATTCGCCATGTTTCTAAACATTTTTTATTTGCACTAATTTTGCACTAGCTTAATGAGAAGATACAGTTACAGTCCATTTCAGATTCGTATCTGCCAATAGCTCACTGTGTTTTGCATGTCAGATAATTTCTACAGGCTTTATTTTCCTCATCTATGTAAAACAGAATTGGACTATGACCTCTGAGGTTGCACTTATTCCAACATCTATGATTTTAAAGTATACCAAGTCACTTTTAGAAATTTCAGCCTAATTTTTTAAAATTAAATAAAAAGCAGTGACTCAAATTTGCTCTTCTGAGTTGCATCCAGGGCTGACATTCATCTGATAGGTACTCGTACAGTCTCCTTAGCAACTTAAGTATTAGAGGATTTCTATCTTGTAGGACTTTCAAGCAGTCGTTGCCTCAGCTGCCCCACCTGCTAGCTGGCCCTCAGATACACTACCACAGCTCCTGCACACAGACCCCGTAGCCATTGGCTCTCTCAACCAGACGTAGCACCCCTGGTTGTCACACAGGCACCCCAGTAAGCAAATGCTTGCTGTTTTCCTTTACTGTGGCAGGCAACTCACAGGTAGCAGATGATTTGCCAAAGTCACCCTCCTGTGGTTACTTTTGGCTAATGTTATATTTGGATTACATCACACATAGACTCCTTCTAACACTGCACTAGTATAACAAAGCCCTTTTGAGCATGACCTGTGCATTCATATTACTGTGGAGTTTACAAAATTAGCAATTTACATATCCGAAGATTGTTCCAAAGCTAAAAGTAAATGACTACATTTCAGAGTTCAGCTATTAAACTCAATTTAAAAACAGCAATTTACTCATCTATTTGTGGGATTACACAGCTTATATGTACATCTCATGAAATCCTCAGTGTTTCCTTTCTTTTAGCAATTATCTTTTTTTATTTCTAGGTGAATGAAATTTACCATGATGAGTCCCTCGGAGTGCATATAAATGTGGTCCTGGTGCGCATGATAATGCTGGGATATGCAAAGGTAAAATGTCTTAAAACATGAATTATAAACATTAGGGACTGGGTTAGCAAATAGAAGACTAAATTGTTCAAGCTACATCTAACTTAAGTCATAGATATATTCCACATAAACCCCTAGTTGCTTGAAATTGAGGAGAAGAAACTGCCACATGAGTGGAGACTTCCAAATGTGAGCAGATTATGAATGATTTTTGTGCGGCTGCCACTGCTTATTTATTTCTGTCTAAAGATGTAGATAATTACCCTGACTTTAGGTGTGACTTATGAATGGAAATGAATGGATACTATTATAAGGAGAGAGAATTTCCTTAGCCTATTGTTATCATCGAGTGTGTGTTTCATTTATTCATTAGAAGGGATTATACTGAATGCCTACTAAGTGGCAGACATTTTCTAGGTGCTTGGAATGTATAATGAAGAAAAAAGACAAAGATCTTTGTCTTCTCTTGATTCACTAAAAACAATATTTTATATACATATATCTTTCCACTTAAGAAGAGTGAGGTGCAGAGTGAATATTTTTCATTTAAAAGAGCTTTTATTTTTTCAAAAGCAAAGAGTTGGATAAAAACGCACATAGTAGGCATTTCGTGTAATATAATTGAGTTTACCTCCTTTAAGGAGGAAACATACAGGAAATGACTAGCTTGACAACTTTCTTGATGTTTAAAATTACAGATCTCTCTCCCATAATTAATCCTCCTGATTATGAAATACTAACGAAGTTGTACATTTAGGAAATAGGAAAAATCCATGTGTTTGCATTTCATTATATAGTTAACATCCACTTATCATTTTATAATGATAGAGTGTCATCGATCTTTATCACATAAACCTGACCTACTTTATATTGCCAACAAGGAATATGAGTTAACTGCAGCTGGAAATAACAGCCTCCAGTTGGTTGTTAAAGCGTTTGTTTGGAAAAGTATGTGATCAGTATGTAAAAAAAGGAAACTGATTTTATTAAGAATGTAAACACTGGTAATAACATTTGCTGAACTGTAACAAAATTCGCCTGTCAGTCAAATAGGGACTAATTTTTGGTTCCAAGTTCAAATTTTCATTTCATCAGAGCTACTCTGAGAAGTGTGGCTAATGAGTTCTTGAAGGTTGGGCCCTTTTCCCCCTGAACTTTTAACTCCTGACCCTAATGTGATGGTAGCAACATTCAAAGAACTTATTTTGTTATATCAGAACTGGAAGAGTCCACCCCTCTTCAGTAGCATGAAGTTAAAAAAAATGGGAGTTTTTGTTTTTGTTTTTTAGTGTAAAGTTAATATAATTTGGTGGTTCTCCATAGACTAAGATTTCACCAGCCTTGTCAACTCATGGAAGAATTCATATTCTCCCCACATGTTGATTAATTCTGGATCGTAAAAAATAAACAAAAATCTTAACTAAGATTTTATACCTTCACATCCCTGGAAAAACATGCCAGAATCTTTCTCAATATTTTTGTTCTTAATTCTATGAAACTCAAATCTAAGCTGAATCAGAAATTATTTAGACTACTAAAATTATTGCCTAAATGATTAATATTAAGTTGCCTCACAATAGCAAATCTCAGTATCAAACATTCCCATACTTTGGGAGGCCGAGGCAGGCAGATCATTTGAGGTCAGGAGTTTGAGACCAGCCTGGCCAACATGGTGAAACCTTGTCTCTACTAAAAATACAAAAAAAAAAAAAAGCCAGGAATGGTGGTGGGCACCTGTAATCCCAGCTACTCAGGAGGCGGAGGCATGAGAATTGCTTGAACCCGAGAGGCAGAGGTTGCAGTGAGTCCAGATCATACCACTGCACTTCAACCTGGGTGAGAGAGTGAGATTCTGTCTCAAACAAAACAAAACCATTCTCATAAATGGTATCATTTGACTTTCCCACAGGTAAAATTGTGAGTTTCTGTCTCAAATATAACAAAACCATTCTCACAAATGGTATCATTTGACTTTCACACAGGTAAAATTGATTATTATTAAAATATCCTTCATAGGCATTTAGAATTCACAAACCAAAGCGAATATCAAAATAAGCCCCAAATATTTTTGAATCATTGTATAAATACTTTAATCTCAAATTCAACTTCAGAGAAAATGATCAAACGAAGCCTTTGGGAAATTGTCAGGTGTGTCTTTAACATACTGTTTTCTCTTAGTCCATCAGCCTCATAGAAAGGGGAAACCCATCCAGAAGCTTGGAGAATGTATGTCGCTGGGCATCCCAACAACAAAGATCTGATCTCAACCACTCTGAGCACCATGACCATGCAATTTTTTTAACCAGGCAAGACTTCGGACCTGCTGGAATGCAAGGTATTGCCATCAATATGTAGAAGAAACACTTGAGGGCATGACTTTTAAAAAGTAATCCTAGATCAGGCAGTCTGTTCAAATGTTCAGCTCTCCACCACCACTTTCCACCACACACCGTCCAAGCATACATTTTCTTTCTTTTGCTTACAGTGACTTATGTGGAGTTCTCAATGTTAAATGCCACTTAAATACCATTGTAAATTATACTTGCTTTTAAAATAGTGATTGTGCATTTGGGGCGTGGAGGGGATGCTGTAAAATGCAGTGTGATTTCCACTAACTGTTTAGAATGAGAAAAGAGATGCCATGAGAAATGACTGCTGCCAAAGAGCTTTCTTCCAAAGTCGGCTTACATTTATCTAATAAATTCTGCTGTGGACTTTGGAAGAAGCAGACTGATGATTTTCTTTTCAACATTGATGGAGTTTCTGGCTTCCTTCATCAGTACCATGATATGAAGGACCATTTACTAAAACAGAAAGACAGGGCTTAGCTGGTGGGCAGAAGAGAATGGTAACCCTGGGCCATTCCTTCCCTTAGGAAAGGAGAAAATGCAGACCCAGTGAACCTTTTTAGAGACCATTACCTGTGGCTTTCCCAAGATAATGTGACACAATGCTAGTAGGGAAATAATGCTGCCCCTGTTTCCTGAAAGGCTTTTACTTTTTTTCCCCTAGGCAAAGGTCCAGTTGTAATTCTTAATGGATTTTCTCATAAAATGAAAATAAAAGTAATTATTATTCTCTACAGGATATGCTCCAGTCACCGGCATGTGTCATCCAGTGAGAAGTTGTACCCTGAATCATGAGGATGGTTTTTCATCTGCTTTTGTAGTAGCCCATGAAACAGGCCATGTGTAAGTCACTGCTGACAGCTATAAAGCCAAAAAAAAAGATCTTTTCTTTCCTGCTTCTCCCAGTATTGTTTCCTCTTTGGGCAGAATGCATGCCAGCATGCAATTCTTGTCTTTTGCCAAGTGTGAAGAGCTGCAAACAGAGAAGAGGTCATGCACTGAAACTAAATGAGTGACTGGCTTGCAGAAGCACTCCTGTGGTTTTCAGAGCTATAGAATATGAAAGGCATTTCTGTCAGATTGGTGTCAATTTCCGTTTCTGTGACTTCTTCAAGAAAGCCACATTGACTTAAAAATACGTTATTTCCCAGGGCTTATTTTCAAAACCAAAATTAAGTGAAGGCAGTAGTGCCTGATTCTTACCACTGAGGTCTCTTTGTGTTCTAGGTTGGGAATGGAGCATGATGGACAAGGCAACAGGTGTGGTGATGAGACTGCTATGGGAAGTGTCATGGCTCCCTTAGTACAAGCAGCATTCCATCGTTACCACTGGTCCCGATGCAGTGGTCAAGAACTGAAAAGATATATCCAGTATGTCCCCTGCTGCATGTCATGAGAGTATTTATTTTACAGCCTACAGACATGAAACTGACTCTTAGGACTTGGCCATAGCAAAATTCCCAGTAAATGAAAACTATTATTGATAAACATTTTCGTATGACTTAGAACATTCGGCACAACAATTTTATCATGGAGTCACAATACTTGAAGCCATAAGTCTAGAATATAAGTAAATTTTTAACTGTAATGTAATTTTCCTTTAGTAAATTGTTATAGAATCTTTGATTAATGGTCAAACTTGAGGATGGGGGGAGGATGGTCATGTGGTTCCTGCATGTGACACGAGCTGTGCTCTATAGTATAGGTGTCAGGATGTGCCCTACCACACCATGTGGTGGTTTAATTAGTGATTCAAATAATCATGGCTCTACTACATTCCTAAGTCATGCTTGGTTTACTTTCCTGGCATAAATACAGGTAAAGAGTCTTTTTCTAAATGGAACCAAAACCAAAACCTTAAATACATGTTTTTGCAAACTTGCTGTATGATCTGGGATCAAATTCTAAAGCATATAAGCTAAGACTACTTCTTTTTATCAGGACATGATTTTTTTAAGTGAACATTTAACTACATGCAATATTTTTCTTCCTACAGTTCCTATGACTGTCTCCTTGATGACCCTTTTGATCATGATTGGCCTAAACTCCCAGAACTTCCTGGAATCAATTATTCTATGGATGAGCAATGTCGTTTTGATTTTGGTGTTGGCTATAAAATGTGCACTGCGGTATGTTGCTCACAGTTGATGTAGATTTTGCGTCTTGAAATCTATTTGTGTAGCTCCTGCTTGGTGAGATTTACAGACTCACTGGTGCAAGTATAATAATATCTAGCAATTATTTTGTGTTCATTGTGTTGCTATGTGCTACAGCTAAATGCTTTAAACATATTGTCTTATTTAATTCTCATGACAGACTAGAAGAGAGCTGATGTACTTTTATTTTACAGAAGATAAAGCCAAGACTTAGAGATTAAGCAACTTGCTTAAGGCACACAGCTGGTAAACAGGGAAACTGGACTTTGAAACCAAGGCTGCCAGGCTCAAATCTTCATGTTCTTTGCATCCCCTGGTTTTTGTGACCTTCAGAGAAGATGATTGTTAAAGCCTTAGATTTATTGCTTTTCTTTAGCTTGATGGCAGGATTCCATGTACGTGTGACCATAGGGAAGGATTGTGCTGGTATAGTCTAGTAGAAGAATCATATGGCATAGCATGGGGGTCAGGACGGTGGGTCAGGTCCTGGATACGATGCTTTCTTTTTTTTTTTTTTTTTTGAGACAGAGTTTCACTCTGTCGCCCAGGCTGGAGTGCAGTGGTGCGATCTCAGCTCACTGCAACCTTCGCCTGCTGAGTTCAAGCAATTCTCCTGCCTCAGCCTCCCGAGTAGGTGGGATTACAGACATGCACCACCACCGCCAGCTAATTTTTTTTGTATTTCAAGTAGAGATGGGGTTTTACCATATTGGCCAAGCTGGTCTCAAACTCCTTGACCTTGTGATCCACCCACCTCGGCCTCCCAAAGTTCTGGGATTACAGGCGTGAGCCACTGTGCCCAGCTGATGCTTTTTAAATATATAACCTTGGGCACTGTATTTAATCTGTCTGGGCTACTTTCTCATGTGTAATATGTGGGTAATGATAGTGTTTATCTGATAAGATTGGTGTGAAGATTAAATCTAACAACATAATTTAAGTGCTTAGCACAAGGAAGGCACATATATATGTTAAATGGAATCCATTAAAGCCAGTCTTGCCTGTAACTATTCACATTAGATATATGTTTCATTAAATTTCCATATTGGTCTTTAGTAGTTCATTTAAAAAAAAAAAAAAGAAGGCCTTTTTCTATGTTGGAGCAAGCTTTGTGTGTTAGAGCAAGGAACATAAGTGTTTCATGGGGCTAGAAAGAAATTGATCTGCTGTTTGAAACCTTCCATATACAACCATTTGATCTGTCTATAAAGTATACACTGTGAGCTCGTAATTGCTTGCATTAATGTTTTAGATCAGAGAATTCTAAAGCTTTGGCTTAATGTCATGGAAAAGTAGAATTTCCACATTCGGTAATAAGGATTAGAACAAAAAACCCACCTCTAAAAAGGTGTACTAATAAAAAAATTTCTATGCACATAAGGGTGTATGTAGGTAATTAGCAGTATAGGCAATAGATACGTGGATAAGCTGTTGTTTGATATTTTTAAAAATCTATATAATGCTTGGTAAGATGTTTACATTTAGAGAGAAAAAGAGCAAACAAGCAAAGAGCACACACAAATATACATGTTTGCTTATACAAACATTTGGATATTATAATGTGGTGTGTTCAGAAAATAAAAACCATTCTGAAGAGTATGAAAACCAAGACTCTAGTCTTGTGCTGTTACTGTCTTACTTGTAACCGTAACTATAGCCCTAACTTGTAACCCATATTTCTCAGCAATGGATTGGTATGAGAATCAAATATATGGAAAATATTTTATAAACTATATGAATGTATTAAGATATTTTGTTGTACCTGGAATACTTTATCTTACACAGAAAGTTTGACAATTTTTTTCTGCTTTTAGTCAACTAATTATAAGTATTTATTATTATTATTATTATTATTATTATTATTATTTTGAGACGGTGTCTCACTCTGTCACTCAGGCTGGAGGGTACAGTGGCATGATCTTGGCTCACTGCAACCTCCACCTCCTGGGTTCCAGCGATTCTCCTGCCTCAGCCTCCCAAGTAGCTGGAATTACAGGCATGCACCAACATGCCTGGCCAATTTTTTTGTATTTTTAGTAGAGACGGGGTTTCACCATGTTGACCAGGCTGGTCTTGAACTCCTGACCTCAGGTGATCCACCCATCTCAGCCTCCCAAAGTGCCTGGCCCTTTTATTATTTATATTCAACTATCTATCTCATACCTACAGAGATAAAGAAAAGACATTTTGATAGCTTGAGAGCTGCCAAACCATTATATTTTCACATTTACAATATTCATGATAATTACTAAGTCTTTAGAAAATTTCAACGTTGTCTATTTGAAAAACAAAACGTAGAAACAGCAAGCAAAAACATTAAAAGTCAACAGATAATCTCAGACAACTCATTGTTTATCATTGTTATTTTAGAAAAGCAGAATAAAAGTATTTTCTACCTGAAATTCTTATGCAGTTTTTTTTTTAACATGTCACAGCATTGGCTATTAACTTGAAATAAACACATCCAAGAAACAGGACAGAAGAAACTGTATAGAATATATTTTTGGTGCATGTCATGCAAGCTGAGAGTTCACTGAGAATTTGATTATCTGTCTTCCAGTTCCGAACCTTTGACCCATGTAAACAGCTGTGGTGTAGCCATCCTGATAATCCCTACTTTTGTAAGACTAAAAAGGGACCTCCACTTGATGGGACTGAATGTGCTGCTGGAAAAGTGAGTATATCTATTTACACAATAAATATGTAAGATATGTTGCATAATTATCATCTTTAAAGGTCTAGAAAATGATAAACACAGCTGCACTGTCATTTTTATGAAAACCATAGTATGCAAGGTTTTATTATAGTAATGTACTAAGATAGTATACTAGTTCCCTGTGACTAAGGTAACGAGTTATCACAAACTTGGTGGCTTGAAACAATGGATATTTATTCCCTCACAGTTCTAGAGGCCAGAAGTCAAAAATCAATTTCAATGAACTGAAATCAATGTGTGGGCAGGGCCATTCTCCCTCCAGAGGCTGTAGTGAAGAATCTTTTCTTTGCTTTTTCCAGCATCTTGTGGCCCCTCCACATTTCTTGATTTGTGGCTGCACCACTCCAGTTTCTGCTTCTGTGGCCACATTGCCTTTTCCTCATCTTTGTGGGTCAAATCTCCTTCTACCCCTCTCTTATAAGGATACATGTAATAGCATTTAGGACCCCATGGATAATCTGGGATAATCTCTCCATTTTAAAATATTTAAGTTAATCACATTTGCAAAGACCCTTTTTCCAAATAAGGTAACATTTGCAGGTTCCAGGGATTAAGACTTGATATCTTTGGGACTACCTTTCAGCCCACTATTGGTAGAATAGGAAGAAGCAACTCAGCAGACTATCTGCCCCCTGGTAGTGGGATCTGATTGACTTGCTGGCATCCCATTCCTTGTGAAAGCTGCCCAGAAGTAAAGTCATGTGAACTTATACAGAAGATTTGGCCTTGTTCCTTAGGGAAGGATGCCCAGAGGTTTTAAATCCCAAATTGTGTAGTCAGGATTGAATGCTCAGAAATTGGCTGAGTGCCAAGCTATGCTACTCATAAGGGCAAAGATCCCAAAACAAAGGCATGTTAAGAACTCAAGTTGAAAAGCTTTGACTAGTTTAGAAATAAGAAATTGTAGGCAGGACCAAAACCTGGTACAGAAGATTTATATGGCGTTTACTTCTTTTAAAGCTCAATTTCAAGTGTGTATAAACTGTACTTGTGACAGGGATTATATGCATAATAATAATAAAACCTGTCATTTTAAGTGTTTGCACTATATTAGGCACTATACAAAGCACATTATATACAATGTTTTGCTTTGGGAAAATTCAATATCATAAACTTCTGACTAAAAACAAGAGCATAACGAGTTGATTCATTTTTGCTTTCTAAAAAATTATATAATTAACTTTTTAACATCCAACTTTCTTAAATATATTGGTGTTATATTGAAATTTATCAAAGTTGAGTTTTAACAAATGCTTTTATTGTACGTAGTATGAAAAAGTAGGTCAAAATGTTGGAGAGGAAAATGGCTAACGTCTCTTGAGCACCATGCCGGGCACTGTAAGCTAGGTGCCTCTATGGTGTTAGGGTTCTGGTAGCCCCACTTAATTACTTCTTGGTCAGATGCCCTTCAACTGCTTATGAACCTTTCTGGGCCTCAATTTTCCTCATCTAACTGGTGATGATAGATATATGACCCATCTATCTCTCAGAATCATTGTGAATGAAAAATTATTAAAGTTAAATAAAAGTGCTTTGAAAGCTACATATGTTTTAGACATATTATTATCTAAGTCAAGACATAGTTTATTTTATCATTTTTAAAAAGATCATATAGCCCTCAAAATATTCTGGTATGATATAGGTAGTGACAGATGAAGGGTAAAATATTACCAACTGTGCAAGCTGGGTGCTCAAAGAGTTCTTATTGATTATAGTGTTTGATGCTCACTGGTGAATGTATCATTTAAAAAGTTGCCTGAGTGAATGTTGTTTTTCCATTTTAATTTTATACTTGAAAAATACAAGTCTAAGTTACCCTTTAAAAGGGTATATTAATGACATAATTGCTTTTGGATAATTTTAAATGCATCTCCACCTGGAAGAAAAAAAGAGCAGTAAGAAAGCCCTTCAGCTAGATGGTTCTTGTATAACAACTTCAGCTTCAGTGTATGCATGATTCTAATAATTACCTTTCGTCATTTTTCTAAGTGGTGCTATAAGGGTCACTGCATGTGGAAGAATGCTAATCAGCAAAAACAAGATGGCAATTGGGGGTCATGGACTAAATTCGGCTCCTGTTCTCGGACATGTGGAACTGGTGTTCGTTTCAGAACACGCCAGTGCAATAATCCCATGTGAGTATATCCTTGTAATTCTTGTTATTTTTGGAGAGACCAGAAAATACTTCAATATTATGTTATTAGTATTCTGATTTATAAAGTGCATGTAAAACACAGGGCAGGAAAAGAAATTGTTCACAGTTCATAAACCAGGCTGTGTTTTCGATACATCTCCATTTATCAATCTTGTGACGAGCAGTCAGTGATGAAGATCAGAAGATCAAATGAAGATTGAATATTTTTAAAGAAGTTGCTGTTCAGGAATATTAAGAAGCTGGACAAGGAAAGTAGGTCACTGTGCCCTAAGGGCGTGGGCATGAGCACTGCGAGATCGACTGCCAGAAGCAAGGGAGTGTCCAGGAGAGAGCAGTACCAAGCATACAGACTCTCTCTCTTCAGGGAGTGGAATGTGATTGCTTCAGAGGAAGGCAAAAGAAAGATTGTGATAGAAGGCCAGGTGACTGTTGGGGGAAAGTTATCTATTCATTCACTCAGACTACAATTACTGAATTCTCTATTGTGTGCTCAGCAATCTTTATGAAGAAAAAAACAACTGAATTATCACATTTAGAGGATTCTGCCTTGTCTAGGGTTTAATATGTGAGCAGTTTTTCTCTCTGTTTCGGGAAGCAGGATGTCTCTGAGCACGTCTTTTGTTAAGACTATCTGATGCCACATACCTGCCTTCCCAGGAAGAGATGATGGTGGTATTAGAAGCAACAAAGACAATAAAAATTAAAAGATCAGCTAAAGTTCATTTTGAGCCAGGGTTGTTAGGAGTGCTTTAAATAATGTCAACTCATTTAATCTTCACAGTTTTCCTCAAAGGAAGATACATTATTATTTGCATTTTGCATATGAGGAAACCGAGCCATGGAGCGATGACCAAAGTTTCTTTGAGCTTCATCTGAGTGTTTTATACATGGTAGCAAAATATCATTTTGTTGATTCAATATACATGCTTTTCTTCGTACACACTTTTGCCATGCATTTAAAATATATGATTTGAAAAGCTGATTTAAGTTGAGCTTTATGTTTTGTTTTATTTTTCCACCCAGCAGGGAGAGAAGGGTGCTTTTGGAAAGGGACCGAAATTAGGAAGTATGAGTTCATTCACTTTGTGCTGGCAGCCGAGAAACTTTGGCTTTATGCCCTCAAGCACTGTGTCTGCAAGCTTCAACTGCTAGACAGAAGCCAAAAGGCCTTTTTAAATGTTGTCTTTTCTTTAGGCCCATCAATGGTGGTCAGGATTGTCCTGGTGTTAATTTTGAGTACCAGCTTTGTAACACAGAAGAATGCCAAAAACACTTTGAGGACTTCAGAGCACAGCAGTGTCAGCAGCGAAACTCCCACTTCGAACACCAGAATACCAAACACCACTGGTTGCCATATGAACATCCTGACTGTGAGTAGCCTCCTGCTCTTCTTCCTGCTGTGTGGATGGTTACTCACAGTTTAAGCTTTGCCAGCACCAACCCCATGGACTCTTGATCCCTATGTGGTAACTTAGGAAACTTGGTGCTTATAGGAGTAAGTTCTCCTGGGTTTCTAAGAATAAGGCTTAAATACCCTTTCTCTAAAGAGGTAAGAATTGTGCAATAGTTCCTGGCAAGCAGCACTATCACCATCAGTGGGGAAAAGACCAGTGGAAAGGAACGCCTGGGAGAGATGTTGGAATTCCTGATTCAACCAAAATCCCTCTACTAGGAAATACTTCTGGAATATTGTGATCTTTCCTTTCTGAACTAGAGAAAAATATAGTTCTTTGAAAATTGAGTCAGGACCAAGAGAAAGATCATTATTTAATAACAAAATATACCTTATAACCTTTTACTTTTTTACTATAGTTTAAAAATATATTTGGAAATTTTCTTCTAATGTTTCACTTCTTACTTCTGAATTTTTGGTTAAATATGTCCAAGTGGCATCTTTTTGCAATACTTCTTATTTGAGTGAATGAAAGGAAATAGTTATATGATTACATACCCACTGGTTTCAGTTCAAATCCATGTTAAAGGAAAGAGGAATACACGTAAGAATTCAAAGTTGCAACGCATTAAGAAGAAATGCATTGTTTTTATCTATTTTGGTGAAGTGAGTTGCATCCTGTAAGAGGCAAAAACTATGTTAGGTGATTTAGTCAAATCAGAGACATTCTTTCAGTGCTCTAATATTACGAAAACTAAACTGGTTTTGAATTAAAATTTATTTAAGAGCTATGTTGAAATCTGAGGTTGCCCAGGGCAGTCCCAGTTTATACCTGTTATTCCTGCTCAGTTATTACTAGAGCCCCTTTTCTAGTTTAGATGACAAATTATATGGTCACCTTAGCTAAAACCAATATGTCAAATGTTACTCCTTATTTTATTTGTTTATACAGTATTCCTTTCGTTTTCAGGAAATCACATTGAAACCTTATATTTAAAAATAAAATAAACTGTGCTGTTCAAACATTCCATTTTATGTAAATAGTTAATTTTATCGTCCATCTTATGCAGCCAAGAAAAGATGCCACCTTTACTGTCAGTCCAAGGAGACTGGAGACGTTGCTTACATGAAACAACTGGTGCATGATGGGACGCGCTGTTCTTACAAAGATCCATACAGCATATGTGTGCGAGGAGAGTGTGTGGTAAGTTCAAATTGCCTCCCCAAAGGCTTTCTACGTTATCTATGTTTGCTGTCATTCATCTGCACATTTTTAATTTTTTAAACTATTTTATCTTTGAAATCACATTATAGTAAGTGTCTATGAATAGTTCAATAGCTAAAATAAATTCGGGAGACATTATACTTTCTCAAATCAAACTTTGGTCACTGGCAGAATCAAGGTCTAAATAATTTTCCTAATTTCCAGCCAAATGCCTTTTCTAAGTAACTCTGAGGCCTCTAGGTTGGGAATACAAATTGGTGATAATGCATTTGCTTTGGGTATTTTAGTAGCCGTCTACTATTAAAATACAAGGTCTTTTTAAAAATAATCAGTGCTAAGTATATTTAATCTTTTGTTGTAAAGATAATAAGACATCTGTCTCACCTTCCAGTCAATTCTAAGTTTAAAAGCTAAATTTCACATCAGAACAAAAGTAGTAGAAAAGCAAACATGCTTTTTTGCTCCATTTAATCTCATGTTAAAAATGCATTTTATTTCTTATGTTCATAGTTAAATCGATATGAAATTCTTGTTAACTGAAACACTGCTCCTAACATATTCTTATGTTAGGAAATTCTTATTAACTGAAACACTGCTACTTTATACTTCATCAAAACTGAAGTGCTGTATTAATGAGTCTAAAGTAATTGAGCTTACATTTTCCTGAAAGCATAGTATGTCTTGTTCAGCTTTTACCTGCTGCAGTACCTAGTACATTAAACGTATGTGTTGTCTTTATTTTCCCTGCCACCTTTCATCCCATACTTTTGAGTGCAGTAGTGTACTGCGTATCATTATTCTACAGTGATTTACATTAAGAACATGCCTTGGTTCAGAAAACCTTCAGTATTTCCCTGTTTCAAGGGAAAATGTAAATTCTTCCTGGTATTCAAGTCTTCTGCAGTCTGTTCAATGCAGATTTTTCACTGTTGTTTCCTTATCATGAAACACTAACCTTCCACTGGTTTAAATATGGGTTTAGATATTGACCTCTTCACCCACTTTCCATGAACATACAATTTCTCTGGCTTTGTTGTAACTCGTCTGCTCTCCTGAAATGCTTTTCTATTCTGTTTCTTTGGCGCCTGTGAAAGTCTTCACCAGTCTTGTGAAGTTTTATCTAACATCCTAACCATCTTTTAAAGATTGCACTAATATACAACTCACTGTATTATCCATCATCATAAATGTGAGAGCAGCAAGGGAAAAGCACTGTCTTGTTTTTTTGTCTCCTCAGCATCAGCTACATCTGTTTTCATTACATGTGTGTTTGACCACTATGACAATTTAAAATGGTGTAAATATTTCACTGGACTGGAGGAAATACATTCTTTATTACTTAGGGTACAAGTCATTTGGTTTCCCATTTTTTTTTAAAAAACTGAGGTATTAAAAATTATGACTACAGTGGCAGTTTGCTGTAAATTGGCTGACTGTGGGCCGTGACTGAACAAAGGGTTCATCATTCTCTGGGATGTTGACCGCTACTGGGTACATTCAAATCAGCCACATTTGACATCTTCTCTCTCCAGAAAGTGGGCTGTGATAAAGAAATTGGTTCTAATAAGGTTGAGGATAAGTGTGGTGTCTGTGGAGGAGATAATTCCCACTGTCGAACCGTGAAGGGGACATTTACCAGAACTCCCAGGAAGCTTGGTAAGATGAGGTCTCTCGTGAATTTAGTATTCTTCTCTGTGATTTGTACTTTTTGAGGCTTCTTCTTTTAGAAATGCAGCATTTTCTCTATAAACAGAACCAAAATTTAGCTGCTGATTTATTGTTATTCAGATTACCTTTTAAGGAACTTAAAAAAAAAAAGAAATCACTGAATGAATTCGTACTCCCTAGCGTCAATGATGAAAAAAATACATACCAAATTTAGAAAAGAAACAAGTAAAATCAGTATCAGTTATACTAGCTAGCTAAAATCTGTGTTTTATTTTCGATTTTTAATAAAATGCAGATTGCATTATTAGAGTTGATGTTTATTTTGAATTCCTGTTGCACATAAATTATTGATCAGGAGTTTAAAAATTACAAAACTTTAGATACAACTTTTAAAATATGACATTAGTTTTACTTATTTTAAAAGTGAACAATTTTATCCTGTTTATAAATCTAGTAATCTTGGATCTGTATTTCACATAATTTTTAAAAATTTACTTTAAATAAAATTGAGGTACAACCAAAAACTAACCTGAGATGTAATTGCTCATCTCTATAAATGTTTATGCTTGTTACATAGTCAATAACTTGAACTTAGACATACACTGAAGGTTCAAAGGTGGAACAAAAAGCTGTCTTCATGCATCAGATAATAGGCAAAATTATCCATAGTTTAATAATATTCATTGGAATTTTCATAAAAGGTTTATATACAAACATTTATTACTGAATAATTTCTTGAGTTTGTATCAGATATTATTCAGTTATTCAATAATGATTTATTGGGCAAATGTTTCTGGGAATTCAGCACTTAAAGATAAATTTGATGTGGTGTTTGCTCAAGAAGATTTTGATGTCTTCCAAAGAGCCATTGGTATCTTATAAAATCATGAAAGTAAAACAAAAACAAAGAAATATGGTTTACGTTAAGTAAATTGTCATCGGGGTAATTTTTCCTTTTATAAAAAAGTTGGTCTTCATCCAAATGAAATAATTCTCTTAGTTTTTTTTTTTTAATTCCCATTATACCCCAGCTACCTAACTCAATTACTAGGAGATTATATTCTAATGTTTTTCTTGTTACTGATGTCTTTGCTATTCCTGTGTTATAAATTACCATGTTTTGTACTTTGAAAATTGTTAAAAAGCAAATATTGCTATTTCTGACTGATTGCATTATTAAAGCAAAGAGAAATATAATTATATACATGTATTATGTTTCAGTGGAGTCAGATGTAATTTTCTTCATCTTGCTGTGAAATAATGTACTGTGCTTTCTTTATTGGAGTTACATTTTATTCTTTTCTTTTAGATGTAAAATAATTCATTTTGTTTTATTTCCACAGTGAACTAATGTAAAGAAAAGGTTTTGCCATGTTCATTCTTTCTATATTATGTATAATATAAGGTATTGGTACTGTTTTTTAGATAGTTCAAACATTATGCTAAACTTGCAAATCAAGGCCAAAAGAACATTAGAAAATTTTCATCTGTCATACCAATTCAAACCGTTCAAAGATAATCTAACATCCATATCTTTGCACTAATATTGTCATCATAGTGATTTAATAGACTAATTAACCTTTTCCAACAGGAAAACATTTAAGCAAGAGGTGCCATAAAGAATTGAAGTTGCTGGAAAATGAAATCTGCAAGTATTCAACTTCAAATCATCTACTTAGTCTTACTTTCATGCTTAGTCTTACTTTCATTGACTATTAACAGTTTATTGGCATTATCTATTACAAATGCATTGTGACTTCAACACATAAACTTACAGAACATATTTTATATCTTGCCTAATAAAATATATGACTTATGGGATAGTCAATGAAACAACAAGACTTTGATAGACATGAACCCTCCACTAATTAAAGACATTCTATTTAAGGGAAGACAAGAGGCGCTTTCACTTTACCCAAAGGAGCTCGTAATATTTCTCTTGCTGAAACAAGAGAAGCTAAAAACATACTGGGTAAGTTGTAGCAAACTGCAGAAAGATGGGCATCCATAAATGGCATCAAGCTGTTTTGCTGTACTTGGCATCTTAAGCACGTTCCTTCTAGCCACTGTGTACTCAGGCAAACATGGTACATTTCATGTGTTAGACTTTACCCCAGGCTAAAGTGCTGAACACCCTGATCCCAAAAGGACTACTTTATTTGGTTAGGACACTAATAAATATTGTGAAAAAGTTAGGTAAATCTATTCATAGGTATATATTATTATACATATACAAATGACAAAAACACTTGTTTTTTCTTATTTCATCAATAATTGTGGATTGATAACTGGATTTCTGTTAATACTCTCCATAGAATATGTACTGGATGTTTCATAATGTATTGAAGGTGTAGGTTACGTAATCATCTTATATTCTTTTATTTGTATGATAATGAGATGTATAACATCTGTTCTAATTGACCTGACTATTGTCAGGTCATAATATTTATGATTTATTGTCATAATATTAATTCTAAATGATTGTAAGATAATTTTTAGGACATGTGATAGTATCAACATAGTATGTGATATATGACATTTACAGTAATAGGAATGATATATGATTTTAAAACTCAAAGCAACCAATTAAGCATATTGATTTTCTTATTTCTGGCTTAGGAGGTTTTGAGGTTAGGGTGCATATAAAGGCAATGCACAACACAATTTGCACACATTTTCCAACTAAGTGGTTTAAAATCCATGTTGTCGATTTGGTTAAAATAGTCCCATCATAAAACTTGTCTAAAGCCTTAAAATTAATACTGATCACAAGAAAAATGAAAGCACTGATTTTTCTGTTGTAACTCCTTTAGAATAAAGAAGGCTTTAAATATGAAAGTATTTTAATAATTAGAAGTTTAGCTATCTATACTTCCCTCTTGGACTTTTAAAATAACATGTAAGCAGATAATATATCCCAAAAAGTATACCACTTAAGTGAACTTTCACTAAAAATTGACTCCACTTCAAAAGGATGGTTTAGAAAACTAGAATCACACAGAGGGACACAGGAAAGTATAGTATTTGCCTGAATTGTTGACATCATTTGAAGGTCAACGCAAGATAAGTGACTAATATGTTGGTAACAAGATTAACTTTTTTCCCTCTTTAATTAAAAAAAAAAGTTTCCTCTAATTTCATGTCGGATGTCACAAAAGCTACCAATGCTTTGAAGTTAATTTCTGAAACTGCTTCTTTAAATTTATGGATGCCCTCTCTGCATGCAGAAGCAGTGAGAATGTAGTGCTCAGCTAACCATGGTTGTTGCTTTTGTTTTCTTCTTTGCTTCCTACAATATTTACTACACATGCAAAGGGTACCTTAAGATGTTTGATATACCCCCTGGGGCTAGACATGTGTTAATCCAAGAAGACGAGGCTTCTCCTCATATTCTTGGTAAGTGTTTCTGTCTGCTGTCTCTGCTTTAACATGCACCGAAACATTGAAATGTCAAAGAAATCCTAAATATAGATACATGTATATGTACATATATGTGTGTATGTATATGTACATATATCTGCGTATGTATATGTACATATATGTGCTTATGTATATGTACATACATGTGCATACGTATATGTACATATATGTGCATACGTATATGTAAGAATCAAAATAATATATAACTACATTAATTGAATGTTATGTAGGTTTTTTTTGGTCATTTCTCCTAACTATGCTTACTTAAAAGAAGAAATATAAAAAAAATAGAGCTTTAATTTTGTATAGAAACTAGGGTTGGTTCCTAATTATATGAGGGAAAAATCATTTGACAAGCTTATATTTGTTATACACTTTTTGCTCTGTTATAAGGAATAAGAAAATAAATATGTTAATAAGATCCACTAAATCAAGGAATATCAGAAAAATTCATCATACTTATGTTTACAAATAAGTTCTGATATTTTGATTGATCCAATACTGTATGTATCCTTATTTTTATTGTATTTCACATTCTTTGAAAAGCAACCACAGGTGAATTTTACTAATCTAATCTTAAATTATTCTAATATCTGACATGTGTCAGGTTTTTGACTGGCACATGCAGATCCATTTGCCACGGAGAGCTCATTATAATTTCCACAAGGAGATCTTTTTTTCTTTTATGAGAAGATTACATGGAAATGTCACTTTAAAGAGGTTTAAATTTAAATTGTATAGACAAGTGTAAACATAACTTACTTATTCCTTGGCCTGTAAGAACACTAAGATAATTTCTGAAGCTAAGACATCACATATCAACTCCATGAAAATTTGTAGCAAATCGTTTTATTTCAGTTGTGACTTTAAAAAATGAATTGTTTTATGGTGTTTCATAGAATTTTTAAACACATTTAAATTATATTCACTACTAAATGTCATAATAGTCTAGCAGTCAGCTATAGTTCTCTCTCAAGTATTTAAAATTCCTTATTTTTCATCCTAGAATTCATATTAATGTCCTTGGAAAAAATAGACCAGTTTAAAGCCCAAGAGGAATAAATACATTTAATTAAAATTACTCATGTTTTCCACCCATTTTCAATAATGGTAGTAACATGAAATTTTGCTTTCTAATATAACATTATATGCTGATAAACAAATCTAAAACTCAAAATCCCATTCATTATTTTGTACTCACTAAGCCAGCATTTTATTTCATTTTATAATATGTAATAAATGTTTACTACATTAAGAATTCCATTAGCAGTAAGCAGCTTTTTCTAACTATATGAGTAGGTGATATGGCTCTGGAATTTTACAATCATGAGAACTAAATTGTTGGCCTGAAAAATTACTTCAACTATGTTGGATGACTGTAAATATTTTGACCAACTTTAAAAAAATATGCAGTAAATAAACCATTACATTATATGCTATCCTAGCATAAATTGTTTCTATTAATTATTGAAAACATAGCTATCATTTTCAAAATATTCCCAGTTTTCTAAGGAAATATATAGGATCAATGATTTAGCAACTATTAACCTCTTTGACAATGTTTTCAAATGGGAATATTTGCAAACATTATTTTTGCCTATTTAACCATCTTGCCATATTTTTGACTAGTTAGGAATGCTTCTTGAGAGTTTTGAATGCCTAATCAAGACAATGGGAGTAATATCAGAACTAACACCCATTTTGATTGCTTGCTACTAATAAAGAAACACGGTCATTGATTTGTAGGAAGGATATACTTGCTGTGAATCTTCAGCACTTAATATGATAAAATAAAATGTATGCTGGTTACTCATTTTTCTTCCTTTAGCTATTAAGAACCAGGCTACAGGCCATTATATTTTAAATGGCAAAGGGGAGGAAGCCAAGTCGCGGACCTTCATAGATCTTGGTGTGGAGTGGGATTATAACATTGAAGATGACATTGAAAGTCTTCACACCGATGGACCTTTACATGATCCTGTTATTGTTTTGGTATGTGGCGTTACGTTGGTTCAGCTTAGTTTATAATTAATTTATCTGAAAACACTTTTACCTTTAACATTAAATGTACTTTGAGCATTGAAAAATGAGTTGCTTTTTAAAATAATTCCATTTATCTTCCCCCTACTCTTTGTGCAATATTTTCATGTAATTTATTATATATACATTATAAACTGAATAATGCAGCATTCTGATTTTTGATTTAAAAGTTATCTTTTAAAGACAACACTAAAAGTAGATTTTTGTATTTACCCACATATTTACCACTTTTTATGCTTTTCATTCTACTTTCTACATCTAACGTTCCATCTAGTATCATTTACCTTCAGCATTTCTTGCGGTGTGGGTGTATTGGCAAGTAATTCTCTCAGCTTTCAATGATCTGAAAATATCTTTATTTCACCCTCATTTTTGAAGGATATCTTTACTAGATATAGAATTTGAGTTGCTAGTTTTTTGGTTTTTTGTTTCCTTTTTTCCTTTCTTTCAGCACTGTGTTTTTATGATCTTGCAGCGAGTTCCAAGGGTTTGGGGGCTGATCAAAGAAAAAGAGATGGCCACAAGGTGGCAGTAGCACACACACACTTTATTTGCGCCAGGCCTCAACTGGTTTGCAAGTGTGGCCACTACCGAGAGGAGAGAAGGGCAAGGGAACTTCTGAGAAAGAGGGAAATCTGAGGTGGTTTCTGTGCCTAGGTGGTGTCATTCAGCAGCACAGCAGAGAGTCTGTGGGTCAGAGGGCTCCAAGGGAGGCAGCAGCATGAGGTCCTTATAGCCAGAAGGTCTTATTCATATCTAGCAGATGTTGGATGCAGTTTCCTAGAGCTGTGCAAAGCAGGCAGTCCCCGAATGGCTAAAACTCCCTCATTTGGGCAGCGTTAAAAACAACTGGATGTATCGAAGTTTGTGTTTGGCAGCAGAGGGCTTTTGAGCTAACAGATCTCAGCCTCAGCCTGCTGTGAAGAAATAACCTAGGGCCCAATATACAGGAGCCCTCTTTTACTCATTTATGCAGCACTTGCCTTCCAGAATCCATCACTTATGAAGAGAAGCCTCATTTATATTGCTGCACTGCGTGTAGTGTGTCAGTTTTCTCTGGCTGCTTTTTAAGATTTTTCTCTTCATCTTTTTGTTTTGTCTTGTTGGTTTAGCAGTTTGACTGATATACTCAGTTTACCGTGTTCTTTGTATGTCTTATGCTTGGAGTTCACTGAGAATCTTGGCTTTGTAGGTTGATGTTTTTGACCAAATTTGGGTAAATTTCCCATGATGTGTTCTAGTTAGTTGTTTTTCCCAAACCCTCACCCCCACCCCATCTTTCTCTTCTTTACTCCTAGGACTCACTTACATCAGTTGAAATTGTTCTACAAGTCTCAGGCTCTGTTCATCCTTTTATAATCTCTTTTAAAATACATTTTTCAGATCGGATTATTCCTTTTGAGCTCTAAGTCGCTGTTTCTCTTAGGTTATCTCCAATCTGTCCTTGAGCCTATCCAGTAAATTTTTCATATCAGATGGTGCGCTTTTCTTTTCTAGAATTTCCATTTGGTTCTTTTTTTTTTAATTTCCATTTTTCGGCTGAATTTTTCATAATGTTCACTCATTACATCTAAGTTACCCTTTAAGTTCTGGGTCTTCACGTTGTCTTTTTTTTTTTTTTATGGATCACATTCCTGCTTCTTTTTTTCTTGTACACTCGACATTTTAGAAGATAAATTGTAAGGTGTCTGGTTTTGTTCTGGCAGGCGGTTAAGTTATTGTCAGATCATCCTGATCCTTTAAGGCCTAGTTTTATTCTTCCCTACAGCTAGTCTATTTCAGTGTTGTCCTTCTTCCCGTGGTGTGGCCTTTCATGGTGCCGGGCTCAGCCCTGCCTGGTTTCTGGTATCTCTGTCCCACCCCCAGCACCTCCACTGTGGACTGCCTGGTGTCTTGGCCCAAGCATACACAGACCAACCCTCAGTCATGGACCCATGTAGATTTCTAGGTGATCTCTCTAAGCAGGTCCCTCTTCTTTAGTGCCCGGCTCTGAAAGTTCCAAACTCTAATTTAGCTCCTCCGCTCAGTCAGACGGCTGGGCTGGGCTTGGGCTCCTCCTCCCTATGCCAGGGTCCAGAACCTGGCCCTTGTCAGGAATAAGACCTGGCTTGTTTCTCTTCTTACAATGATTAGTGTCCTTTGTCATGACATCCATTGCCAAAAAAAAAAGTTTCTGCAAATATTTTGCCCAGTTTTATAGCTTTTAATATCAGGACGGCAACTCCATTACTCCCTCATGGATGAAAGCAGAAGACATCTACTTGATTTGAAATTTATTGTTAGTTTCTGTTGTATACAGAATTTTTATTTATTGGATTTCCTATAAAATATTATACTTAAGTCAAATTGCTCCACTCAATTTTTAGGGTTTTTTTGCTCTGAAAATTAGTTCCATTTTGAAATATCTGTTCAAATCTTGTGCCCATTGTTAAAGTTGTTATATTTTCTTTTTTTGAGTTTCAAGATCTCTTTGTATATTCAAGTCCTCTGTGAAATACGTGATTTGCAAATGTTTTCTTCCAGTCCACAGGTTGTCTTTTCATTCTTTTAGTAGTTTCTTTCATGGAGCAAAATATTTTAGCTTTATCGAAGTTCAATTTTTTAATGTTTTCTTTTGTGGATCAAGATTTTGGTATTATGAAAATTTTTTTTTGTCTAATCCAGCATCAAAACATTTTCTCCTACATTTTTTTGGTAACTGTTTCAGAGTTATACATTTTACATTTAGGTATATGTATCACTTGGGGTTAATTTTGTATGAAGTGTTAGGTCCTTATTTTTGCATGTGGATGTCTATATTAGTTATCTATTGTTGTAGAACAAAATTACCCTCAAACTTAGTGGCTGAACACAAGCAATACTTGTAGTTTCTGTGGAACATGTATCTGGACACCACTTAACTGGCTAGTTCTGGCATAGAGTATCTGATGAGTTTGCTGTCAACTGTGGCTAGAGTCATCTCAGCTTGACTGGGGGTTACTCTGCTTCCAAGCTTAGTCACTTGGTTGCTGAAAGGCCTGAGATGATTGTTCCCCAGCTTTTCCATGTGGTGGGTAGCAGCCCATGATTCTTTACCACTTAAGCCTCTCCGTAGGATGCTTATACATCCTCACAATATGGCACTGACTTCCACTACAGCAAGTGACTCAAGTGAGCGAGAACATGGGACAGTGAAACCAAGATGGAATTCTCAGTCCTTTTTTACCTAATGTTAGACAGATATATTTCTTAAACCATCACAATGTCCAGTTGTTTTAGCACTATTTGTTAAAAGTCTCTCCTTTCTTTATTAAAATGCCTTTCAATTGTGTCAAAAATTAATTATCCACATTTATGTGGGTCTATTCTAGACTCTCATTCTATTCCATAATATATGTTAATCAAAGTTTTATTTAGATTATTTTAAATATGAATGATTGGAGGCCAGATGCTCTATTTCACGCTGATATAATTACATTGTATTCCTTTCTAGCAACATGAGTATCTGGCTTTAGAGACCTGATGCTTAACCATCATGATAGATGCTTCAAGATTTGCCCACTGATTAAAATCTGACCACAGCAAGTGGTGTGGGCTGGAGGTACAAGAGGGAGATTTGTAGCTAGGAGACGAGGGTGTGGACAAGCAATGTTCTATCATTATGACATTGCTTTTCCATCCTGAGTCCTGGAACATGGTGGCTAGGCTGTCTGGGGCAAAGAGAATTAGATATCTGGCTAGAGTGTAAGGGTTGTTTGAATGGTGCTTTATTTTTAATGCTGTTTTAAAAACAAAGACAGAAAAAAAGAGAATAAAAGCCAGATAACCAGATCCTCTACCCCCACTAGTTTTAGTATCACCTCATTTCTCAAACAAAAGGTAGTTCTAAAAATTTAGTTTGGAATACCAATGAATTGCACATTTCTCTCTTTGCATAATTAGTAAAATCCTATGAAAGCTACATGGAAATCAATTTTTTAGAAGACAACTTGGTCCTGAACAAAATTAACAGGCAAGAGACAAACTGAGAACATATTTGCAACTCATATTACAAAAAGGAATTCATCTCTTTAGTGCACAGATTATTTAGGAGAGAAAAAATGTGTACAGTTCCAATAAAAACCAGGACAGTCATGCAATGTACAGTATTCAAAATATAAATGAGTAATAAACTTGGGAAAATTAAACTTTATTAGTTATCAAATAAATAACAACTAAAAATCATGATATTTTTCCCATCCAATTAATGAAGGTGAAAATTATATGACATGTAGTGTCAAATGGCCACTTTCATACACTGTCATTATTAAAGTAACAATTGTTCTAACTCTTCTGGAGGACCATTCACCAGTCTATCAGAAGAACTAGAATTATAAAAAGTGTTTGTTCCCTTTAGTCTACTAAAAAATGCCAGAAATCCCCACAAAGGTTGGGAAAATTTCTAATCAATACAAATATTCAAGAGTTACCACACACTTATTAACAATAATACATAACACTTTTAGGATTACAGACTACGCTGACAATTAAAAGTAAATTTTCTTTTTCAACTTTTTTTTTTACAAGTGCAATTTAGCTACATTGATATCTTGCATTGCGGTGACGTCAGGGCCTTCAGTGCATCCATCACTGGAGCAATGCACACATTGTACCTACCAAGCAAGTTCCCATCATTCAACCCTCCATCCATTCCCTCTGACCCCTCTGAATCTCCAGTGACCATCATTCCACCCTCCAAAAGCATGTTTTCAAAGAATATTTACTATTTTGAGAAATGTGCATAACATGTTACATGAAATAAACAAGGCCAGGAAAGTATATATGTCTGTACACACACACACACACACACACACACACACACGTGCGCGTGCACACAGAATGCAAATATCTTGAGGGACTATCACAATAATACAAGTGACTCGTTTTCTCTAGTTAGGTAGAATTATGATTTTTCATTTCCTTTATGTTTTTCCATAATGTATATATTTTCTGGAGGGAACATTACTATCTTTATCATCACAACAAAACAATGTCCTTTGAAGACAATTTTAAAATGCATTAAAATTTTAATCCTTTAATTTTAATTTTAATTCTTTACATTTAAAAGTTAAAATCCTTTAAAAAGGAGATGGTATAATTAAGGAAACCCACAGTGAATCTTATAAAGTTATCATTTTTATAATATAAACCCTTACTCCTCAGTGTATGTATTTTTTAACACTTTTATGTTAAAAGTTTTATAGATATTTCATCTTTTTCTTAAACAGGGCACATTTGCACTGTAGTTTATAGAAATAAAAACATTATAATTTTTGAAACTATTTGAAGGTTTTCAGTTTTAGTAAGAGCAATATTCTGAAATATTTGTAATTTTACACTCAAAATTTAAAACCCTCAGGTGATTTACATATTGATTTCATGTGTATGTTAGATTATACCTCAAGAAAATGATACCCGCTCTAGCCTGACATATAAGTACATCATCCATGAAGACTCTGTACCTACAATCAACAGCAACAATGTCATCCAGGAAGAATTAGATACTTTTGAGTGGGCTTTGAAGAGCTGGTCTCAGTGTTCCAAACCCTGTGGTGGAGGTAACAATTGAACACATTTATTATATTAAAATGTAATGCATATAAAAACCAATCTTGCTTCTACCTTTATGGCTGTCTATAATCGAGGCCACAATCTGAGAAACACCAGACATAACCATCAAAACATCAATACAAAACGTTTTTACTGAAATCTCAGAATCACCAAATCATAGGATTCCTTTCATAACAGTGACAGACCTTAAAATCCTCTTGCCCTTTTCTCTCAGGTCCTTTGTCTTGCATTTACTGTACTGGTACCCTTAATCACTTTATTCTTCCCAAACTCCAAAACTCTCCCAAATTCAGTGTACTCTGGTCCTCACCTTTCTTCTTCGCTACTTTTACTTTCTGTATCTCTCTGCATTTCTACGAGAGTTAATAATAAAAGAGCTATTGGTTACATGACTGTGTATCTGACTTTGCTATGTATTTGAAACCAGATACTGTTCTAAATGCTTTTTATATCAATGCATGAATACTCCCAATGGCCCTAAGCAGTTGGTACTATTGTTATCTCTGTTAAAGTGGTAGCAAAACTGAAGCACACAGAAGATAATTTCCCAGAGCCCACAGGATTCAAACCCAGATAACCTGGCTTCTGAACACATGCTGTCACTCTCTGCACTGTGCTGCCTCCGTTCCCTCTCCAGAGTCCATTAAGCTGGACTTAATGTTTCTCAATTTCTCCCATCATCCATTCCTCTAGTTCTAAACAAGTGCTCCATTACCAATTCCCTGCCATGGGCAGGAGAAGGCAAGAGGCTGTTAAATGACAGCAAATAGTTGAGAACAAAATTTGTATTAGGCAGTGCTTGCGTAAATTATTTATTTTACAATTTTAAGTTCAAGGCTGTGTTTCTAAAGTGTTTTCTTGAGGGAGGCATACAATAGTTAATTATTTTAAATGACATCTCTTTATCCATTACAAGATGCTCATTTAATTTGGACCCTTCCTTCTGCTGTACTCTCAACATTTACTTGGTCATAATATTTGTCAGATATACCTTCTTCTTATCTACCACAACTATTCCTTCTTCACCAGACTCCAGTCACCACTTTGGGAGAGACGATTATTGCAATAGCCTTTTAACTAGTCAGCTAATATTGATGTTCTTCTCTTCCTTAATTTGCAGGGTAATTTTTCTTGAATGAATGCATGAATGAATGATAAAATTATATTATTTCCCAGATTAAAATCCTTCAGTCTTCTAATATGTTGCCCTGAAGACACAACATCACTTTATGTAACATTCTTTCTAAAAATGAATCACTTGAATCTCATCATTAGAACACAATTAAACAGGCCCAAATTGTGGAACATTTTATAAAACAAATAGTTTTTAAATTTCCAAAATAGTAAATGCCGTAAGACAAAAAGAAGTTCAGTAATTATTTCTGACTGATGGAGGCTAGAGATATAATAACAGTTAAATGCAACATATGATCCTTGACTGGAAAAGGATTGCCATAAATAACATGATAGGAACAATTGAACATTTTTGAATAGGTCTGTGTGTTAGATAATAGCATTATATCTATGTTAAATGTCCTGATTTTAAGAATTATATTATAGTTGTATAAGAGAATGTACTTCCGAAATCTGTGCTTAGGTATTTAGGAGTGAAGGATCAGGATGTCCTCAACTTTCAAATGGTTCAGCAAAATTATATGTGTATTTACACACATACACGTATATAAAGAAATATAGCAAATGTGGTGACACAGTCACAAAAGATCAATCTAGATGCAAGGTATATCGGATAGGTTTGAATTTTTTCAAGTATATATACATAATTACAAATATAAAAGTTGATGTTTGAAAGACTCTCAGTAACTCCCTATAACCTTCAGGATAACGTCCCAAAACTTGTTAGACACTGAAGGCTTTCAAGATCTGATCCTTCCCTAACTCCTGCCCTCTTCACACATGACCCTCTAGCCACATGAAGAAGCCACAGTTTTTCATACGTTGTTTCCTTTGCTTGGAGACTAATTCTGCTTCATTTCCATTACTCCATACTATTTGAACTTCAGTATTCTGCTGAAGAAAAGTACTGATCCTCTAAGCTTTCCCCTCCCCTCCTCCAAGTTAGAGATCTCTTCCCTCTGTGTTCCTTTGGTGCCCTCTACTGCAAGTTATTTACATAGTTTTCTAAAAGCCTATGTCACTAGATATTGTCACAGTGGTTTTCATATCTATCTCTCACACTAGACTGTGTATAGAGACTAGTTCTTTAACATGCATGCAGTTGCAATATTTATCAAATGTATTCTCTGAAAAGGTAAAAGTTTTTGTTTATTTAATGTTCTTTGGGACCTTCAGCACCCATTGGAGTGCCGAATTGTATGCACTCAATACATATTTATTGAATGGATGAATAAATGTATGAATAAGTGAATAATCAAGTAACTAACAGCATAAAGAAGTGATTAAATCCAAAGAAATTTATTTCCTTTTCCAGGTTTCCAGTACACTAAATATGGATGCCGTAGGAAAAGTGATAATAAAATGGTCCATCGCAGCTTCTGTGAGGCCAACAAAAAGCCGAAACCTATTAGACGAATGTGCAATATTCAAGAGTGTACACATCCACTGTAAGCATTTATTTTAACTATCATATCTGGAGGTCAAAATCAGGACTTCACTGCCTTTAGCTCTTTTTAGTTTTGATTTTATTTTCAGTCAAAGCTCTATGTAGACATGGTTTAAATAGTCAAGTCACTTCACAGGAAGTATATAAAGCTGCAGTTCTGTGCCTTTCACCACATTCTTGTTCCTCAAAAACAACCACTTTCAACTGTTATATTTATTTTGATATTTGGTAGTTACTTGCTTCCTTCTCTCTAAGTCAAATGGTTTTGCTTCTATTCCTTGACTTTTTTGGGAGGTAGGTTAGACATTATACATTGAATTTTCACTATGAAATCTGAAGATTATATTATTTTATGACCACTCCGCAAATGCACACCCAGAGGCCACACTTTTTCCTTCCCTGCTACTCCCATTACTGACCTAACGTACCTTTTACTGATCGCAGTATTCAGGGTTTATATTAACATGTATCTCTCTTAATACCTGAGTCATACAGCATGCATTGATTATTATGGTTTCTTTCTTGTAACATTTCTTCCAGAATAAATGAATATTTTGATTTTATGTATTTGATCTTCTACTACTTTTCCTTAATTCATTCCCAAACTCTCTTTCTCAGTATCAATCCCCTCAAAATACTAAACATCCAAGTGTCCTCTCACTTTAATCTCCATAGAAACGGGAGAGTCTTGGAGAACAGAGAGTTCTCTGTGTTCCAGCTGCAGCTTGGGCTTTTTACCAGCTTTCATCCTAGGGTTCCCTTTCATCATCCTCCTTGGAATTCCTACTACCTTTCTCTTCTCTGGGATTTCCTGTTATTCCAAACTATAATGTATCATCCCTCAGACTCAAAAATACTGTTCTGTTATTATCTACACTCAAGTGTTGCTGTTGAAAAGTCGGTTGCCATTCTGATTCTCAGTTCTTTCTCAATGACCTGTTTTGGTCTCTTCATCTTTCAAAGTTTGTAGGACCATCATTTTGTTCCTAGTGTCCTGCAGTCCCAGTGATGAAACTGACTTGGTGCTCATTTTTACTCATCGTTGTGCTGTGTACTTACAGAGTTTTTAAATTGAAAAATAAAAATTGTATGTTTTTATGGGGTACGATGTAATGTTTTGATGTATGCATACATTGTGGAATGATTAAATTCAGCTAATTAACCCATCTATCACATCACATACTTATCATTTTTTGTGGTGCACACATTTCCAATCTGCTATCCTAGCAATTTTGAAATATCCATTTCATAATTATTAACCATAGACACTATGCTGTTCAGTAGATCTCAAAAACATATTTCTTCTAACTGAAACTTTGTACCCCTTGACCAACATCTCTCCATTACTCCTTCACCCTCACCCAAGCTCCTAATCACCACCATTCTAGTCTCCACTTCTATGAGTTCCACTTTTATAGATTCCACATATGGAATATAGAAAATAAGTGAAGGTCACATGGTATTTGTCTTTCTGTGTCCAATTCATTTCACTTAGCATAACTTCCTCCAGTTTCATCTATGTTGTGGCAAATGACACAAACTTTTAAATATATAAAATGGATATCTTTTATCTCTGGAAGATTTTCTTGTATTTTTTTTTTGTTTTGAAAAAAATTCTCCCGTGTTCCTCAGTGTTCTTTCTTTCTGGGACATTTGTAGCTTGGATTTTCTCTCCTATTGTTCATTGTTGCACTTGCCGAACCTTTCATTTTTGCTATCATATCATTAATATTCAAGAGATCTATTCAGGTATTTCTTTGTCAAGGCATTTGATTTTTATTTCACAGATGCAATATATTCTTTTATCTCTTCTGGAATATCAAGGATTCATTTCCTGTTCCTAAGTAATTTCTTCTGAGTTCTTTTCTTCCATTTCTCCACACCCACTCCACCTCCAACATTTATGTTAGAGGATTTCTATGTGGTAATCCTGGGACGTTCATACGTATATAAAAATGCAGGGTTTAGAAAGCTGATTAGAAGTTTGCCTTACAGTTGTAGCTGGTGGGCTCAACTATAGGGTGATCTGACTCAGCTATTTTATTGAAAGAGCCTCAATTAATTGTATATTTAGGGCTTTTCTTATAAAATAGATTCCATAGAACAGAATCAATTTCTTGCCTAAGGAGCGTAAGCCAGTTTAAATGCTGTTCTGGAAATGTGTATAGGTTTCTAAAGCAATCTCACCATTTCACAGATGGATTTTTACGTAACCTTCTGTTTTCACTATGGTTTCTTTCTCTCTTGATCATGTCTGTTGTATCCAGTTAAGTCTGGTTCACATTCTACAGAGGATAAACCTCATGTCTTCTGCATTGGAGGAGGGCAAATCACCCCATATGGTTAAGAATTAGGAGGTCTAACTGCTTCCAAACAGACTTCATTAGTTCTCCTGCTTTCAGTCTTGGCTTCACCCTTGTTTTCACAGCTCACACTGAATCTAAGGCCTCTAATCCCTAAATATTTCTAAAGTTCTACAGTGCAAGTCAGTTTGCTCATCACCTTGTACGGCTGAGTTCGACTTCATTCTTCTTAGATCTGCTGAGTTAGTTTCCATATGTCCATCTGCCTTCTAGTTTCCAAAATTATGCTGCTGTAACTTCCTCTCAAATTTCTTTGTCTTCCTAGATTTATAATATTTTTGTCATTTACTTTCATTCTGAGATCTTAGGAGGGAATGGAGATAATCAGAAGTACCTATATCTGTGAAGTATAATATTTGTCTTCAAAAGAGAGTCATCACTGAGGTCTTCAAAATTGAGCAAAATTCCTCAGTCCAGTTGCCATGATACATTTTACCACCAGTTTGACAAGCTAAAGCAGTCTTAAACTGTGAATACCAAAGACTGCCAAGGTTTTAGCATGGTTATATTTTGGTGCCTCATATATATGGAAAGAAAAAAAATTGCAGAGGGAAAGTAACTTTGGAAAAGGCAAATTAATTTTAGCCTGAATTACATACAGACAGATTGCATAACCAGATGAAGTCAATGGTGACCGCCCTTTGGGACTTGGTAACCATGTGTACTGGAGAACTGTGTGTAATGTTGTATCCACAGCTGATTTGGAGAGTGCTTGGGACACTGACACTGACACTAGAATTTGGGAATGTCCCCTGGTTAATATTTTGGAAAATGCCTCTGGAAATATTTCTATCAAGTGCATTTGTGCGAACAGTTTTTACCCAGCCCCAATGCACACCACCCTTACCTCTTGTCAGGCCCAGTAACGGCCAGTAAGAAGAACTGCATTATCCAAACAGTATAGATATGTCAAATAGCCTTCATAGCAACAACTGTAGAAATAAAACAGTCATATCAGTTAAAATATTTAAACATGAGTGAACTCTCTAGATTTTATAAAAATGTGCCCTCGTCCAACCCAGAAAAAGACATGAGGTGTATCCTCTGTAGAATGTGAACCAGATTTTTAACTGTGTATAATAGACATGACCAAGAGAGAAGGAAACCATAGTGAAAACAGAAGGTTATATAAAGAAATCATAAGTGTTTTTTAGCAACCATTAGATGGATTCTGTTTTAAAGATTCACTGTCAGATGTTTAACACCATTAGGCAATACGACTGAGAGTGAGTTGGTGCTATCCTTGAAAACTGCCTTCCTGCCTGAATCTAACAGGGCGACTTTAAGATGAGTTTCAGAAACCCTCTGTAGATCATCCTTTAGGAAAGGAGAAGGTTTCAGAGTCACTGAGAGGCAGAAAAAAATAGGGCATTAATAGTTTCAGCCTACTATTGTTAAAAAGTTATCCATTATATCCATCTTTCTGAAACCACTTCCTGAACTGCAGTGTGCCCACTAGGTTGCAAGTCACTTAGAGAGCAGAAAAGTCTAGGCTTTGCAGGTGGGAATGTGTACACTATACATACCAGTGACAATTTCAATATTAAACCCCCGCACCCACAGCTGGGTAGCAGAAGAATGGGAACACTGCACCAAAACCTGTGGAAGTTCTGGCTATCAGCTTCGCACTGTACGCTGCCTTCAGCCACTCCATGATGGCACCAACCGCTCTGTGCACAGCAAGTACTGCATGGGTGACCGTCCCGAGAGCCGCCGGCCCTGTAACAGAGTGCCCTGCCCTGCACAGTGGAAAACAGGACCCTGGAGTGAGGTAGGTGTGTGAATTCTGTGCACGCATAAGTAAAGTGTGTGTGTAAGCATGTGTAGATATTTTAATTTGGCTTAAACATCAGTTAGGCTTTGTGTGAACTGAGAAACTACTGCATATTTTGTAATTACCTGGAGGTGTTAGGAAAAATTAATGCTTTAAAACAGTACATGGTAGGGGCAAACCATGTTTATGTGTTGCATAACATAGAGAAGAAGTCTGAAGGATGACTGTTCTTTTGTCTGATATTTTTGTTGACTTCCCTATTCCTTCAGTATAAATTCCAAACCCCTGATATTGAATGCAGGGCCCAGCACCATTTGGCACTGCACTAACTCCTCTTATTCTTTCTTCATTCCAACTCTTTGTCCCAGTTCGAGTAAACTTCTCACTGTTCCAAACAGACCATGCTTGTTTGAGCCTCCTACCGTTCAGCTGACTTGTGCTCTCCCCCTCCTCCTACCTGATAATCTCTACTTCTCCACCAAAGCTCATCTCCATAGTCCAAATGACCACCTTCCAGATGGTACCTTTCCTGGCAGTTCTGCCTCTATATCTGAAAGGCAGTACAACTTAACTTTACCTGCTGTTCATGACAGAGTATTATAACTCTGATTCTTGGATCTATATTTGCCACTAGTACACACATTTCTCAAAAATAGTATGCCTTGTTTCCTCAGTACTCAGCTAGTGCCTAGCATACCTGTCCAGATGATGTTTGTTTGCTAATTGGCTGACTCAATGTTGCATTGTCAGCTATTACCACCTGTCTTAGATATTTCTAAAGACTCAAAATAAGAAATCTTGGGGTCATAGGAGAATAGTTTATAGGAGGAAAGGGCATCAAAAAGCAGACAGAAAACCAAAGAAGTGGAGAATAAGCCCAGAAAGGAAGAAACAAGCAAGTTGTCTCATCTATTTCTTGCTGCTTTAACAGAATACCACAGATTGGGTAATTTATAAAGAACAAAAGTTTATTTGGCATATGGTTCTGGAGGCTGGAGGGTCCAAGAGTATGGCACTGGCATCTGGAGAGGGTCTTCCTGTAGCTGAAGACATCACATGGCAAGGAGGCATGCAAGAGAGACACAGAGGATCCTTCTATCAGGAGCCCATTCCTGCAATAACTAACCCATTCCCAAGATAATAGCATTAACCCATGCCCATAAATCACCTCTGAAAGGTCCCACCTCTTAAAGGTCCCTCTCAACATTGTTACAATGGCAGTTAAATTTCAACCTGAGTTTTGGAGGGGACATTCAAACCATAGTACAAGTGCAGGTCACCCACATAGGACGATAATGATAACACATAGCAAAGTCTCAGTAGAAGTCCCTCCTCCACAGCACCTTCCTAGGGCCATTGCATGGAACTTTCTGAGCTTAGTTTTAGAGCAGTAAACCTTTTCATTAGAGAAACGAACTTAAGAGTGTAGAGTAGAGTAATAGTAGTTCCAAGGATGTTGAATTAACCATCCAAGGCAACTTATCAGTAAATTCTGCCGTCTGTAAGAAAGAAGAAGTGAGGACTCTCAATACCGTGACTGGGTCCCTGAGAACAGACATCATCAACATTGATTTTAGAAACTACAGCAGATGTTAACATTGTTATTAATCACGGCTTCTTTCATATGGAATGCTTACTAGGCGCCAGGAATTTTGTTACTGCTTTATACACTTTGTTCCTTTGCCTTCATTTAGTCCTAAAACAATCTTATAAGGCAGGTATTATTATCCCAGCTTTCCACTAGATAAGGAAGGTGAATCTTATGTAGAAAAAACAATGTGCCCAGGCTGGTAAATAATGGAGTCAGAATATAAACTCAGTAGTATCTGTCTTCAAAACCACTGTGCAGCATTACTTAATAGAGAACGAACTCCAGATGTGTGTGTGTGTGTGTGTGTGCGCGCGCGCGTGTGTGTGTGTGTGCGTGGTCTTGGTGGAATAAATGTCTGTAACCACAGCCTTTGTCTCTGCAGTGTTCAGTGACCTGCGGTGAAGGAACGGAGGTGAGGCAGGTCCTCTGCAGGGCTGGGGACCACTGTGGTGGTGAAAAGCCTGAGTCGGTCAGAGCCTGTCAACTGCCTCCTTGTAATGGTAGGTGTCACACCAATTGACTTCACTGCTCTGATGTTTTTAAACCTCAAAAAGCACGATTTCCTTTTGAGAGAAGTTATAGAATTTATATTTGTTTACTGATAAATAACCAAAGGAAAACACCTGTGAAATATCAGTCCAATTCAGTTCTTTAAGATCAGCATTTGAGGTAATGTTCTACACTTTTTAATTATCATGATCACTATAGCCCTGCCATTTCTGGCTGGTGACATTGGAGTGAGAGCTGTGCCATGTATATATAATGTCTATCAATTTGTGTTGCCGGTAGGAACTACTTAATTTTTCCTTGTTATATTTAACTATAACTTCACATCTTTATTAAAAGCATAATTTTGCAAAGGTTTTGAAATATTTTACTAAAATTATTCAATTTTAATGTGTGGGTAATGACACTCAACCCTAAAGCCATTTCCGATAACTGTCTATCCATAGAGTAACTTCAAACAGACACTTTGCACGTAGGATAAAATTCAGCATTTTCCTGGCCTGCCAACTTGCTGTATGGCAAAAGCAGAGTATGTTTTCTTTATTTAGTCAATTTGCTACTTTAAAACAGCAAAATGGGGCCAGGTGCGGTGGCTCATGCCTGTAATCCCAGCACTTTGGGAGGCCAAGGTGGGTGAATCACCTGAGGTCAGGGGTTCGAGATCAGCCTGAACAACATGGTAAAAACCTGTCTCTATTAAAAATACAAAAATTAGCTGGGCATGGTGGTGCATGCCTATAATTTCAGCTACTTGGGAGGCAGAGGCAGGAGAATTGCTTGAACCCAGGAGACAGAGGTTGCAGTGAGCTGAGATCGCGCCACTGCATTCCAGCCTGGGTGACAGAGTGAGGCTCCATCTCAAAAAATAAGTAAATAAAACAAGCAACATATAATGGATGGTTTCTGGCTCTATCACTGTCTCCTTCTGCCTCCATTTCCGTAGCTCTCTGTCCGCATCTGTCTCTGTCCTGTGCTCGCTCATCTGTGTCTCCATTTGCTCTCCCCTGTCTCTCTCTTATTTTTGGTGTCTGTCTTGCCCTGTCTCTGATGAGCTGTCACCTGCTGCCTGTATGTGGCTCATTTTCTATGTCAGTCACACATGCTTTTTCTACGCCTCACTCTTTCTTCTTGCTCTCCTTCCCTCTCCCTGTCCTAGACTCCCTGGCTCTACCTCCTGTCATTGTTTTTCCCTCTCATCTTCTCTCTCCTCCTGCCTCTTCCTGGCTCTCTCTTTTCCCTCTTTCCTTGTTCCATGTGTCTGTCTCTCTTTCTCTCCCATTTTCTCTTTCTCAGTGGCCTCCCCTTCACCCTCTCCCTTTCTCTTTCTTTATCCTCTCCTTCCTCTCCAACTTGGTGTGTCTGTCTCTGTCTCTCCATCTCTTCCACCTCTCTCTCTCTCTCTCTCTCCCTGTCTCTTATCTCCTCCACTGCCTTAGTCTGTTCTAGCTGCTATAACAAAATACCTGAGACTGGGTACCTTATAAAAAAAAATTATTGCTCAGAGTTCTAAGTCTAGAAGCCCATGATCAAGGCATCAGCAGATTTAGTGTCTGGTGAGGGCTTCCTAGATGGTGCCTTGTTGTTCTGTCCGCAGGTGGTGAAAAGTGCCAGGGAGCTCCCTTGATTCTCTTTCATAAGGGCACGAATTGCATTCATAAGCACTCCACCCTGAGGGCCTAGTCAACCTCCCAAAGGCCCCACCCTGTTAGTACCATTGCCTTGAGGACTAGGTTTCAACAAAGGAATTTTGGGGGCACACATTCAGGCCATACCCACCTTTTTCCTCTCCTTCCAGCCTCTTTTTCTCTACTCCTCCATCTTTTACTCCTTGTGTCTGTCTCTTTCTCCTCCTTTCTCTTCCTAGCCCCTCCACTGACATCTTTTTCTCTTCCTGTCTCACTTTTTCTCCCCAAGTCTCTCTCTCGCCGCCCCCATCTGTCTGTTGCACTCTCTCTTCCCTTATATTTTCTTCTCCTCCCTTGTTTTCCTAGCCCACCCATCCCCCTCCACCACAACCGTTGTCTTAAATGCAGTTCCGCTAAAGCCATGCCAGTGACAACTGTGGACATTGTTTTCACATATTAGAAGACTCAGGACTAAAGAAGTTGCTTTTTCCTTGGCCTCCAACACCATAAGTAAGACATTGTTTGAATATTGACACCTGCTGAATGGTACTTTTTGTCAAGAAAATTGGCAAAGCACTATCTTGTCAAATGTTTTATTTTTTGAAGCTCTTTTTCAGGCTTTAAGTCTTTAACCCTTATAAATTATTTCATTATAAATTTTCATCTGAAATATATTATAGCAAGAACATATCTGTCCATGAGAGGGAGACATAGGACTTATATATTTAATCATTTTACTTTGGAAAGTGTTGATATATGTAAGAGCTCAAAATACAAATCAAAACCAAAAGAACAAACTTTACTCGGAAGTTTTAACATATACTGTCACCATAATATTTTATTCTTATGTAGTTATTCCTGTTAAGAGGCTGCCACTTTGTAAGTAAACTTTATTGATCCTGGAGCTGGTACTGCTGTGTATTTCTACAGATGTGCCCAATGGTTGGCAAGAATTTTCTTGATTCTCCTTCTTTAGCCAGAATAAATTGTTTTGAATATAAAACCAAGAAGCTAATAAGATAGCTTAACTATCTCAGTGATTTCATATCCCTTTTAGTTGTTCTGTTGTTCTGAAATTGAGGCCCAAAGGGCAATCCTAAGAGTTCTAAACGGTCGCATGTTTCTACCATATTTGAAGTAAAATAAGTAATACTTTCAATCAGAATCTCAAACTGCTATTAGAATCAAATGGCCTTTTGAGACCATGTGTGAATCTCTTTTCCAGAACCTCTTATAATGATTTGGGGGTGGAACGAGAAGTCTGAAAAGTTGCCTTAATTTTTTTGTAATTGATTGATTTTTTTCATGTGACTCCATATTTTGATTGTACCATTTTTTTGCCTGTAAGCTCTTCTCATTTATCAGTAGGCAAATTACCATAAGGTTATTGTATTCCTTTGCTCATATTTTTCTCAGAATATCTCTCCCTTTTGCTCCTCCACACAAAAGTAAATTCTGGCCCTAATGAAACCCAGGTTATGAACAGGACTCTGCAATGCCAAAGTGCTCACACTTAGAAATGGGAGACCTTTGGTTGGACTCCTTCTCTAACTCAGAGAAAACAAGTCATACTTCTAAGAGGGGCCTCCGAACAGGGGTGATGAGGGAAAGGGGTTAGAGGAAAAAGAGAGGACAAGATCAAATAATGTCCTCTCCTCTTGAGACCTAGAGCCTGACACATACAGAAAGAAGACATTTTTCTTATTTTAAGATACAAGTTTTTTTTAAAAAAAGTAATTCACACATGAAGAGAAATTAATATTTAAGGTGAAACCCATTAATATAATGCTCAGACATTCATAACATAATTAGATGATGACCTAGCTTATATGAAGTATTCAGACACATTATACCCTATAATAGACCTGCACATGTCAAGCATATATGAGTCATTTCAAAATTTGGGAAGTGGACATAATATTACAGCTCAATGTTGGTAATTTTAGTCCTCTATTGGCTTTGCCAGCTGACTCTCTCTTTTTTTGTTTCAAACTTTAGAAAAAGGATTTTTTTTAATTTTTGGGGAGTTATGTAGCAGGTTTCTTTCTTAGCAATATAGTATTACCCAATAATAGGCTGTAACTTTAAGTGATTCTATTACATAAATGCCAATTGACAGTTCTTTGCATTTCTTCTTTGGGCATGGATCAGTGTTTCTGTGTTGCACATATGCAGGGATACTACCCTATGCACTGGTTCTGTTATCAGAGAGGCACAGGCTATGTCTTTATTTCATAAGATATAGGCAGGATGACTAAAACTATGCACAAGTTAACATTTTTATGAGCTTAATATTTGGATTATCTGAAATCCAATTCTTATAACCTGGAATCAATGAAATTTGAAAGTAATAAAAATAATGTGTACACATGCAGTATGAAGTGTTTTAGAAGTGTTACTTTAGATGTTATCAAGTGTTTTATGAGTATTACTTTAGTATTTTTTAGACAAAGTGCTGTCAATTCAATGAAATTACATTTTATGAGTGTTACTAAGTATCCTTTAAACATAAAGTACTGTCAATTCAATAAAATTAAATGTAAGAACCATGAATTATTCATAAGAAATTTGGCATACTTTACCCAAATTTGTGCATTCAAATAACAAATAATCTGAGAATATTCAATGATAAACATGAAACTATTTTATTCAAACTGGAGAATGTTTTGTTTTTTTTTTCTGCAAGATCCGCCTCCTGGGTTCATGCCACTCTCCTACCTTAGCCTCCCGAGTAGCTGGGACTACAGGTGCCTGCCACCACACCTGGCTATTTTTTTTTGTATTTTTAGTAGAGACGGGTTTTCACTGTGTTAGCCAGGATGGTCTTGATCTCAAACTGGAGAATTTTTTAAAATCAAGATGGTATTTTGATTATTCTTTGGAGAATACCTTTGTAAGATTTGTTTTGTTTTTACAAGTGTTTAGTATTTATTTTGATTTCACATTTTAATGTAATGTAGGGAGTACCCTCTGAGAAAGTCAGAAATACCATAAAATAAAAAATACAGATGCCCCTTTGCATCCTAAAAATTTAACCACAACGTTAAATAAATTCTCCTTGCCCATTCTAAAATCAGGTATATGTTCCTACTTGGAGAAAAAAATACCCTCTGTGGTCTGAAGACTCCTGGTGGAAATATTAAAATAATGATCATTACAAGGACTTTGTAGATAAAGAACTACTTATTTTAGTGAATTCATTCTAATATTCATATTTTTAATGCAAAAGCTCATGTGGCTCACTCCTGTTAGTGTCAGATTGCACTCAAATCTTTTTACATTCATTAAAAATTTTAATTTTTTTCCTCCTTTTATTTTATGTTTAGATGCTAGTGTTAGTTTATTTTCTTTTTATTTTTGCAGATGAGCCATGTTTGGGAGACAAGTCCATATTCTGTCAAATGGAAGTGTTGGCGCGATACTGCTCCATACCAGGTTATAACAAGTTATGTTGTGAGTCCTGCAGCAAGCGCAGTAGCACCCTGCCACCACCATACCTTCTAGAAGCTGCTGAAACTCATGATGATGTCATCTCTAACCCTAGTGACCTCCCTAGATCCCTAGTGATGCCTACATCTTTGGTTCCTTATCATTCAGAGACCCCTGCAAAGAAGATGTCTTTGAGTAGCATGTCTTCAGTGGGAGGTCCAAATGCATATGCTGCTTTCAGGCCAAACAGTAAACCTGATGGTGCTAATTTACCCCAGAGGAGTGCTCAGCAAGCAGGAAGTAAGACTGTGAGACTGGTCACCGTACCATCCTCCCCACCCACCAAGAGGGGCCACCTCAGTTCAGCTTCACAAATGGCTGCTAATTCCTTCTTTGCAGCCAGTGATTCTATAGGTGCTTCTTCTCAGGCAAGAACCTCAAAGAAAGATGGAAACATTATTGACAACAGACGTCCGACAAGATCATCCACCTTAGAAAGATGAGAAAGTGAACCAAAAAGGCTAGAAACCAGAGGAAAACCTGGACAACCTCTCTCTCCCCATGGTGCATATGCTTGTTTAAAGTGGAAATCTCTATAGATCGTCAGCTCATTTTATCTGTAATTGGAAGAACAGAAAGTGCTGGCTCACTTTCTAGTTGCTTTCATCCTCCTTTTATTCTGCATTGACTCATTTACAAGAATTCATTGGAAGAAAGCACCAAAGATTATTACAAAAGAAAAATATGTTGCTAAGTTTGTATTGGTTGCTCTCTGAAGCAGAAAAGGGACTGGAACCAATTGTGCATATCAGCTGACTTTTTGTTTGTTTTAGAAAAGTTACAGTAAAAATTAAAAAGAGATACCAATGGTTTACACTTTAACAAGAAATTTTGGATATGGAACAAAGAATTCTTAGACTTGTATTCCTATTTATCTATATTAGAAATATTGTATGAGCAAATTTGCAGCTGTTGTGTAAATACTGTATATTGCAAAAATCAGTATTATTTTAAGAGATGTGTTCTCAAATGATTGTTTACTATATTACATTTCTGGATGTTCTAGGTGCCTGTCATTGAGTATTGCCTTGTTTGACATTCTATAAGTTAATTTTCAAAGCAGAGTATTACAAAAGAGAAGTTAGAATTACAGCTACTGACAATATAAAGGGTTTTGTTGAATCAACAATGTGATAACGTAAATTATAGAAAAAGAAAAAAAATACAAAAGCTATAGATATACAGATAACAGCTTACCTATTGCCTTCTATACTTTTATAATTTAAAGGATTGGTGTCTTAGTACACTTGCGGTCACAGGGATCAAAGAAAGAATAGTAAATGAACTCGTGCAAGACAAAACTGAAACCCTCTTTCCAGGACCTCAGTAGGCACCCTTGAGGTGTCCTTTGTTTTTGTGTGCGTGTGTTTCTTTTTTAATTTTCGCATTGTTGACAGATACAAAGTTATACTCAATGTACTGTAATAATCGCAAAGGAAAAAGTTTTGGGATAACTTATTTGTATGTTGGTAGCTGAGAAAAGTATCATCAGTCTAGAATTGACATTTGAGTATAGTAGAGCTTTGGGGCTTTGAAGGCAGGTTCAAGAAAGTATATGTCGATGGTTGAGATATTTATTTTCCATATGGTTCATGTTCAAATGTTCACAACCACAATGCATCTGACTGCAATAATGTGCTAATAATTTATGTCAGTAGTCACCTTGCTCACAGCAAAGCCAGAAATGCTCTCTCCAGGGAGTAGATGTAAAGTACTTGTACATAGAATTCAGAACTGAAGATATTTATTAAAAGTTGATTTTTTTTCTTGATAGTATTTTTATGTACTAAATATTTACACTAATATCAATTACATATTTTGGTAAACTAGAGAGACATAATTAGAGGTGCATGCTTTGTCCTGTGCATAGAGACCTTTAAGCAAACTACTACAGCCAACTTAAAAGCTAAAACTGAACAAATTTGATGTTATGCAAACATCTTGCATTTTTAGTAGTTGATATTAAGTTGATGACTTGTTTCCCTTCAAGGAAACATTAAATTGTATGGACTCAGCTAGCTGTTCAATGAAATTGTGAATTAGAAACATTTTTAAAAGTTTTTGAAAGAGATAAATGCGTCATGAATTACATGTAAATGAGAGGAGATAGTGATATCAGCATAATGATTTTGAGGTCAGTACCTGAGCTGTCTAAAAATATATTATGCAAACTAAAATGTAGATAAATTAACCTCTCAAAGCACAGAATGTGCAAGAACTTTTGCATTTTAATCATTGTAAACTAACAGCTTAAACTATTGACTCTATACCTCTAAAGAAAGAATTGCTGCTACTTTGTGCAAGAACTTTGAAGGTCAAATTAGGCAAATTCCAGACAGTAAAACAATCTCTAAGCCTTAAGTCTTTTTTTTTCCTAAAAATTCCCATAGAATAAAATTCTCTCTAGTTTACTTGCGTGTGCATACATCTCATCCACAGGGGAAGATAAAGATGGTCACACAAACAGTTTCCATAAAGATGTACATATTCATTATACTTCTGACCTTTGGGCTTTCTTTTCTACTAAGCTAAAAATTCCTTTTTATCAAAGTGTACACTACTGATGCTGTTTGTTGTATTGAGAGCACGTAGCAATAAAAATGTTAACAAAATATACATCTGGCTCTATCTAGATTTTATCATTAGGTTCATCATGGGGTAATGGAAACGTGTATTTCCTCCTACACAGTAAAATGGCATCAAATTTATTTGCTACTTGTAGTTGCTTGAAAGACTCAAGTGACTGTCTCCTGTTTTCACATCAGGGTATATTACAATGATTTTTTTAAAAAACAAAAACAAAATAAGAGGTTGCAGGAGGTGGCTTTTTGGTTAAATCTGTCTCATAGAACTATGAAGAAGATGAGGAAAGATGGCTATCCTGCTAGTATTTCAGAGAAGGAAATGGTGACCTTCTGTTTTTAAAATCTGCAACCTCTGAGTGATTTTTAAATAAAAGCTTTCCATCAGTTTTGAACCTTCGTTACCTGAGAATTGGCGGAAACACATTATTCGAGACTCAGGAGTCTGGGGAGGCAGGAACCATCACAGTGCAAGGCCTTTTGGTATGTCACAGGTAGATGCTATTGTACAGTAGTTTCTACAGCAGAGGCAAACAGACTCAGGCTTGTCTTCATACCTGAATGGCCCTGGGTAACCTCAGTAAGTTTCCGTTTCCTCATCTGTAAATGGGAGGTGAAACATCATAACATTATTGTGTGACTGCTATGAGAAATGAGATGATAGTAATAAAGCTGTTAGCACAGGGCCTAATACATAATAGCTCACAGTAAATATTAATACTAATTCATTGTCCTTGTCCTCATCATGATCATCTTGATTATATAACTGAACCACAGCATTCCTCTAGGGTCCATAGCTAGTTTACATTATGGTCACTATGTCTTATCTATGATAGTAAACAACAGGGATCCAGGAACTTAAAGACAAACAATTTAGCTTAAAAAATGGGTAGGATGAACTTAAAAATGATTTCCAGTCACTGATTTTGAAGAATTTTCACGAATCATGTCCATTCTCCCTTTGCAAGCAATACATAATAAAACTAAGGCACTAGGTATTATGTATTTCTGCAAAGGTGATCAACGGTGCAATAATGTATAATGTCCCAAACTATTAGCAAATAAAATGTGTTTTTCATATATTTACATTAATAGGCATTGCAGAAATTTATTAAACAACAGAAGTCATTCCTCTATACACATCGTGCATTTTCTTCAAGAAGCAGCTACTTAAATAAAGGATATAAAAGAAAAAAAATCAATTGAAAAGTGATGTAAACATGAATAAGCCAAAGAAGCCATCAATTGTTGAAGAAGTATTAAAGAAAAAGGGACTGTTAAAACTGCTTAAATGGCCAGGCGCAGTGGCTCAATCCTGTAATCCCAGCACTTTGGGAGGCCAAGTAGGGCGGATCACCTGAGGTCAGGAGTTCAAGACCAGCCTGGCCAACATGGTGAAAAACCATCTCTACAAAAATACAAACATTAGGTGGCCATGATGGCGGGTGCCTGTAATTCCAGCTACTCAGGAAGCTGAGGTGGGAGAATCGCTTGAACCCAGGAGGCAGAGGTTGCAGTGAGCCAAGATCACGCCATTGCACTCCATCCAGCCTGTGTGACAGAGTAAGACTCCATCTAAACAAAAAAATAAAAACCCAAATGCAGTAAAAATATAAAAACCACCTTAGAGTGCACAGATGTTATCTAAAAACATCAAACTAATATTAGAAATATTCACTTTGGGCCCAGATACTTTGAGATAGTTCATGTAGAGCCAGAGACAAAATTTTTAAATTTACTACAATACTGCCTACTAAAAGAAAGTATAATTTAATAAAATAAATTTGACATAAGAAATAGACATTCTAAAAGAAAACAAGGTGCTATAACTTCTGCAAAATTATCGTAGAGTTTACCTAAAAATTGGAATTACCTTTTAAACTCCCTTCTTTCCTGGTAAATTGGCAGGTGTCTAAATGCTGATCATCTGCTTTGTGGCAACAAACTAATGTTACTGCATTAAAACTGTTGCTTGGAAAGGCTATTTTTCAGCCAGTTCATAGTTTCAAGAGAATTGTTGATTTGACCAATTAGCTTTCAACCATTGGATTGTTAACGATTCACCTGGGACTGAGAAGTGTTGTTTTTGTTCATTTGTTTAATCTACCCAAAACCCCAAATTAGTCTGTCACAGAAGAGAACAATTATTCATAGCCAAGTGTTATGCACATATCACCAATCTTACTATCCTGTACGGTTGAAACCTAAATAACAAAGCTCTTCCACAGTCTGCTATTGAATAAACAAATGGTGCTAAAATTACAAATCTACACAAAGAACAACCCTTTCAGATGAGATATTTGGAGACTTACAAGAAGATACTCGCTCCCACTAGTAGTTCAAGGTAAAAACAAACTTCTCATGGTGGAAGATACAGAGCCAGTAGGTCTGCTTTCCATTCCTGAAACAAAATCACAAGATTTCTGAATTTCTCAAGAAGTTATGATACTCTGGTTAAGAGTGTGAGCACTAAAATCAGACTGCTGGTTTACCTCCTGGTTCTGAAGTCAACTAATGGTGACTTGGAGAAGTTACTTAATGTGACTAAGCCTCACTTGTTTTATATGTAAAATGAAGATGATAACAGTACATACTTCATAAAGCTGTTTGAGAAAAAAAAAATGGAGAATCCTGGAAAAACAATAAACACAGTACCTCATGGGATAGACATTAAGTGTTTGGTAAAAGATTGCAATTGTTATTTTCTCCAGAATACCTATTTTTTAAAAATGTATCTTTTGATGGATGATGAACCAACTTCAAAGGATTCAATTTGAATGTTTTAAACCAAGGAAATGACTTCCACAAAGTCCCTTCTGCCCAAAAGTATCCCATGTGCCCAAAAGAATCCCATGTGCCCAAAAGAATGTGGAACACAAAAATAGAAGCAGAGAGTTATATGAACTATGTATATAATGCAACAGGTTTTTCATAATAGGCACAACCTGGCAAATGACTCCAAAGATTAAGGCAACTGCTTTTTCTATGTTGGCATCATGTACTGCAAGATATTGTCCTCAGACTTGCTGCCACCAAGTCAATCCTCTTCTCTTGATGACAGCCTTTCTCTGGGACCTGGAGAAGGGGCTCTGGGTCTTATATGCCAAGGGAAGAAGGGCTCATATATACTCTTTAATTGTAATTGAACTATATATATTTTGTCCCTGGACAAACAAAAAAAATCTATTTTATATTCATTAGTACCTAGAACTGTGCCCTGCCCATTGTACAAACTTTGTAACTATAATATCTACTACATTCTGTAAAAACTCTGCTGCCAAAAACAGATTTCTTGGAGCTATGACTGTGGTATCCCTTCTGTTTTTTGATTTTTTATGTCTCTGTTAACTTGTTTGACAGGAACAGGATCTAGCTAGTGTCGAAATGGAAAGGATCTTTAGATATTATCTAGCCTAGCACTCTTCCTTTTCCAGCAATAGGATTAGGACCCAAAGGTGGTGTCTCCAAAATCTCATTTGTGAATTTGGAAAAACTGGGATTAGAAGAGAGATTAGTATTCCAGCTTTCAGTTCATTTTTTCTCCTATAGCTAGGACGTGTCTATTCCATAAAAATAAGGGACTCCAATGAAAGGGAAGTCAATTATCCCAAGATCAGCAAGTGTCTGTGTGATCATCCTAAAGAAGAGAGCCGAAGTGTGCATTTTGACAGATAATATGTGAAGGTCAAAGAGTGAAGTACTTTGCACTTCCAAATGAACCTACTGCAACCACCATATTACCCAGAAATGTGTCCAGCTATATGCTAGGGACATCTTCATTTGTATATATTGGCAACGGGAATGAGTTACATTTCTACAGCCTTTTCAGAAGACCTGTCCAAAATAATGGAATGTATTAAATAATATTCTGGTTTTGTGTGGAGTGGGGCATTGCAAAGCTTATTTTTACATCTCAGGTGTTGCATGGTGTGTGGAGATAGCAACATAGCGTCTAGTGGAATGCTTTAGTTAATTTCCACAACATTCCTAACATGGAGATTCAGTTGTCAGAAGCAGCAGCCACTCTGATTCCACCTGCTTTTGCTCTGGGTTTTCATGACCATTAGAAATGTTCTTGAATGATGTGAGTGATCTGGATAGTCTCTTTAGCCATATAGCCAGGTCTATGATTTTCTTCCCTTCATATTTGTTCATCTGATTTGAATCTTTAGTGTTTTCTTACATAGATTTATTAAATTTACAAGCAGGCCCAGATCTGCATCATCATACAAGAAAGGATCAAACTTTTGCTTGACTCTGTTTCTGCTTCGTGACCCACTTTCTCATCTCCTTTCTTCACCACCAAACTTCTCAAGGGACTGGCTTACATTCTCTGCCTCTCCTCTTTCCCACCCTTACCAGCATTCACTCTGGGGCCCACTGCAGCCTGTATTCTACCCCAAGAACACAACAGAAGAAGCACTCTCAAAAGTCATTCCTAATTGCTCCTTCTCACTTGGAAAATTCATGGATTCAACAAAATTTTATTGTGCTCTGATTGTGTGCCAGACAGCATTCTAGGTGCTTAGAACATAGTAGTCAGAAAATAATGAAAATTCCTGCTGTCCTATACAGGGTACATTGTAGTGGAGGAAACACAGCAAACAATAACCACCATGCATAGCTTTGATATCAAGTATGTTAAAAAGTGATTAAGAAGAGCATAGTGCAGTACTGAGCGGGAGAGTAGTGGTAGAACTCATTTAGAGGGTGAAAAACTTGAAGGAAGTAAGAAAATTATCTCTACAATCTCTGGGGAAGAACATTCCAGGAAAAAGCAGCATCCAGTGCAAAGGCCCTAAAGTGCAATATGTCTGGTAAGTGCAAGGAACAGCAACAAGGACAGTGAAGTGGATATCATGCTTGATGGGGTCACTAGGAGAAGATAAAAGAGAAGTAAGAGATGAGAAATCACACACAATCTCATGGGTCAGTATAAAAACTCTGGCCTTCATTTTTCCCAGATTCTCTCCGCATTACATGGCCTTGGTGAAAAGAATTCAGGATTTGGTATCATGCAACTTGGGTTTAAATCCTGCCTTCCATTCATGAACCGTAGGACTTGTCTCTTTACTATGTAGTTCCCTCATCTACAAAGTTAAATGAAAGTATTATCTGACAGACTTCTAGTGTGAATCAAATGAGCTCATGTGCCTAAAAATGTATTTTTAAGGATACTATTACAATTAATTTTATTGTAAATTTTTATATTATAGACTTTGCTATTGTACAGTCTGGTATTATATAATTTATATGTCAGATGGTACTTTGTAGGATATCCAGGGCAACACTCTCTGACCCCTCATTCTCAGTCCCATTGGCTGACTCCTCCCTCTTTCATGACTTCTTAAAAAGTTAATTCCAAATCTCCATGAGTAAGCCTTCACGTCTATACCAAACCACAAACACATTCCCACATGTCTGCTGAACATCTTACCTCTGCCGTCACAACTGTACTTCAGCATTTCTAAAAACCAAGTGATTACTACCCTTCCAAGAAACCTAGTTCTTAGTCCTATGTTCTGTGTTCCTCATAAAACTCAGCCTTGCCAAGAACCAGCCATACTTTTTCACTATCATTCTTTTCTTTGTCTTTTACTCTGCATATATAATCAGCTCCCTTGTTCTGTTTATTTCACTTCTAAAATGTCTCTTGCCTCTGTTCCCTCTTTTTTGTCCCTGTTGTCTCTGCCTAGTTCACAATAGGCTTTGTCTGGAACTATCATAATTGCCTTGTGATTGTCTCCCTCTCTTTGAGGTCTTCTCCAATGTTACACTCACCCTGCCCTCAGATTTTCTTTTGTGTGTGTCACTATCCTATTCCAGCCACGCCATGCCAAACCAAATTGTATCTATTCTTTCTATCTTTCATATTTTGCGGTCTTCACTCCACTTTTTATACTCCTAGCTCACAAATCCCATCCAAGATATTTCTATGTTATTATCCTTGTTGTCTCACATAAAATTAACCCTAGCCTCTTAAGCCCCTATAAAATGAATTCCTTTCTCCTCTACTATCCTTGTGAATTTGATTTTAGGGAAGGAAAGGACAATTTCTCAATCTTTGTATACCCAGAGTCTTGCACTCTTAGTAGATATTTGTTGAATATCATTATAACAGACTCAACTGTCTTTCATGTCTTATTGTTTTCACTTACTTTTCCATGTGGTGTTTTCTTCTTACAAGAAGAAAGTAGATTTGCCTGACCAAGGACAACTAGCTTGTCAACTCCAGTTCAGGTTATTCTTTCCAAGAGGCAACCTATTAACAAAATAGTTAAGAAACCTAGTTCCCATATTACATGGAAGTTTACAACCCTTATTTTGATCACATTATTAGACTTCTTAAACTACTAGATGAAAAAGAAAAGAATCTATACTGTTGTAGTCACTTATACATGGCGAGAGTCAGGGTGATTGGAAAAGAAACAATTTAAAGTTTACATCGTAGCCTGGCAGACATTTCCAAATGCAGTGAGAAAGTGTGGTGATCTTATCTAGTCTCCTGTCTTTAAATACCATCTATTGGCTGAAAACTCCCAAATATATTTCTCTACCCCATATGTTCTCTTGAATTCCAGACTCATATTTATAACTACTTACTTGACATTTCCAGCTGGATGACTGGTAGAAATTTATAGCCTAAGAAGTCCAAATTTGGACTCCTGTTTTTCCACTTTACTGGCCTGGCCCCCAACCCACCTCATCCAGAATTTTTATTCCTTCCAGCATCTCAGGATCAAACCATGGAATGACCCATGAATCTTTGCATTAGTTTTCCATTGCCGCTGTAACAAATTACCATAAACTTAGTGGCTGAAACAACACAAATATTATCTTACAGCTCTGTAGGTCTGATACAGGTCCCATTGGGCTAAAATTAAAGTGTCGGCAGGGCTGCATTCTCTTCTGGAAGCTCCAGTGGATAATTCATTTCCTTGCCTTTACTGGGTTCTAGCAGCTGCCTATATTCCTTGGTTTGTGGCCCCTTCTTGTTTTGGCACAATTTCTACTTGAATCATCCGACTAAATGTCAATGCACTGTATCTCTTCTTAACTACCTAAAGAAAAGACTTATGTGCATTCTCATGCACCACCCATATATAACATACATCCTTTAAAGGCAGAGACATTTAATCAAAGAAATGGCACACATATTTGTCATTGTGTACAGTGAAACAATTAGACACCCAACTTTAGCATTCATGGAACAAATCATGGTTGTGAATTGTATGACTGAACTGAAGCTGATGTTTCTAGTAGAACATCTGTGAAGAACAGTCTAAAGCCCTGCCCATTGGCTTTTCCATTTGAATAGGTCATTAACAGTTATAATGTAGAACATTTGCCTTCCCAAGTAAGATATGCCATATGAATATTCTCAATTGAAAAAGAAAATAAAAATTTTCCAAAGTACTCCCTTACAGTTAGCTTAGCACTTTGTTATTCAAATATATACTCATTAAATTTAACACAGGCACTCCTACAGTTTATTCCTTTGTTATTCCACAAATGTATTTTGAGCTTTAAGAATATATTGGATAATTTATAAGCCTATGAAAATATTTCAAAGTTTATAATAATATTCTAAGCTTGGCAATGACAAACTACATATAGATTAATTTTTTAATATTATAGGTAGTAAAAAGTCTTTTTGAAATTCATGATTACAGGCCAGGTGTGGTGGTTCACACCTGTAATCCCCACACTTTGGGAGGCCGAGGCAAGTGGATCACTTGGGGCCAGGAGTTCAAGATCAACCTGCCCAACATAGTGAAACCCCGTCTGTACTAAAAATAGAAAAATTAGCCAGGCATGGTGGTGTGCACCTGCAGCCCCAGCTATTCAGGTGGCTGAGGCACAAGAATTGCTTGAACCTGGGAGGAGAGGTTGTAGACAGCTGAGATTGTGCCACTGTACTCCAGCCTGGGTGACAGAGTGAAACTCTGTTGAAACAAAGAAAGAGAGAGAGAGAGAGAAAGGAAGGAAGGAATTCACAATTAAGTTACTCAAAATCCTAAGTAGCTGATCATAGCTATAATGAGCAATAATCTCTGAAAAAAAAAAAGCTTTAGAAAACCTGAGGTTCCTATTTCAACATTTCTATAAGTATTTATGTTTTTGTTTTCTTCACCCTGGGTTTTCTGTGCTACCTACTTTCTGTTATGCTGTTTAAAATCCTAAAGTAGCACTGGAAGTTCTCCATGATTCAGAAGACAGTGAAGGTGAATTACGGTTCCAGGAAGTCAGGCATTTCCAGAGTGAACTCTATTGCATTTTCACACACCTCGAGGCCAAATATCTTCTAGCTATTACACCACGTTTAAAAATCTAGGATTCATCCCCCAGGAGTGTGTGCTTGACATTTGTCCAGCTCTTCATCTGGAATAAACAGTGTAGTGTATTAAACAGTGAAGTGTAATAAACAGAACACCTGTATGCTCAATCTGATCTGTGCAGCTTCTCTCCACCTTCTCATCTGTCTGTCATCTGCCTCCCCACTGAGGACACTGCTTCTCCTGTGTCTCTCAGGTGGTTGCTGGTTATTATCTTCCACATGGCTTTGTATCACAGAGCCTAGAAATAGATAAGTATCTTCCAGGACCTCATTGCTGCTGCCAGGTTATTTTAGCCTCCTCCACTATAAAAAACCCGGCTGTGAATATACACCCCTCACTACTCCTCTTGTTTCAGTCATCTTCATGCTCCCCCGACTCCCCTCCCAAGACACTACTATCAATTCTTGAAGAGAATGGCTTACCATTACTCTTTTCATCAGTACCCCTATAATTGTTGGTGATTTTAATATCCTCATTGACAATTCTTCCCATATTGTGGTCTCTCCATTCCCAGAGCCCTCTACTTCAATGATCTCACCATGCATCTTACTTCAGGCCATAGTCTCTGAGAAGTAGCCTTTTCCATGCATATTTTCTAGCTTCTGGTCACCAGCAATCCTTGGCATTCCTTGCTTGCACATGCATTACTCTAATGTATGCCAGTTTTGACATAGCATTCGCCTGTGTGTTTCTCTAGACACACTGTTTCTCTTCTAAGGATATCAGCCATTGGATTAGGGCCTACCCTAATCCAGAATGATCTCATTTTAACTAATTATGTCTGCAAAGACCCTGTTTCCAAATAAAGTCAAATTCTTAGGTTCCAGTTGGACATTAATTCTTGGAGAACATTATTCAAACTAGTGCACCTCCAAATTCTTCTTCTCTTCTAGTGTACTAGAGCAATTGTTTCCCCTTCTACTTGTGGTCTAGATTATACTTATTCCCATGTTCTCCAGGGTTTTCTTTTATTTTTCTCTTGAATAATTAGCCTTTCCCTCTTATCTCTACTATTATCATAGAAACACATTTTAGTGTCTTTCATACTAAAGATTTACTTGATCCCACATTCTCAGCAACTTCTACCATCACTTTGTCTACTCTTCTTTATAGACAAATTTTTGAAAGAATTGCCTATACATGTTGTCTTCGTTTTGTCATTGCTCATCTCTCTTCTTTACCATAGTTGTTTCCACCCCAATCCTCTTCTGAAATTGATCATGTCAAAAAAAGTCCCCAGTGACCTCCTGTATTAGTCAGGGTTCTCCAGAGAAACAGATTCATTATAAGAAATTGGCTCACACAACGATGGAGGCTGGCAAGTCCAACTGCAGGCTGGTCTGACAGGCTGGAGACCCAGTTCTATACTTACACTTTAACAGCAGTTTGCCATAGAACCAGGATGGATGAGCCAATGTTGCAGATGCAGGCCAAAGGTTGTCTGCTGGATAATTTGCTCCTGCTTGAGGGAAACTGGTCTTTTTGTTCTATCCAGGCCTTCAACTGAATGAAAGGAGCCCATTCACATTATGAAAGGCAATCTGCTTACCTCAAAGTCCACCAATTTAAATTATTCTCATCCAAAAATACTCACAGAAACACCTAGAATAATGTTTGTCCAAATATCTAGACACCCATTGGCCTAGCCACATCAACACATAAAATTAACCATCATGCTGCCGTATTGTCAAATCTAATGAATATTTAGCTGTCCTTGTATTATGCATCATGGCAGCAGCATTTCAACACAGTTCATTACTATCTGAATTATTTCTGTCTTGGTCTCTGTGAAACCACTCTCCTGGTTCTCTTCTGAAACTATTAGTTGCTCTTTCTTGTTTTCCTTTGCAGATTCTTCCTCTTCTGCCCAACACAAAATGTTGTTGTTCTTCAGGCCTACATTCTTGGGTCTGTTACTGTCTCCTTCTATATTCTCCTTCTTGGTAAACTTCCTTTCTATGGCTTTAGGGATCCTCTAGAGGCAGGATATCAGTTTCATTTTTATCTCCAATTCAGATCATTCCTCTGAGATTCATGCTCACATGTCTACAACTGCCTATCTAACATCTCTACCTGGATATCTTAGAAGAACCTCAAACTGAACATGCAAGTAGGATTTAATTTCTTCCACACCTGTCCTCCTCAATCTACCTCCTGCCTGGCCGAATTTCTTCCATAGAAATGGTAACACTTCCACCTAGTTACTTAAGTCAGAAAACACTTAGAAGTTAAATCAAATTATTTCCTTCACTCTCATCTTCATACCATATCTATGACATCAGAAAAGCAAAATCTCAGATGTAGCTGTTTAGCTCTACATCCACAGCTTAGTTGCTGTGGCCATCAGCTCTCACTTGGACTATGAGTTTCACCATTTCTACTCCTGATTGTATTTAACTCATAACAAGGTAGTTGTTTAAGATGTGCCCCAGCGTAAGCACATTAATGGCATTCCACTGCAGTAAGAATACAATTGAAACTCATTACTCTAGCTCTGTGACCTGACTCCCGATCCTTTATTCCATCTAGTTTTATTCCATTTCCTCACTTTGCATACTTTAGCTACAACGATCTTCTTTTATTTCCTTAAGTGCAATGTCTTCCCACCATCTGTTTCTTTGTGTATCCTGTTATTACCACTTAAAATCTTTTTCATTTTCTCCACTTGTTAGGAGACATGCAGAGAAGAGAACAATTTGTTTTGAGCAGATTAAAATAACTTTTAGAAAGTTATTTTAAAAGATTTTAAATGAAAGAAGGAGTACACAAAATAATAAAAAGAAAGGACAGAAGGAAAAGGAGAAAGTACTACCAGGTAAATGCAGGAACCAGTAAATGCAGGACATGTTGGAAGGAAAAAGGCGACATTTTATTTATTTATTTTTATTACTCTTTAAGTTCTAGGGTACATGTGCACAACATGCAGGTTTGCTACATACGTATACATGTGCCATGTTGGTGTGCTTCACCCCTTAACTCGTCATTTACATTAGGTATATCTCCTAATGCTATCCCTCCCCACTCCCTCCACCCCACGACAAGCCCCATTGTGTGATGTTCCCCACCCTGTGTCCAAATGTTCTCATTGTTCAGTTCCCGCCTATGAGTGAGAACATGCGGTGTTTGGTTTTCTGTCCTTGCGATAGTTTGCTCAGAATGATGGTTTCCAGCTTCACCCATATCCCTACAAAGGACATGAACTCATCCTTTTTATGGCTGCATAGTATTCCATGGTGTATATGTGCCACATTTTCTTAATCCAGTCTATCATTGATTGGCATTTGGGTTGGTTGCAAGTCTTTGCTATTTTGAATAGTGCCACAATAAACATACGTGTGCATGTGTCTTTATAGCAGCATGATTTATAATGCTTTGGGTATATGCCCAGTAATGGGATCACTGGGTCAAATGGTATTTCTAGTTCTATATCCTTGAGGAATTGCCACACTGTCTTCCACAATGGTTGAACTAGTTTACATTCCCATCAACAGTGTAAAAGTGTTCCTATTTCTCCACATCCTCTCCAGCACCTGTTGTTTCCTGACATTTTAATGATCGCCATTCTAACTGGTGTGAGATGGTATCTCATTGTGATTTTGATTTGCATTTCTCTGATGGCCAGTGATGATGAGCATTTTTTCATGTGTCTGCTGGCTGCATAAATGTCTTCTTTTGAGAAGTGTCGGTTCATATCCTTAGCCCATTTTTTGATGGGCTTTTTTTTTTCTTGTAAATTTGTGTAAGTTCTTTGTAGATTCTGGATATTAGCCCTTTGTCAGATGAGTAGATTGCAAAAATTTTCTCCCATTCTGTCGGTTGCCTGTTCACTCTGATGGTAGTTTCTTTTGCTGTGCAGAAGATCATTAATTTAATTAGATCCCATTTGTCAATTTTGGCTTTGGTTGCCATTGCTTTTGGTGTTTTAGTCATGAAGTCCTTGCCCATGCCTATGTCCTGAATGGTATTGCCTAGGTTTTCTTCCAGGGTTTTTATGGTTTTAGGTCTAACATTTAAGTCTTTAATCCATCTTGAATTAATTGTTGTATAAGATGTAAAGGACCTCTTCAAGGAGAACTACACACCACTGCTCAACAAAATAAAAGAGGACACAAACAAATGGAAGAAGATTCCATGCTCATGGATAGGAAAAATCAATATTATGAATATGGCCATACTGCCCAAGGTAATTTATAGATTCAATGCCATCCCCATCAAGCAACCAATGACTTTCTTCACAGAACTGGAAAAAACTACTTGAATGTTCATATGGAACCAAAAAAGAGCCCACATTGCCAAGACAATCCTAAACCAAAAGAACAAAGCTGGAGGCATCATGCTGCCCGACTTCAAACTATACTACAAGGCTACAGTAACCAAAACAGCATGGTACTGGTCCCAAAACAGAGATATAGACCAATGTAACAGAATAGAGCCCCCGGAAATAATATCACACATCTACAACCATCTGATCCTTGACAAATCTGAGGAAAACAAGAAATGGGGAAAGGATTCCCTATATAATAAATAGTGCTGGGAAAACTGGCTAGCCATATGTAGAAAGCTGAAACTGCATCCCTTCCTTACATCTTAGACACTTTATAGAAATTGCAAGTAGCCCCGTATGCCTTGAGCTTAGTGCTTGTGGATATAGTGGGTCCATTTGTGTCCATTTCTCCCAGGCCCAGTTCTTCATGAAGTATATGACACTACCTCTGAATATGACAGGGCACAATTCTACCTGGGGCTAATATGAAACACTGAGAAGTTACCATATTCCTTCCGGACCTAGAGGTGAATATGGTTTGCATTGTAAGTCACCCCAGGGATCCTGGAAAGTTTCAGCTAACAAATATAAACTTTAAATTGAATTTACCGGTAGATGGTAATCTCGATTCTACTACACAAAAGCCTCTCCTATATATTAATGAATCCTAGGAATCCATTTTTTAATGTGTCAAGGCTGTTCCTTGGCAAACTATTTTCTTGTTAAGTTTATGTCACTTAACTTTATTAGTAGCTTAAAGTGCCTTCTACTTTCTAAAGCATATATTCCATGCTCCAAGTAACACCTACCAGTAAGTGAGCAAATATTCGTAGTTTCTAAAATAAAAACTAAATGAAACTTCCCATATCTACTTAGCACTCTCTAAAAACTAAGGTACATGCTCTCATTTTATTAGGACAGGTTATGACTTGGTGGTGCAAAGAGCTGTTAAGGTAGTTCTTCTCTATTTTCTATTAAGAGACACTCCTCATATAAGCATCATGAAATTTATGAATTTGATCACATTTTTAGAGGTTTTCTACAAGCTGTTCAATTTTAATTATTGAGTTAGTGACTGATGTTCATGTTTCAAATCCCTTTCTTCCATTTCAATATTCTGGCTGATGCTACATAGCCTCTTCCTGTATTATTGTTCTCACCCTATTTCACAAGCTCCTGTGCCCAATATCCACTCACTGACTCAGTTCTCATTTTGTTTTCCAAGTAGGTTAAGCCATAGACTGTTGTAATTTTTTAAACTTTTAAGGTACATAGTAGGTGTATATATTTTTGGCGTATATGAGATACTTTGATACAGGCATACAATGCATACTATCACATAAGGGTAAATGAGGTTATTCATCAGCTCAAACATTCATCCTTTCTTTGTGTTAAAAACAATCCACTTATACTCTTTAAGATATTTCTAAATGTACAATAAATTATTGTTAACTTTAGTCTCCCTGTTGTGCTATCAAATACTAGATCCTATTCATTCTAACTACATTTTGAACCCATTAACCATCCCCACCAGAATAGGACATTGATAAACTATCAAAGCCTAATAAAAAAGTGTAATAAACCTAAATGTATCACACTTAAACTTGATCCTATTCATTCTAGTTAACTATATTTAATACCCATTAACCATACCCACCAGAATAGGACATTGATAACCTATCAAAGCCTAAGAAAGTATAATAAACCCAAATGTATCACACTTAAAAAATTATTTGCTATACTGATGATTTGTAGTTATTAACAAATGGATTCCTGAATCAAACCGCTTCAATTAAAATCCTAACACTGATTTTCTCATCTACAAAATGAAGGTAACAATTTTGCCTACTTCACAGCATTGCATGAAGATAAACCAGATAATACATTTAAAAAGTTTTAGCATTATATCGGTGATTGGGTAAACAATAAATTTAGGCATTTTATTTCTTGTTATTTTCATTTCTTGTTATTTTCATTTCTTGGCTGATTTTTTTCTTGTACTTTTAGCTATTTCAAATCTATTTTATATTTACTTAATTATGCCAAATATAAAATCATAAAGAATAGAGAGGTGTTGTTATTGAGTTGAGTAATATCTATTCTAATTTTGATGTGACATAAAGTAGAAAAGAAGAAAATATCCTTTTTTAAGAGAACAACAATGTATAAAAGTCACGCTGTATAAGAAGTCTGTCCTTATGTTAAATGACATAAAGTTAACATGGAAATATTATGCTAAGGAACAGGCTTGGCACATGAAAAAAATGGGTTAAGCATATTTGTGAAAATTAGGAACAAATGTTGTTTTTCCCATTTTGATAAAAAAATTAGTAAAGATGTTTCTAATGGCTAGAAGGCATATAGTAGACTTTTATATCTATTTTATAGGGATTGGGGCCCTGGATACTAATGAGCTCCTGACAACTTTAAGGCAAAGGCTATATGGCCAGTCTTACAGCAACTAAGATGGTCAAAAGGAGAAACCATGACAGGGAGGGAGCACTGCAGCCTTCCCAGCGTGCAAACACATGCCCATGTTAAATAATGTAATTCCGATGCTCTGCACACTGGGATTATTCTGATCCACATATTTGATGAATAGTGGAAGAATTCAAAATCACTCATTACGAACAACCTCATTGATAAATATGTATAAACAGTAGAGACATAAAAATAGAGTTGAATTTAGAAAACAGTAGTGAAGAAAAAAGAGCTGAGCCACTAGTACTTATATTGACTGCCTTCAGCCAAATGCTCTCTTCCTTTTTGTCTTTGTTCCTACTTTACATATAGCTCAGAGGCTCAGAAAAGCATTCACATGTCAATATGTAGAAGAAAAATTGATAAAGCTATATAAGGCAAAGACAACACTAATCTGTGGCTTGTAAATTACAGGATTTACGTGGTGTTTAAATTGAGAAAACAGAACAGCTGTAGGGGTGGAAATCTAATGTCTGATGCTAGACAAATTGTAGAAATTAATTATGGCAACATGGGCAAATACTATTGGAACAGAATATTCAGAATCTTAGATTATTAGCCCAGCTGTGTCTGTTACAAAAGTTGAGAGAAATAAGAGGCAACAATTACTTTTATCAGTGACAGCATTGCAAGGATGTAAGGATATAGAATCCATCAATGATGCTTAGAATGTCACAAACTATTAAAGCAAATTTATTTATTAGCTTAGACTTTCAAAGCCTTTAAGAGAGTCAAACCTTTCCTCATCAGTAGATGATGATCAACTTCTATTCCAGCTTGAAATCTAAAATTTTATTTAAAAATATCTCAGAGTTTTAGCTGCAGAAAGTGCTTATTTTCTGCCACATTAGTCTATTATCAATCTAATTAAACTGAATTTCAAAATTTTCTCTTCCAGTTTTCTGAGAAAATTCTATTTGTCTCTTTTCTTTGCTTATTTGCTCTAAATATTTCTTTCCATCATCATCAATCTGCAAAATTACTATGCTCACGCTTTGTTGTGAATTCTCAACTAGAGAAGAAAGGGGTGGTGAGTCTCTCTCCACTTTTAAGATAATCTGGTTGTGCTTATACACACATTTAGAGATCAAAATTGAGTCCATTTAATTTAAAACAATTGTAATACATAAGCAAAGCAAGCAGAGAATGAGAATGGTTTGGGAATTAAGAAATCTTCCTATCCCAGCACTTTGGGAGGCCAAGGTGGGTGGATCACATGAGGTCAGGAGTTTGAGACCAGTGTGGCCAACATCGTGAAACCCCATCTCTACTAAAAATACAAAAAAATAGCCAGACGTGGTGGCATGTGCCTGTAATCCTAGTTACTCAAGAGGTTGAGGCAGGAGAATTGCCTGACCCCAGGAGGCAGAGGTTGCAGTGAGCTGAGATCATGCCACTGCACTACAGCCTGGGTGGCAGAGCAAGACTCCGTCTCAAAATAAGTAAATAAATAAATCTTCCTGAAAGACAATCATTTTGAACAGGAAGCAAAATGACTACATAAAAAGCAGACTAAAAAGTTTAATACAAAAAATTTAATACAACTTTGTTTTTTATTCCTTAAACATAGGTTTCCTGCATGACACTCATGAGTCTTTAACTTAAAATGTCATCGAAATGTTGTAAAGCTAAAAAGTATACATTGTTACACAATTTTCTAATTCAGAAGTAGTTAACTTTGATTCCATTAATGGGACTTCAGGGCATCCATGAATCTGATAAAATTATATGGAAAATGTTGTGTGTATGCAAGGATGAATAATTTATGGAGAGATATTTCATTGTATTCATCAATTTAATAAAGGTGGTATGACTCCCTAAAATATTGAAGCCACATTTTTAGAACCTATGTAATATTTTAATTAAGTCAGAATCCATACCTGTGATCATATCTCCACATACACTAATTTGGACTTGATAATTCATTACATATGCATATGGTGACATACATCAACAGTTTAGAAATTTTTCTGATCATCGGGTAGTTTTTATTTTTCATAGGATATTTAGCCATTTTAAAATTTGAATACACATCTACAAAAATCTGATTTATTTCATATCTCAAAATAAACACCTAAATATGTAAAGAACTATATTAAATGATGTGAGCCACCAAAATGGAAAGAAAAAGTATATAAGGACTTTCACTAGTTCATTTCAATATGACATTGTTTTGATAAGTAATTACCAATGTGGATGTGCTCTTTGTCCAATTCCCTCAATAAGGAATTTCAGGAAAAATTATGTCTAATGTTTATTTCTTCCTCGCCTCCTTCTAATACTCTTGGGAATATGAGCCATGAATTTCTGCCAAACTTCTTAATAGCACCCTCACCATAAGATTGTCAGAGCAGAAGCTAAATCATGTACATTAAGCATTATATCAATAAATGCCATATGGAAGCTAAAACCTCCACACTGCCATTTAAATCCTTCAATGACCTTCTCCTTGCTCCTGGCATCTAGATCAAGCAAACATTTTAACCACTGACTTCTGGTCCATGCATTCTCTAATGCAGCCTTCTGTGATAGTCTCATTGTCTCCTCTTTATCAGCTATGTTCTTGGCCCCTTGCATTGTATTGAAACCATTGCACATGTACATATACATGTTTAAAATAAATGAAAGCAAGCCATTATTGTACATTTCATGATACCACCGTTCTCACTTGAGTGCCACTATCTTGTTCTCTGCTTTGTTTGTTGAAGAATCTCTTCTAAATAAATAGCCAGAGTTCCTCATTGATAATAATTATTATATTTTATTTTAGAATCAATAGTAATATCATATGCAGAATCACATTTATTTCTAAATGTGAAAAAATATATAGATAACAACAAAACATGTAAATATATATAACGGCATATGTAGCAATATAATCTTGACTTAGCAAATAGAGTTGTATGATTCTTAAATAATTCATAAATATTGAAAACGAGACTGTTTGCCTTAACGTCTGGCTTCACCATTTTGTTTTTGGAACTCTCTAACCTCCAAAATGTTAATTGAGTATAAAAGAGTCATTATAAAGTTCTTCCAGCAAAACTGAGTGTATTAGCTTCATTTATTAACTCTTATTTATCTTATATTTCTTTAACATTTATTTAGCTGTTCACCAAGCACAGCATGTTATAAATTTAAAATCCAGAAGAGATGAAAAGCAACATTGGAGTGATTTTTTTAAAAACAGAGATATGATCATCTTACCTTCCTTTTTTACTTTCCTTAGTAGCTCATAACTCCAGCCTTTGCACATACCGTTCCTTGTTCTAAGTCTATTCCTTCACCAAACACCACTTTCCACTTCCCTTTCTAACTCCTGTTTGTAATTCAAGATTCTCTCAACCTTTTTCTGACTCCACACTGACTCCTGTTGGTATTTGCATTGTTCCCTGTGCAGATTTTTAACTCTCCTTTTAATGCTGAAATGCCATTTTTATCACTTGTCTGGATCCCCAATTAAACTGTACAACTTTTTAAGTAATAGACTTCTTTACACTCCAGTGCTAGTTGCTAGGAATGTCGAATAATGAATGAATAAATAGACTGATAGATGGAAAGATGATTGAAGTGGACACAATAACAGAAATAATGGCTGACAGTTTAATATTAATGCAAGAGATGAACAGATAAAATATGAAAATTCCACATAAATGATGAATGCTCTTGACAAAAGCCAGAATATAATTTAAATTATAGCCTATTTTTTCTATTTAAAGAGGGGAGAAGCGCTTACATTATGGAAAAGAATTTTGAAAAAATGATTATAAAATAAATGACAAGGTTATTGTTAAAGAAACATTCATCTATCTGCAAAATTCATTTTGTTGTCCAACAATTTTTGACGAGTGTGTACAGAATATGTATCTATACGGAGACTTGTTCTTACGTCTGATCTTATGACATTTGGTAGGTAGTAGATCGAGGTACCAGTAGTATTGTTATATTTAAGAAAAGAATTTGGGTGGTGAGTGAACTCTTAAAGAAGAAAATGTAATAAAAAATCACCAAGAGCTAATTTAGCTAAAATATATTTTTCTTTCTTTGGCATTGATGTCTTATATGACAAGTGAGAATACTCAGAATACACATGCATGTGTCATTCCTTATGTTAAAAACATTATTCACCATGTACTTATGTTTCAGCTTAATAGTTGTCAGAATATATAGCACTTCTGGTACTTTTTAAAAATATTTTTATTTTGTTCGTCACCCAGGCTAGAGTGCAGTAGTGTGATCTCTGCTCACTGCAACCTCTGCCTCCCGGGCTCAAGCGATCGTCCTGCCTCAGCCTCCTGAGTAGCTGGGATTACAGGCACCCACCACCATGCCCGGCTAATTTTTGTACTTTTAGTAGTGATGGAATTTCACCATGTTGGCCAGGCTGGTCTGCCCGCCTTGGCCTCCCAGAGTACTGGAATTACAGGCATGAGCCACCGCGCTCAGCCACTTTATTTTTGGAAATTTTAAATAAGAATATTCTAGGACATGAACCAAATGAATGCAGATTGTAAAGGGCCTTAAATGCCCCTAACTAGACCCCTGATTCTGATTTAGAAAAGATAGGGCCCCTAGAGGACACAAGAATTAATGAGGCTTTGTGAAAGGCTTTGGAGGACCATTTTCAGTGTTTTTCTTTTTCTTTAGCAGAATGCAATATACAAAGAAACAAAAATGATAAAAAATAACAGACTTTGCAATGCTTTTCTAACTCCAAGTTTTACTTACAAAAGCTCATTATATGTAAATTTACTTCTACATGAGTAGTTATAATTAATTATATTCAAATTTTGCAGTGAAGTTTTGAGAAACAAACGCAAACAAATTAGAGCCTCAGTTCTGAAACTACCTATCCACAGTGGTGTATAATGAAAAAGAATAGATGGTGAGATTTATGCAGTCAGACAGACAAAAGCATTATCCAGGATGGCAAACACTGGCAAAGCTGAGATTAAAAAAACAAAATCAAAACAAAACAAAAAAGGGGAATGTTTGCGTGAAGGACAAAACACAGTTAAAAAATAAAAAGGAAAGTTCTTAAATATGTGCATTTTTTGCAAAAAATAAAACAATTCAATTGAATTGCAATGGTGGAGGGTGACTGAGAATGTCTATCAAACAAGAGGTGGTCAAAGGAAATTTAGCATGCAGTGTTCATCTTTACAAATAATAATATAGCGGAGAGGTAAATAAATGGCCTTTAGGGCCAAATCACCTGTTTTGATTCCTGCTTTGCAGCTTACGAGTTTTGTACACTGGGCAATTCAGATCATCAGTCTTGCCACTGTTTATTCCTTTGTACAATGTAGATACTGCTAATATATATTATTACTAATATGCTAATAGGATTGCAATGGACAAAACACACTGAGCAGTGCCTGCCACACAGCAAGCACTGTATACCCATTGCTGCTATTAATTTAAGGTACATAAAATGCTTTAGCATGCTGTATTTATTGAGTTTCATTGATATTATTTTATCTGTTCCTTGAAGTATTTAGTCTTTTGTATAGGCGTCCCTAAACTTCTACAGCGCTCCTGGGAATATCCAAATACAGATTTCTTGAGTGTTACACAACACTGAATTCATGGAAATTTTTATCTTATGCAAGGAGACATTATTATAGTTTAAATTTAGAGATGAGAGAATGTTGAATCTCATCTTAGTTCACCAGGTAGGCTAGTATGTAGCTGACAACTATGAAACAAATAGCACAGAGTAGAAAATAACCATCACACAAGGTATTTCCTTTTTACTCTCCATGAATTTGTTACAGTTTAGATTCTCACTACTTCATGGTTATGTTATTATTCCACTATGTATTACATGACAATCTCTCTCTGTCTCTGTCTCACCCACCCCCAACTTTACCTTCTTGTTTCTGCAATGTGCTGTATTCAAAAGATCCCGAAGATAGTTTTACTGAAGTCTTATAGAAAGAGTCTGTGGGTGTGAGGAGGGGAGGCTGGAGATTGCCATACAATACTTTTTAGAAAAGTCTTTCCCTGAAGCTTTGCTATTCTGAAAAGCTGCTTAAAGTCCTCTGTTCTATCCCCAGAACTCCTGGCCCCTCTCTTGCCAGGCTCCTAATTCTTCCCTCCTGCAAGAAGCACCATGCACTTTTCTGTGGAACTAAGCTATTTTGTCTGGACATCTTTAATTCTACCATCAGGAGGCTGTTGCAGTAAATCCTTAAAAGAGATGATAGCAATTAGAGCTATGATACTGACATTAAGGATGGCAGTAAGTGATAGACGAAGTATTTAAAAAATAAAATTCAAGTCTTTAATGGTCAATTGAATATGAAGAAAAAAGTTGAAGATAAAATTGCTAAGCAGATTCCTGGCTTCACAGCACATTAAGTATATAAAATATATATGATACTTGATATAAACAATTGTAATTGTTTATAATAGTGCTTTGAAATTTTTTTATGAGCAAATAAAATGCAGTAATTTGTCCACTGCACTCCAGCCTGGGCGACAGAGCAAGACTCCATCTCAAAAAAAACCAAAAAACAAAAAACAAAAAAACACAGTAATTTGTATTTGGCTCTGATTTCTCTCAAATCACCACATACATGTAGAAATTATTGCAAAGTAAAGAAAATCTAATGTACAACTAGTTTTCAAATGTAATAGAAATATTATAAATACTAAATCTATCAATAACAAGGTTGGTATAAAGTTATATTTTGTTGATCATTACATTTTTAATAATATTTATTTTGTAGTTTTGTTTTCCTATTGCTGAGCGAATAATAATTTTTCTGGTTTCAAAAATTTTAGAGGCTCCTAAAAAGCATGTAGTCCCTGGGCACTGTGCTTATAGTTCCTAAAGAATAAAACAAACCAAGTTTTAGCAAACATCAAGGACTTGGTGTCACCCATAGAGCCTTTAAAGAATTTTTAGGAGATGTGTATTCAGTGGAATGTGCTGTATTTATGCCTAGAAAACCCATATGAAGCCTTGCTGACTTTTTGATGTCCTCAGGGAGATAACTCTCCTTTTGAAAACTTCATAGAGGAAACCATCAACTTGGTAGATATTATTAAATTATTGTTATTTTAAAATTAGAATGTATACAGAAAAATTATTCTTGAGATAAATTAGTGTAAATACATATGACTTATATTCTCCCTCCCCACAGCTTCAGAAGTCTGATTCATTTAAGTTCAGATATGCTTCATCTTAAGCTACACCTGTCCTCTGGCAAGAAGTTGCCTTTTGAAAGGCCACAGATGAGTAATACAAAATAATGCAAGTCATTTCCGGTAAAATATTAGATTGTTTTAAATCTGAAGGTAGAACACAGAGCTACCAGCAATTCTTTTGGAAGTGAGTTACAGGTTGCCTTACAATTTCTGATGGCTCATCATTTACACCAAAGAGAACAAGTTAAGGAAGAGAATCTGTACATACACACACACACACACACACACACTCTCTCTCTCTCTTTCTGCCTCTCTCTCTCTCTCTCGCATACTCAGCGTAGCAAGTAGATGTGACATGATGACAATGATTATGAGAACATAATTTGAATTGCCCGGGAGAGTTTATAAAATACTTTCTCAAGCATAAACTCATTTAATCCTCTTTCTAACCATGTGATGAAGGTAATGCTTAACAAATTTCTAACTAATTTGTTCATTTACATGACATTCAAAGCAGAGTTAACCCAGGTTGTTAAGGTATTGATATACTTACAATAGCAGGACATGTGATTTGCAGAGTTTTACTTCACCAAGAAACATGAATAAATGGTTACAAATATTTTGAATGAAGGTAAATGAAAAGACTGGCTATAATTCTGTAGTAAACAGAAAAGTTATGAGATTTTTAAAGTTAATTATCTCCTGATTGTTATCAGAAGATGAAAGCTACTTGAAAATAAACCAAGAGAAATTATGATGAAATTTTACCCCTGCTTGAAAGTATTTTCTTATTTTTCTAATTTAGACATGTATTATGATAAAGAGGAACATAATAAAAATTCATAGAAGTATAATATATGTGGGTCAAATATACCAATTTGACAGATTGAGCCATTATAATATAATATGGAGGACCTACATTATATAATGAGCTCAATTTATTTAACAAATAAATTTTGAAAGATACCCTTCTGTTCAAGAAGATGCCTTTCTTTCAGCACCCAAAGAATATGCATTTATGCATTCAGTCAACGATTCTGTATTAGCCCACAAAGAACATTTCAACTGAATTTGTGTGAGGAAGGAGGGTGGTGGCTTTGGGGGTAAGTGGGGCTTTATTAGCTTATTACATTACAAAATTTGTGAGCTTATTACATTACAAAATTACTTTATAAAATATTGATGCATATGACCACATTAAAATTTAAAACTCTTGAAAGTCAAACAGAAATCTAAGAATATCAGTTATGATATACATGACACAAATGAATGGTAGCCTCAAATCCTTAAATCATAAAAAAATCTATAAGTCTATTTACCATTCTTTCTCCTTCATTTATTCATTCCACAAATAGTATGATATTTTACTAGACCAGAGTTTGGCAAACTTTTTTTTTCTGTAAAGGACCAGATAGTAAATATTTTCAATTGTGCAAGCTGTAAGGTTTCTGTTGCAACTACTCAATTCTGCATTTTAGTGTGAAGCAGCCATAAATAGTACAACAAGTGATGTATATGGCTGCATTCCAAAGAAACTTATTCACAGAAACAGGCACCAGGCTACATTTGACCCATAAGCTGTTATTTGACAATCTCTGGTTTAGGACATAAAAATAAAGCTATGAGGAAAACAAAGCCCCTGCTCTCAGAGAACTTTTATTCTAGTTGTGAGACAAATAATAAATAGGTCTACACATGTAAAACATTAAATGGTGAAGAGATGCTGTATAGCTGAGTAACGAGATAAAGGATAAAGACAAAAGATGAAAAACAGGTGAAAAATGAAAAAATAGATAAAAATACAGGACTCAGGAAATTGGGCAAGATGGCCGAATAGGAACAGCTCCGGTCTCCAGCTCCCAGCCCAAGCGACACAGAAGAAGGTGATTTCTGCATTTCTGCTTGAGGTACCGGTTTCATCTCACTAGGGAGTGCCTAACAGTGGGTGCAGGACAGACCGTGAAGCGCACTGTGCGCGAGCCGAAGCAGGGCGAGGCATTGCCTCACTCGGGAAGCGCAAGCGGTCAGGGAGTTCCCTTTCCTAGTCAAAGAAAGGGGAAACAGACGGCACCTGGAATATCGGGTCAGTCCCATCCTAATACTGCGCTTTTCCAACGGGCCTGGAAAACGGCACACTAGGAGATTGTGTCCCGCACCTGGCTCAGAGGGTCCTATGCCCACGGAGTCTCGCTGATTGCTAGCACAGCAGTCTGAGATCAAGCTGCAAGGCGGCAGTGAGGCTGGGGGAGGGGCGCCCGCCATTGCCCAGGCTTGCTTAGGTAAACAAAGCAGCCAGGAAGCTCGAACTGGGTGGAGCCCACCACAGCTCAAGGAGGCCTGCCTGCCTCTGTAGGCTCCCCTCTGGGGGCAGGGCACAGACAAACAAAAACTCAGCAAGAACCTCCACAGACTTAAATGTCCCTGTCTGACTGACAGCTTTGAAGAGAGTAGTGGTTCTCCCAGCACGCAGCTGGAGATCTGAGAACGGACAGACTGCCTCCTAAAGTGGGTCCCTCACCCCTGAGCAGCCTAACTGGGAGGCATCCCCCCAGTAGGGACAGACTGACACCTCATTCAACCGGGTACTCCTCTGAGACAAAACTTTCAGAGGAACTATCAGACAGCTGAATTTGTGGTCTCACGAAAATCCGCTGTTCTGCAGCCACCGCTGCTGACACCCAGCCAAACAGGGTCTGGAGTGGACCTCTAGTAAACTCCAACAGACCTGCAGCTGAGGGTCCTGTCTGGTAGAAGGAAAACTAACAAACAGAAAGGACATCCACACCAAAAACTCATCTGTACATCACCAGCATCAAAGACAAAAAGTAGATAAAACCACAAAGATGGGGAAAAAACAGAGCAAAAACACTGGAAACTCTAAAAAACAGAGCACCTCTCCTCCTCCAAAGGAACGCAGTTCCTCATCAGCAACGGAACAAAGCTGGATGGAGGATGACTTTGATGAGTTGAGAGAAGAAGGCTTCAGACCATCAAACTACTCTGAGCTACGAGAGGAAATTCAAAACAATAGCAAAGAAGTTAAAAACTTTGAAAAAATATTAGAAGAATGGATAACTAGAATAACCAATGGAGAGAAGGGCTTAAAGGAGCTGATGGAGCTGAAAGCCAAGTTTCGAGAACTACGCGAAGATTGCAGAAGACTCAGTAGCAGATGCGATCAACTGGAAGAAAGGGTATCGCTGATGGAAGATGAAATGAATGAAATGAAGAGAGAAGGGAAGTTTAGAGAAAAAAGAATAAAAAGAAATGAACAAAGCCTCCAAGAAATTTGGGACTATGTGAAAAGACCAAACCTACGTCTGATTGGTGTACCTGAAAATGATGGGGAGAATGGAACCAAGTTGGAAAACACTCTGCAAGATATTATCCAGGAGAACTTCCCCAATCTAGCAAGGCAGGCCAGCATTCAGATTCAGGAAATACAGAGAACGCCACAAAGATACTCCTCGAGAAGGGCAACTCCAAGACACATAATTGTCAGATTCACCAAAGTTGAAATGAACGAAAAAATGTTAAGGGCAGCCAGAGAGAAAGGTCGGGTTACCCACAAAAGGAAGCCCATCAGACTAACAGCTGATCTCTCAGCAGAAACTCTACAAGCCAGAAGAGAGTGGGGGCCGATATTCAACATTCTTAAAGAAAAGAATTTTCAACCCAGAATTTCCTATCCCGCCAAACTAAGCTTCATAAGTGAAGGAGAAATAAAATACTTTACAGACAAGCAAACGCTGAGTGATTTTGTCACCACCAGGCCTGCCCTAAAAGAGCTCCTGAAGGAAGCACTAAACATGGAAAGGAACAACCGGTTCCAGCCACTGCAAAAACATGCCAAATTGTAAAGACCATCGAGGCTAGGAAGAAACTATAGCAACTAACGAGCAAAATAACCAACTAACATCATAATGACAGGATCAGATCCACACATAACAATATTAACGTTAAATGTAAATGGGCTAAATGCTCCAATCAAAAGACACAGACTGGCAAACTGGATAAGGAGTCAGGACCCATCAGTGTGCTGTATTCAGGAAACCCATCTCACGTGCAGAGACACACATAGACTCAAAATAAAGGGATGGAGGAAGATCTATCAAGCAACTGGAAAACAAAAAAAGGCAGGGGTTGCAATCCTAGTCTCTGATAAAATAGACTTTAAACCAACAAAGATCATAAGAAACAAAGAAGGCCATTACATAATGGTAAAGGGATCAATTCAACAAGAAGAGCTAACTATCCTAAATATATATGCACCCAACACAGGAGCACCCAGATTCATAAAGCAAGTCCTCAGTGACCTACAAAGGGACTTAAACTCCCAAACAATAATAATGGGAGATTTTAACACCCCACTGTCAGCATTAGACAGATCAACGAGACAGAAAGTTAACAAGGATATCCAGGAATTGAACTCAGCACTACATAAAGTGGACCTAATAGACATCTACAGAACTCTCCACCCCAAGTCAACAGAATATACATTTTTTTCAGCACCACACCACACCTATTCCAAAATTGACCACATAGTTGGAAGTAAAGCTCTCCTCAGCAAATGTAAAAGAACAGAAATGATAACAAACTGTCTCTCAGACCACAGTGCAATCAAACTAGAACTCAGGATTAAGAAACTCACTCAAAACCGCTCAACTACATGGAAACTGAACAACCTGCTCCTGAATGACTATTGGGTACATAATGAAATGAAGGCAGAAATAAAGATGTTCTTTGAAACCAACGAGAACAAAGACACAACATACCAGAATCTCTGGGACACATTCAAAGCAGTGTGTAGAGGGAAATTTATAGCACTAAATGCCCACAAGAGAAAGCAGGAAAGATCCAAAATTGACACCCTAACATCACAATTAAAAGAACTAGAAAAGCAAGAGCAAACACATTCAAAAGCTAGCAGAAGGCTAGAAATAACTAAAATCAGAGCAGAACTGAAGGAAATAGAGACACCAAAAACCCTTCAAAAAATTAATGAATCCAGGAGCTGGTTTTTTGAAAAGATCAACAAAATTGATGGACCGCTAGCAAGACTAATAAAGAAGAAAAGAGAGAAGAATCAAATAGATGCAATAAAAAACGAAAAAGGGGATATCACCACCGATCCCACAGAAATACAATCTACCATCAGAGAATACTACAAACACCTCTATGCAAATAAGCTAGAAAATCTAGAAGAAATGGATAAATTCCTCAACAAATACACCCTCCCAAGACTAAACCAGGAAGAAGTTGAATCTCTGAATAGACCAATAACAGGTTCTGAAATTGTGGCAATAATCAATAGCTTACCAACCAAAAAGAGTCCAGGACCTGATGGATTCACAGCTGAATTCTACCAGAGGTACAAGGAGGAACTGGTACCATTCCTTCTGAAACTATTCCAATCAATAGAAAAAGAGGGAATCCTCCCTAACACATTTTATGAAGCCAGCATCATCCTGATACCAAAACCTGGCAGAGACATAACCAAAAAAGAGAATTTCAGACCAATATCCTTGATGAACATTGATGCAAAAATCCTCAATAAAATACTGGCAAACCGAATCCAGCAGCACATCAAAAAGCTTATCCACCATGATCAAGTGGGCTTCATCCCTGGGATGCAAGGCTGGTTCAACATACGCAAATCAATAAATGTAATCCAGCATATAAACAGAACCAAAGACAAAAACCACATGATTATCTCAATAGATGCAGAAAAGGCCTTTGACAAAATTCAACAACCCTTCATGCTAAAAACTCTCAATAAATTAGGTATTGATGGGACGTATCTCAAAATAATAAGAGCTATCTATGACAAACCCACAGCCAATATCATACTGAATGGGCAAAAACTGGAAGCATTCCCTCTGAAAACTGGCACAAGACAGGGATGCCCTCTCTCACCGCTGCTATTCAACATAGTGCTGGAAGTTCTGGCCAGAGCAATCAGGCAGGAGAAGGAAATAAAGGGTATTCAATTAGGAAAAGAGGAAGTCAAATTGTCCCTGTTTGCAGATGACATGATTGTATATCTAGAAAACCCCATTGTCTCAGCCCAAAATCTCCTTAAGCTGATTAGCAACTTCAGCAAAGTCTCAGGATACAAAATTAATGTACAAAAATCACAAGCATTCTTGTACACCAATCACAGACAAACAGAGAGCCAAATCATGAGTGAACTCCCATTCACAATTGCTTCAAAGAGAATAAAATACCTAGGAATCCAACTTACAAGGGATGTGAAGGACCTCTTCAAGGAGAACTACAAACCACTGCTCAATGAAATAAAAGAGGATACAAACAAATGGAAGAACATTCCATGCTCATGGGTTGGAAGAATCAATATCGTGAAAATGGCCATACTGCCCAAGGTAATTTATAGATTCAATGCCATCCCCATCAAGCTACCAATGACTTTCTTCACAGAATTGGAAAAAACTACTTTAAAGTTCATATGGAACCAAAAAAGAGCCCGCATTGCCAAGTCAATCCTAAGCCAAAAGAACAAAGCTGGAGGCATCACGCTACCTGACTTTAAACTATACTACAAGGCTACAGTAACCAAAACAGCATGGTACTGGTACCACAACAGAGACATAGATCAATGGAACAGAACAGAGCCCTCAGAAATGATGCCGCATAGCTACAACTATCTGATCTTTGACAAACCTGACAAAAACAAGAAATGGGGAAAGGATTCCCTATTTAATAAATGGTGCTGGGAAAACTGGCTAGCCATATGTAGAAAGCTGCAACTGGATCCCTTCCTTACACCTTATACAAAAATTAATTCAAGATGGATTAAAGACTTATATGTTAGACCTAAAACCATTAAAATCCTACAAGAAAACCTAGGCAATACCATTCAGGACATAGGCGTGGGCAAGGACTTCATGTCTAAAACACCAAAAGCAATGGCAACAAAAGCCAAAATCGACAAATGGGATCTCATTAAACTAAAGAGCTTCTGCACAGCAAAAGAAACTATCATCAGAGTGAACAGGCAACCTACAGAATGGGAGAAAATTTTTGCAACCTACTCATCTGACAAAGGGCTAATATCCAGAATCTACAATGAACTCAAACAAATTTACAAGAAAAAAACAAACAACCCCATCAAAAAGTGGGCAGAGGACATGAACAGACACTTCTCAAAAGAAGACATTTATGCAGCCAAAAAACACATGAAGAAATGTTCATCATCACTGGCCATCAGAGAAATGCAAATCAAAACCACAGTGAGATACCATCTCACACCAGTTAGAATGGCCATCATTAAAAAATCAGGAAACAACAGATGCTGGAGAGGATGTGGAGAAATAGGAACACTTTTACACTGTTGGTGGGACTGTAAACTAGTTCAACCATTGTGGAAGTCAGTGTGGCGATTCCTCAGGGATCTCGAACTAGAAATACCATTTGACCCAGCCATCCCATTACTGGGTATATACCCAAAGGACTATAAATCATGCTCCTATAAAGACACATGCACACGTATGTTTATTGCGGCACTATTCACAATAGCAAAGAGTTGGAACCAACCCAAATGTCCAACAACGATAGACTGGATTAAGAAAATGTGGCACATATACACCATGGAATACTATGCAGCCATAAAAAATGATGAGTTCGTGTCCTTTGTAGGGACATGGATGAAACTGGAAAACATCATTCTCAGTAAACTATCGCAAGGACAAAAAACCAAACACCGCATGTTCTCACTCATAGGTGGGAATTGAACAATGAGAACTCATGGACACAGGAAGGGGAACATCACACTCCAGGGACTGTTGTGGGGTGGGGGGAGGGGGGAGGGACAGCATTAGGAGATACACCTAATGCTAAATGATGAGTTAATGGGTGCAGGAAATCAACATGGCACATGGATACATATGTAACAAACCTGCACATTGTCACATTGTGCACATGTACCCTAAAACCCTAAAGTATAATAAAAAAAAAAAAAAATGCCCTCCCCATCAAGCTACCAATGACTTTCTTCACAGAACTGGAAAAAACTACTTGAATGTTCATATGGAACCAAAAAAGAGCCCACATTG
>NW_026652277.1:60356620-60569133 GCF_009828535.3 Hylobates moloch
AAAAAAAAAAAAAAAAAAAAAAAAAAAGAAGATCGAGAGGTCAGACACTAAAAGCAGCAGATTCACTCTCTCCCTTGCTGGCCTTGAAAAAGCGAGCTGCCATGAGATCTGTAGATTGAAAGAAATGAATTCTGCCCTGTGACCTTGAGTGAGGACCCTGAGCCTCAGATGAGACCCCAGCCCCAGCTGAAACATTGATGGAGTCTTGTAAGAGACCCTGTGCAGAGGACCCAGTCACTCGTCCCCACACTCGTGGCCCATGGAAGCTGTGAGTAAATGTGTGGCGTTTTAAACTGCTAAATATATGACAATTTGTTACACAGCAATTATGATCTAGGAAGGGGTGGCTACTCAACATAATTTAGCAAGTGTCCATAAAATCTAAGATTTGTAAAAAAATAAAAAATAAAAAATAAAAAATAAAAAAAAGAAAATACAACATTTATCTCCGATTTAAAAAAAAAAAAAATACAGGACTCAATCTGTCAGAAAAATAAGATGCTGAAAAATCTTATCATTAAAATCAAAGAAGTTGAAACAACATGGCAGTATAATTTCTCATCTGTCAAAATAGCAGTGACCAAAGTGACTGAAACCTCATAATGTTGTCAAGGATGTGGGGAAAAGGGCATTGTACTAGTCCATTTTCACCCTGCTAATAAAGATGTACCCAAGAATGGCAAGAAAAATAGATTTAATGAACTCACAGTTCCACGTGGCTGGGGAGGCCTCACAATCATGGTGGTGGCAAGAGAGAATGAGGGAGAAGCGAAAGCAGAAACTCCTTCTACAACCATCAGATCTCATAAGACTTATTCACTATCATGAGAAGAGTATGGGGGAAACTGCCCACACGATTCAATTATCTCCCACAGGGTCCCTTCCACAACATGTGGGAATTATGGGAGTACAACTGAAGATGAGGGGTGGGGACACAGAACCAAACCATATAATTCTGCCCCTGGCCCCTGCCAAATTGCAGGTCCTCACATTTTAAAACCAATCATGCCTTCCCAACAGTCTCCCAAAGTCTTAACTCAAAATCCACAGTCCAAAGTCTTATAAGAGAGAAGGCAATTCCCTTCTGCCTATGAGTCTGTAAAATCGAAAGCAGGTTTGTTACTTCCTAGATACAGTGGGGGTACAGGCATTGGGTATATACAGCCATTCCAAATGTAAGAAATTGGCCAAAACAAAGGGGCTACAGGCCCCATGCAAGTCCGAAATCTAGTGGGACAGTCAACTCTTAAAGCTCCAAAATGATCTCCTTTGACTCCATGTCACGCATCCAAGTCATGCTGAAAGAAGTGGTGGGTTCCCATGGTCTTGGACAGCTTCACCCCTGTGGCTTTGAAGGATACAGCCTCTTTCCAAGTTGCTTTCACAGGCTGGCATTGAGTGTCTGCAGCTTTTCCAGGTACACTGTGCAAGCTGTTGGTGGATCTGCTATTCTGGGGTCTGGAGGATTGTGGCCCTCTTCTCATAGCTCTACTAGGCAGTGCCCCAGTGGGGACTCTGTGTGGGGTCTTCAACCCCACGTTTTCCTTCTGCACTGCCTTAGCAGAGGTTCTCCATGAAAGCCCTGCTGCTGCAGCAAACTTCTTCCTGGACATCCTGACATTTCCATACATCTTCTGAAATCTAGGTGGAGGTTCCCAAACCTCAGTTCTTGACTTCCATGCACCACAGGTTCAACACCACATGGAAGCTGCCAAAGCTTGGGGCTGGCACACTCTGAAGCTATGACCCAAAGTATACCTTGACCCCTTTAGTCACAGCTGGAGTGGCCGGGATGCAGGACACCAAGTCCCTAGACTGCACACAGCAGAGGGACCCTGGGCCCAATCCATGAAACCAATTTTTCCTCGTAGGCCTCCAGGTCTGTGATGGGAGGGGTTGCTGCAAAGATCTCTGACATGCCCTGGAGGTATTTTCTCCATTGTCATGGTGATTAACATTTGGTTCCTTGTTATTTATGCAAATTTCTGCAGCTGCCTTGAGTTTCTCCTCGGAAAATGGGATTTTCTTTTCATTCGCATTGTCACAGTAACTTTTATGCTCTGCTTCCATTATAAAGCTGAATGCCTTTAAAAGCACCCAAGCTACCCTTGAATGCTTTGCTGCTTAGAAATTTCTTCCACCAGATACCCTAAATCATTTTCTCTCAAGTTCAAAGTTCCACAAATCTCTAAGGCAGGAGCAAAATGCTGCCAGTCTCTTCTAAAACATAACAAGAGTACCCTTGCTCTAGTTCCCAACAAGTTTCTCATCTCCATCTGAGACCACCTAAGCTTGGATTTCATTGTTCACATCATTATCAGCATTTTGGTCAAAGCCATTCAATGAGTCTCTAGGGAATTTCCAACCTTCCCACATTTTCCTGTCCTCTTCTGAGCCCTCCAAACTGTTCCAACCTCTGCCTGTTACCCAGTTCCAAAGTCACTTCCACATTTTAAGGTATATTTTAAGCAGCGCCCCACTCTACTTGTACCAATGGATTGTATTTCTCCATTTTCATGCTGCTAATAAAGACATCCCTAGGCTAGGTGTGGTGGCTCACGCCTGTAATCCCAGCACTTTAGGAGACCGAGGCAGGTGGATCACCTGAGGTCAGGAGTTCGAGACCAGCCTGACCAACATGGAGAGACCCCCGTCTCTATCAAAAATACAAAAATTAGCCGGGCATGGTGGCGGGCACCTGGAATTCCAGATACTCAAGAGGCAGGAGAATCTCTTGAAACTGGGAGGTGGAGGTTGCAGTGAGCCGAGATCATGCCACTGCACTCCAGCCTGGGTGACAGAGCAAGACTCCATCTCCAAAATTTAAAAAAAAAAAAAAAAAAAGACATCCCTGTGTTAGTCAGGGTTCTCTAGAGGGATAGAACTAATGGAGTAGATATATACATATGAAGGGGAATTTATTAAGTATTAATTCACATGATCACAAGGTCTCACAATAGGCCATCTGCAGGCTGAGGTACAAGGAGAGCCAGTCCAAGTCCCATAACTGAAGAACATGGAGTCCAATGTTTGAGAAGCACCCAGCATGGGAGAAAGATGTAGGCTGGGAGACTAGGCTAGTCTGTCTCTTCACATTGTTCTGCCTGCTTAGATTCTAGCTATGCTGGCAGCAGATTAGCTTGTGCCCACCCAGGTTAAGGGTGGCCTGCCTTTCCCAGGGCACTGACTCAGATGTTAACCTCCTTTGGCAACACCCTCACAGACACACCCAGGATCCATATTTTGTAACCTTCAATCTAATCAAGTTGACACTCAGTAGTAACCGTCACAACTGGGAGGAAAAATAGATTTAATGGACTCACAATTCCATGTGGCTGGGTAGGCCTCACAATCATGGCAGAAGGTGAAAAGCAGTTCTTACATGCAGCGGCAAGACAGAATGAGGGAGAAGTGAAAGCGGAAACCCCTTATAAAACCATCAGATCTCAGACTCATTCCCTACCACAAGAACAGCATGGGCGTACTGAAACCACCCCCATGATTCAGTTATCTCCCTCAGGTTCCCTCCAACAACACCTGGGAATTATTTATGGACGTACAATTCAAGATGAGATTTGGGACACAGAGTCAAACCATATCAGGCATGAAAACTCACTGCTAGTGGATCTGAGAGGATTCAAAAATATATTGACATTACAAATAAGCACTCTTTTTATCAAGATTTTCACTTCTTACAATGCCTCCTACAGAAACAAAATTAAAAGGTATAAAAATAAATATGTCAGGATGTTTGCTGTAGCAATATATTTAATAGTAAAGAATACAAAAATTCATTTATGTATCAATAGAGGTACTTAAATTATGGCAATTTCATTCACTCTGTGGCATGGACGTTTAAGAAATGTCTATTAGCACTTAACATAAGAAAGCTGGTTTTAATATACTTACATGGAAATTTTCTGGGATAGATCACTCTTAAAAAAAGATTGGTAAAGTATACATAGAAAGGTTCTCGTTTTGTCTTAGAAAACAAAATGAAATGTATTGAAAACTAGTGGGTAAAAAGAGTTTTCAATAAACCGTGTTACAATAATTAGAAATATATATAGGAGAAAATATATAGGAATATATATAGGAAAAATTGGACTCCTATATCATACCATCAGGTAGATTGAAGACTAAAGGAAAAGAGTCAATTTTTAAAATGTATAAGTTAGTATAAATTAACATCATTATGCCCTCAGAATAGTGAATTATTTATTTAGCAGGACATAAGAAGATTACTTTAAAATTAAAAGCTTTTTTTAGGTCAAAAGATCTTCAGAGAAGAAGGTAATGAGGCTCAACTCAGCAGAATATATTTAGAACATATATAAGCTAAAGGATTTGTTTTCTAGAATAAAGTATTTTTGAAAATCAATAAGAAAAAGATAATCCAATAAAAATAGAAAAATAGAAAGCTATTCACAAAATAATAGTGTATTAGTCCATTTTCACACTCCCATAAAGAACTGCCCAAGACTGGGTACTTTATAAAGGAAAGAGGTTTAATTGACTCACAGTTTTGCATGGCTGAGGAGGCCTTGGGAAACTTATAATCATGGTAGAAGGCATAGGGGAAGCAAGACACTTTCTTTCCAAGGCGGCAGGAAGGAGAATGAATGCAGGAGGAACTACCAAGCACTTAAAAAACCATCAGATCTTGCGAGAACTCACTCACTATCACAAGAACAGAACGCAGGAAACCACCTCTATGATTCAATTACCTCCACCTGGTCTCTCCCTTGACAGGTGCGAGAGATCTTGAATTACAACTCAAGATGAGATTTTTGGGTGGGGACATAGCCAACAAATGAACATACAGAAACAAATGAATTCAAATGAACTTGCAGAAGTTTTTAACCATGATAATCATGAAAATTCAACTTAAAGTCACAATAAAATAACATTTTATATCCACCAGATTGGCTGACAGTCCCAACTGATGGTAAGATAGTAGAGCAATGGAAACTTTTGTATATATTGCTGGAAAATAATTTGCCTTTTTATATAAAAAAACCATTTGTCTTTCTAATAATAATGAAGATAAACATAGCTACTACCGAACAATTATATTTCTAAATGTATAACCGAGATGTGATCCTAGGAAAATTGTTTATAGGAGTAAAAACTGGAGAACAGAGAATGGTCATCTACAGTAGAATGGATAAATTGATTGTGATATATTCACACAATTGAGTGTCATTAGCAGTGAAATGAATGAACTACAGTTACAACCATTAAAGCAGTACATATAGCAAAATGAAAAAGAGAATATGCTCCTTCTTATTTTCAGTCACTGTTAAGGGAAAATTCTCCCAGTTGGCTCTATTTGAGATACTGCTTTCCTTAATATCTAAGTAATGTAATTTAGCTGTGCATTGTTAAAAGGAAAAACAACGAATAGCAAGCTTTGAAGGAGCCCTGGAAAAGAGAAAATATATTTTAAAATAACAAAACTTACATATTGGCTAAAGCCCACATTGCATGTATGTGCAAAGTTCATGCATGCATATTCTTCCATTTTAAATATATATGTATTGGCATCCTTCTATTGATTTTTGAACATCATTATGCTTTCTGTTGCATTATGATCCCCAGATTTCCAGAAACTTGGTCTTTTACATCTTAAACTCAAGCATGAGAATGGTGCCTGGCTTTAAGTTTTCTGAAATTTTCTTTAAATGATCCGATCTCCAATATTAGATGTAAAATTTCTTGTGGTCTGTTACAACCCTTCTCTTTACCTTTATTACACCATCTAACACATGAGGACTTAGAAGACATTTTAAAAAGAGACTCAATGTGTACTTGTTGGTAAGATTATGAGAGTTTACCACCAAATTCCTAAAGATTAACATATAACTTTCCCATCTTCTTGATATTATCTTTCCTCAAAATATATTCATTCTAGAGCACTGTAAAAATGATTCTGGGCACGGGCACAGGTTAGAAATTAAAATGGACTTGAAAGACTAAGTACCCTAAGAAAGTTATATTAAAAGAGAGAAACTATAATGAATGTTGGATCTAGAACTACCACTGCATTTCCTTTGTGCTACTATTCCTCCCTGCCGTCAGAATTTGGATTATCCTACAGTGTCTACAATAATCGTAGTTTAAAATAATGCTTCTTGAAATGGTTAATAAAAAATCCTTGTGTGAAAGAAGAGGTAAAAATTAAGCTAAATGTCAAACATTTGTAAGATTTTAATCTCTTTTTTCCACATAGCATTTTTAACCAATTCAAGCATCATTTAAGCTACATTTTAAGCTAAAATTTCTACACACACACACTGCAAAAACCCTTAGATAAGTACTTTCCAGAATATTTTCTCTGCTCTGCAGATTTTAATGGGAAAAGCTTAAATGGTCAAATTAATTGAAAAAGAAAGTACTGGGCAAAACAAAATTAAACAAATTTCTTAGCTGCAAGACTTTATAGAGCCTTTAATGTGTTACAGAGAATTATGACTCTCTAAAAGTACAATGTAGATTAGAATCAAATAGCGATAGAAGTATTGTTCCATAGCACCAGAATTTAGAGATTGCAAATTTTTAAATGGTGGTAAAAGTTTTCAATTTACCACACAACAGACAAATAGGATAGTAACTGGAGAGAACATAGAAAAAAAAAAGGTGTTTTTTGTTGGCTTTTAATAGGCAATATGAAGACATGTTTGAATATCAATGGGCTTGATTCAGAAGAGGGAAAGTAAGAAAGAGGATGAGATCCAGATTTCAAGTGAAGAAGGTGACTTAGAAAGGATTTAGGATTCTTATTAACCTGTAACAAGATGAAAAATAATGTGGGCAAAGATGCATCCAGCTGGGTGGTTTTGTTGTTGAGAGGAAGGCTTGGATCTCATCTGATTGCAATTGTTTTTCTTCTTTTGCGGAACGATCATCAGCTGGATGTGTCAGAAGGTTTTTGGAGAAAAGTTATGAAATTATTATCTTCAAGAGTTGGAAAATCAAACTTACTAGTAGGCATGGTAGAATTTTCTGAATGTAAATGTTCATTTGTGATTTGGAGAGATATTTTGAAAGTGGGTCCCATTAGGAAAGTTTTATTATTTGGGGCATTGATTGATTAGGTGCAGGTGCAGATAATGCAAATAAGTAATATGGTATTAATATGTTTACTATGTTACTGATATTTTATTTATTAAAGGTGAAGTTTTTGTTTCATTTTGGTGAATTAAAACATATTTAAATATAAACATAAATTTCCTCTGACGTTCACTCCACCAAATCTTCTCGTGGACTTACATCTTAATCTTTTTTATCTTATAAATGTTTCTTTTTTCAGGAACATTGAAAATTAAACAGAAAATGTAACATCTGATAATTTCAATTATTTTTCAAGCACATAATGTAGAACAGATATAGTAGAATATGAAATTAATTTTCAAGTAGGCCAAACTAAACATATAAAAATAGTGAGGAAATTGATCACTTCTGGGAAAGTGATTTGATAGATTTTATGGACTTACTGCATACTTGCTTGTTTTCTGACATATTACAAGGATTGAAAATCAAATACCTATGTGTCCTAGAGGAATTGAGACTGTATTAATTTTTTAGAATGGAGGGCTTTAAAGAAGAATAAAAAAGATTCTGAATTCCAGGAAAAGATATAAATGCATTGATAATGACTCTCTCTCCTTATTTATAGTTATTTAATGAGAATTTACTTAACATTTCAAGATGTTTCTTAAATACGATTCGTTTTATGCACATGAAACTTGTTCAAGTATTCTAATATGCTGTGTTTCATTAAGTATGAAATATATTAACTTAGTTCATTGGCGCTGAGTGAATTTTGTGGCTATTTACGTGTCATCATCTCCCTTAGAGATAAGGCTGACTAGATTGGATGGTAATGAAGCCTTAGGAATTTAATAGACTCATTTATATAAATTGGCAAATTATGCAAGGATTCAAGTAAATCTACACCACACAAGTTTAGAAGCTTAATTTATTCTCAGATGTGTCTCCCAATTTGTAACATACTGCAAGTAAGAGTCAGTATATGGTAGGAATAAGGTAGTCTTTCTAGTCAGGCAAACTTGGAATAGAATTCATGCTCCATTATTCATGAGACAACTTACTTGAGGCCTTTGAATATCTATTTCCTTGTCTTTAAAATGAATATGATTATATATACTTCACAGTCCTTGTGTGAGAATTAAATGAGATACTATAGAAAAAAGGCCTTGCTGAGTTCCATTTAGGTCTTTCACTATATGTTAACTGGTTCTGAGCAGTCAGAATAGGTCCAGCCGCAGTAATAAATCTTTTTTTCTTTTTTTTTCCACCCCCTACCTCCCGCCCGAGACAGAGTCTTTCTCTATTGCCCAGGCTGGAGTGCAGTGGCGCTATCTTGGCTCACTGCAACCTCCACCTTCCGGTTTAAGCGATTCTCCTGCCTCAGCCTCTGGAGTAGCTGGGATTACAGGTGCACGCCACCATGCCCAGTTAATTTTTTGTATTTTTAGCAGAGACAGCCAGCCTGCTCTTGAACTCCTGACTTCGTGATCCATCCGCCTCAGCCTCCCAAAGTGCTGGGATTATAGGGGTAAGCCACTTCACCCAGGCCAATAAATCTGTATAGTATTTATTATGTCTCACAAATAAGGTGTTAATCATAAATAGCAAATTCGAATGATTACTCTGACACAAAGAATTCAAAAATAATATGGAGTAATTATCTATACTTATGCAAAGCTGATTAATTATTGATTTTTCTTAAGTTATTTAGATCTTGTTCTCTCCAATATTTAGGCTTCCACTAAACCAGTAAAGAGTTTAGCCTCAACTTTTGCTTTCTACTGTTGAATTGCATCTTTCAAAGCACCTGGTCCTAAAAACTTGATTGTTAAATTAGCCTTGTCCATTAGATAGCGCTGCAATTCATTCATTTTTCCTCTTATAACTTATTAAATTCCCAAGGAACATAAGGCACCTGAGTCTTGGTTACCCTCATCACTCACCTGAATCGCGAAATAACCTCTTAAGTGTTCTCTTGACCATCCACATTCAACAGCTCAGTTAGTGATTCTCTTAATCCTCAAATCAGAATAGTATTTTCTTCCCATTTAAATTATGTCAATTACTTGTCATTGCATTTAGAATGAAATCTCCAAGTATGGCCTGCAAAGACCTCAATGGTCTTGTTCTACCCATCTCTGCAAGTTTATTTGGATCCATTCCTCCTGTCCCTCACTATTCTTCTGCCACCTGGGTGTTCTTTCAGTTCCTACAACCTAGTGAAATCTATCATACCACAAGGCTTTCTGCCTGAAAGCATATGTTGCTTTCTGCCTGAAATGGTCATTCTCAGGGTCTTTAAAGATTATTTCCTTCTCAGCCTTTAGTTCTCAGCATGAAAAATGTTAGCTGTACTGAAAGATCTTTCCTTATCACCATATCTAAATGAGTTCTCCTCTTGCTTTTCTTATTATATTATTCTACATGGTACTTTCATGTTATTTTATGGTTTTTTTTAATTTTTGTTAGTTATAGGTGTTACTCACTAGAGTATATTCTACAGGAAGGAGGGAACTACAACTATTGTGTTCACTTTTGTATTTCCAACACTGAATTGTCAAATTACCTGGTGGTGGGTGACAGATATAGAAGTTCATGTGCAGTGGGAGATATGGACACTGATGTTATAGAAACAAATAAGCTAGTCCTTATTAACCATGACCGCAAAAACTACATCCAGTTGATGGTTTAGATAGAAGAAACAATTCCAGGGTTTGTTGAAAATTAAGGAGTCTCTTACCGATCCAATTTATTATTACTATATTCTAGAAATTTTATTCCACACACAAGTACGTTCCATATTTAGTGAAGAAATAAATTAGCCAGATATTTCATTTGGGTCTATATTTCTCACTTAATGTTCTGATGGCCCTGACAATCTAGTGTTAGTTAGGAGAGTTTGAATCTGTTTGTAGCTTCGTATTCTCTGGGAAAACTTAACTCAAATTCCCCAATCCTCTTCTATCCTGCTTCCTACTCCCCCCCAGGCCCAAGGAGAAATTAAACTACAACCATATCTTTGTCCCTAGGCAAAAATGGTTTCTAAAAATGGTAAGAAGTTGTGTAAACCTTGCTGTCCAGGTAGAGTTTGCCAGATTAGACTAGCACATCCACACAAGCAAACCCATTAGCTTTGCTTCTTTCCATATATATATATATATATACACACACACACACACACACACACACACATATATTTTCCATATATATATACACATATATATATTTTTATTATACTTTAAATTCTGGGGTACATGTGCAAAATGTGCAGGTGTGTTACATAGGTATACACGTGCCATGTGGTTTGCTGCACCCATCAACCGGTCATCTACATTGGGTATTTCTCCTAATGCTATCCCTCCCCTAGCCCCCAAGCCCTCGAATGCCCCGGTGTGTGATGTTCCCCTCCGAGTGTCCACATGTTCTCACTGTTCAACTCCCACTTATGAGTGAGAACATAAGTGTTTGGTTTTCTGTTCCTGTGTTAGTTTGCTGAGAATGATGGTTTACCTCTTTCTTTACAGATCATATAGCAAAGCAAAGCAAAGCTAAGGGGAGACTATGTTTATGGGTAAATAACAGTGTGCCTGTACACACATAGCTATTTGCAAGCACAGCTAACAAGTCTCAGTATCCAATTTTTTGTTCATTTGAATGAACGAAAACAAATGTCTTAACTAGTATTAACAGAAGTTAAATAATTTCAGACTCTTGCCCAGATGGAAATTCTGCTTGACTGGATATTAACCAGTGTGAACTATTAAAAATATGTATCCAACTAATTAAAATTAATGTCTCAAATTATATTTTAAAAGGTTCACTTAAAACCTCAGCATTCTGCATATATTTTAGATAATTTAATAGTAGAATATCTTTACTAGCAAAACAAGATTTTTCCTTAAACAGATATAAAATTACCAAAAGTTGTCTGCACTGGGAGTAAACATTATATGGGTCACTGATTTTGTTTCTACTCTTATTAGTTTTATGTCTCCTTTGGTGAGAAATGCATTCCCCTCAATGTATCCAAGATAGCAGCTCTAGGAAGCTGTTTAGAAATGTTCTTATGAATGGAACAATTGTCCTTTGTGAATCAACATCTTAGTAGCCTCAAGAATGAACAGTGAAGGCTGACCTGCTTCCCCTCTAAGTTCTGTCTTTTTCTGGAGAGGCAGGGAAACTGCATTACAGACTGGAGTCACACCTATTGGGCCCAACTCACGGAACATCACTTTTTAGGCATTTCATACTCTGTGCTTCACCTTATCTATTAGTAGGGATGAGAAATACGTACTTTATTACATACTGTGTCGTGAGGACCAAATGAGATAGTGTATGCGTGTCTGATCCAGAATCACAATTATTAATGGTGTCCTGTTTTTATTCTTGGGATAGCAGAATATCTTGGAAACAGATGAACTAATTTATGTAAGATTATGAAGATAACCAGTGCTTTAAGCTATTTGCCTTTCTGTTTATAGGTTACAAGCATTTCTTCTTTCTTCTTTTATCCTGACTACCTCACTTCCTTTCTTCATATCCAACACTTGAAGCTTGCTTTCTGTCAGATTTTAAATTCAGAGTTCCAGGAATATTGATTTACATTTATTGGGTGACATTTTGCTCCTGCCATGTCCCCCTTTTAGCCTCCAGGAGCATACAAAGGACTTTTATGATAAACAATTTGAAATAAAATTCATTTGAAAATCAATAAAAAATCTGAAAGTATCTTTGACAATGATACTTATGGTAAACTTAGGTACACATCTAGTTTAAGACAAATGATGTGTGCATTTTATATGGATATATTGCTAACCCATTCTGACTAGAATTTTCCTCTAGAACATAGTATATCAAATGTATAATATAATCTAAAAATCATTGCAATTAGAAATAAAAATATTAGAAATTTTAACACAAAATATGCCTGCCCAAAGAAAGCAAACCCACTACTACAGGTAACGTTTACAAAGCCTACATTATATACCAGGCTTTTGGTGAAGCTCTTTTTTTATATTCTATCATTTAATTCTCACAACAACACTGTGAGATATATATATAATTGTTGTAGATTTATAGAGGAGGCCAGTGACATTTAGACTAGCAGATTTAGTAACTTTGTTCAAGTCCTGCAAGGGGAAGAGCTAGGACTTGAGCTCCTTGCTTCCTTCTTCTAATCAATAATTACTTTCTCCATGGTACTCACCCTCTACTCACAATTTACTGTCACCATTGTTGTGACTTGAAAACATATGTACACATGCCGGTTATGTACCTTTGATAAAAAGTATTGACTTGAACCTAGTTGAGTGTCTGCTTACAATTCCTGTATATCCGTGTAGAAGATTATTTTCTTATTCACAGTTTTAAGGTTAATGCATGATTAAATGATTGATTGATTTATATGTTGAAATTTGTATGCTAGTATGCTATTGTTTGTATTTTCTTCTCAGTACTAGTGAATTTAATGATCTTAAATACTGGTTTATATTTGCTACTTAGTTGAGGTTTTCTTTTCTGCCCTACTTCCTCCTTTTTATCATTTCCCTATTGTTTTCCTGCTTTACTTATGCTGTGAAAGAGTTCCTTGTATTAGGTCAAACCATATGTGATTTCTATTCTTGTCTGTAAAAAATTTACAATTCCATATGATGGCATCTAATTCTCATTGATATTAAACCTTTTTTAGTTTTAGATGTGTATATATCTTTTTTATTCTGTTGTCTACATTAACATTGTACATTGTACCTTTATTTTTAACAGAAATCATTGATTTTAATATAATCACATCCATTAAAATTTTTAACATATGATTTAGATTAAGAATCCCTTTCTTGGCCGGGCGCGGTGGCTCACGCTAGTAATCCCAGCACTTTGGGAGGCCGAGGCGGGCAGATCACGAGGTCAGGAGATCGAGACCACGGTGAAACCCTGTCTCTACTAAAAATACAAAAAAAACTAGCCGGGCGTGGTGGCGGGCGCCCATAGTCTCAGCTACTCGGAGAGGCTGAGGCAGGAGAATGGCGTGAACCTGGGAGGCGGAGCTTGCAGTGAGCCGAGATTGCGCCACTGCACTCCAGCCTGGACGACAGAGCGAGACTCCGTCTCAAAAAAAAAAAAAAAAAAGAATCCCTTTCTCCAGTGCTAGTCTCACGGATGTTGTCAAATATTTTCTTTTATTTGTTTTCCTTTCTCATTCAGGCTATCAATCCTCCTGAAGTGTGCTTTTGCAAATAATATAAAATGAGACTCAGTTCTATTGTTCTACATATAACTAAAGAGTTTTCTCAACACCCTGCATTACAATCAGTTATTTTTCTTCTTTGTTTTACAAGATTGCCTTGGTCATATATTCTTATCTGCTATGATTATAGGACTATTAGCCAATAACATCTTATTTTTATCTGAATGCCATGACTCATCCCTTCTTTTGCTCTTTCTGAAACCAAAATTATTTTTTAAAACAAGACTTGGAGCCAACCCAAATGTCCAACAATGATAGACTGGATTAAGAAAATGTGGCACATATACACCATGGAATACTATGAAGCCATACAAAATGATGAGTTCATGTCCTTTGTAGGGACATGGATGAAACTGGAAATCATCAGTCTCAGTAAACCATCGCAAGGACAAAAAACCAAACAACGCATGTTCTCACTCATAGGTGGGAATTGAACAATGAGAACACATGGACACAGGAAGGGGAACATCACACTCCGGGTACTGTTGTAGGGTGGGGGGAGGGGGGAGGGACAGCATTAGGAGATATACCTAATGCTAAATGATGAGTTAATGGGTGCAGCACACCAACATGGCACATGGATACATATGTAACAAACCTGCACATTGTGCACATGTACCCTAAAACTTAAAGTATAATAATAATAATAATAAAATTATTTTTAAAAAAATAGAATTCCTTAACTAGTTGTAATGCAAGCCAGGCAGAGATATCATTGAATGAAAATACCTATTAAAAAATATAGAAAATATTTTTTCCTTACAAAAATACACACTTCAAACAAATCAAATAATTGATTTTTTAAAAAAGAAGATGAAGTGTATTTTTTAAATTTATCCTATTAAAAAAAAGATCACAAACTTAGTGGCACTTAGTGGCACAATTCCTCTCCATCTGTGGACCTATAAGCCAAACAAGCAGGTTACCTGCTTCTAAAATACAATAGTAGGACAGGCATAGGATAACATTTACAGGCATTCCTGCTCAAAATGGGAGAAAATGGAAGGAAAAATGGAAGTCACTAATCCCAAGTATTATTTTAAATCCAGTCACGCAAATTCCATTAGGCTCTAAACCCTAGGAATAATCTTCTGTGGCTTGTGGTTTTGACTCCCTCTAAGCTCTTGGTTCTGCCCTCTAAGCTCTTAGCCCTTTTATGTGGGCTCATGGCTCTGCCTTTTGAGCTTTCAACTCTATCCTTATTGTCATCTTTCCTTATTCATGAAAGGTATCACCTCTTACAGTTGAAGAGTTTTATCAGCCTTTTCTTTGCCTGTAGAATTTTGGGGGTTTGAGAGCCTTCTTTCATGTCATCCCCTCTCATTCATTTTTCATCTAATCTGGTAGTGTTTCTGCTGATATAACATTCTCAAAAACTTGATGGGTCTCCTATGTAGGCCACAGATTAAATTCTATTCGACAAGAGGATCCTCAACAGATTTTTTCAAAGATAATCCTATTTCCATTTTTGGCTTCTGCTGAGATGGCTAAGGGTATCTATGAGTCACATGCTTACTCTCCGAATACTCTGATCTTTTATTTTTCTGAAATTTAGCAAAAGATTATCCAAATATATCCTGGATTTGTTTCATATAGCAAGATTTTCTGACAGTGGTTCTCTTAATTTCATTTTTTGCAATCTGAATAGTCTTAGAAGTTCTCAAACTATCAACACATGTTTTGTTTTATTAAAGACCATTCTTCCCTTAATTTATTTCCTCTTGAATTTTACTATAATCAACAAGAAGCAACCAAACCATGCCTACAATATTTTGCTCAAAAATTTTCTCAGCTAAATATCCAAGTTCTAATTTCCACATAATGACAAGACCTAATTCTATTAAACCTCTGCCACTATATAACAAGGCTCTCCTTTCCTCAAATTTCCCTAACATGCCCCTCATTTCCTTCTGAGGCTGTACAAGCAGTGCCTTAAATATCCACATTTCTACTAAGAGTCTTTTTATGACAATGTAGGTATTCTCTAAAGTGATAAATATTTTTCTCTCTCCTGGCTCTTATTTCCTTCTCAGTTTTCTCTAAGAGAATTGCTAATATCCATATTTTTACCAACAGCCTGTTCAAGAAGATCTAGGCTTAGTCTATCGGGATCCTCAGAATTCTTCCAACCCCTCTGCATTGCCATATTTCAAGCCACTTACACATTGTCACTGTGGCTTCTCACTTCCAGGCACCAAGCTGTGCATTCATTTTCTATTATGGCCACAATAAATTACCACAGACTTAGTGTGTCAAGACAACACAAATATGTACTCTTACAGTCCCATAGGTTATAAGTCCAACATAGGCCTTACTGGGCTAAAATCAAGTCATCGTCAGGGCTATATTTCTTTCTGGAAGCTCTAGAGGAAAACCCATTTCCTTGCCTTTTCCATCTCTAGAGGCCACTCACATTCCTTGATTCATGTCCCTTACCCACACATTCAAAGACAGGTTTCAGTTTTTCTCAAATTGTGCCACTCTGATCTCTGTTATAGACAGAGTTTCTTTTGCCTCTCCCTTCTGTATCTTTCTTCTGCTTAGAAGTACCCTTGTGATTATGTTGGGTCTACCTAAATAATCCAGAATGATTTTTTTCATTTCTAGATTCTTAGCTTAATTACATCTGCAAACTTTCTTTTGTCAAATACAGTAAAGCACTTATAAATGCCAGGGATTTAGACATAGATATGTTGGAAGGGAGGAAACTATTATTTTACCTACCACAGAAAGCAAATGTCTTGTGTAAAGACTTGAAAGTACTTTCTAAAATCAAAATTTTAAAAATGATTTCAAAAATAAAAAATAGTATATTTGATAATGTAAAAATGTAAACAATCTGTTCTTTTTTCTGTTATAGTAGAATTTAGCCTGGGCACATGGCTGCTTACCTGAAGACTACATTTCCCAGCTGTCCTTGAAGATTGGCGTGGCTATGTGAGTAAATTTCGCTAACTGTATATAAGCAGCAATGATTTGTATACTTTCCAGGTTTTCCACAATGTAAAGACCCACTACCTGCCCTAGAGCTCTTCCTTTCCTTCTCCATGTTCTTATACATGGATGTGCCTATTGGTCAGTTGTGACCATAGAGACAAGAACAAAACTCTGTGGAGAAATTAACTAATGTTCCATAATTATTCAGATAGTAAATATTTTAGGCTCTGTCAACTGGATGATCTCTGTGTCAACTACTCAGATCTTCTATTGTAGCACAAAAGCAACTATAGACAATCTATAAATAAAATGGGCAGAGCTGTGTTCTAATAAGATTGTACTTGCCAAAATGCGGTGGAGGGCCAGATTTGAGGGTAGTTCGCTGATTCCTGCTCTTTAGCTGTCAGAAGGAAGGAATCTGGGTTTCTAAATAAAGTCTATGCTAAACTAGACCACTCCCATCAGGTATAATTTTATGAGAGAGATATAATTATCTATCTTCTTTAAGCCACTTAAAAAAAAATCTTTCAAGGCTGAGGTCTTTACCCTCATACCTATATGCATACATGTGCACACAGGTTCATGTTGAATAAAGGAAAATGTGGCTATCTGCCTGCTAGTCAAAGATTAATATCTCGAATTAGGGAGTGTGTTTACAAGTTGCTAAGAAAAATAAATGGAAATGTGGGCAAAAACCACGAAAGAGGGAATTTACTAAGGCAGAAATGCAAATGAATACAAGTGAAGACAAATGAATACAAATGAATCAAGTTAAATGTAGATTATTTTTAAATGTTCAATTGTGTACAATACACATGGGGATACAATTTCTTTCTTATCAAATTGGCAAAACAACCAGTTTTATGGAATGTGTAGTATTTGAGAGTAAGTGAGTCAACAAAGTTTTACATCACTAAGTAAGGTATTAAATGTTAAAAATCTTTTAAAGAAATATTTGACAATCTGCATTAAAACATTAAGAAATGTACATGCATTTTTGGCCAAGCAATTGAATTTCTTGGAAGTCTGTTCTAAGATGATTATAAATATGCCCAGTATTTTACAAGTTGTAAATAACTGTATCATTTTATAAAATGTAAGAAATAATTTACATTTCTAGGTACAAGGAAGAAGCTCAATAAATAATGGAAGTGGAGTGAAAATAAACAAAATATTTTGATGACTATTAAACTTGATACACTAAGTGCATAAAAAGGTAATAAAGTATATGCCTCAGAATCATAGTGAAAGAAAGCATGTACCCTTGCCCCCAAATGACAGCAAGAATGATAATCAGTGACAGCAGAATAAATAATGATTTTATTTTATTTTATTTTATTTCATCTGCTTTTGTATATTACTTAATGTTTCTATTATGTTCTGAATTATTTCAATATTTAAAAATAAAATAACACATATTCATAAATAAGTTTAATGAAAATTAAAAACTGGCAATATTTGCAACCAGTTAGTTTGCTCAAATATTTATCATATGTCCATTATGAGCCACACACTCTCTTAGACACTGAATGATACAATGATAAACAAGACAAAAATCCTTGCCTCTATGGATTTTGCTTCTTTGTAGGGGATAGATATTAAACCAGTAATTCAATAAATTTTGAAGATTATTGCAGATTATTAGAAGCGCTATGCAGGAAATAGGCAAGGCTCAGGTGGGGTTTCAGTTGAACACTGAAGGCTAAGGGGGAGCCGATATGTGAAGGTAAATGGGGAGGACGTTCCTGGCAGGAAGAACACAGGTGCACAACACAGAAGCAGCAAAGGGCTTGGCCGATGTCAGAGGAAGAGACAGACAGTCTGTGTGAATGATGAGTGTTGAGTTCAAGATGAGGTTAAGAGGTAGGCAAGGACAGAAAAAGTAAATGTATGTAAGCCTAGGAGTTTGTTTCTTTCCTAATTTGAAAGGAAACTATTGATGGCTTTGAAATGAGAAAGTGACATCTAACTTGTTTTTTAAAAAGATTGTTCTGCCTGTTATTGAAGGTGCTATGCCTTAAATACAAAAATGTATAGCAATGAATAAAAATACAAAAGGAAACAAAAAATGCACAGGGAAAATGGCCAAAGAATAGGAAGAGGAAGAAATATAAATTAGTAAGAAACAGAGCAATGTTCAACTACACTAGTAATCAAAACAACAAATTTAACTGATTTTTCACATATTAAAGTGGCAGAGTTGAAGACAAACTTACGTGTTAAGGATACTGTGAGATGATCAACCACAAAATTGGAATTTTGTATTAATAGTTTTAAAAATAACTTACGGTATGTATCAAAAGTATTACAAAAAATGCTCTTCCTAGCAATTTTCCTGCTAGGAATCTACTTTAGGAAATAATCACTCTTGGCAAATTTTCATACAGGGTGCTGAAGTAAGTGTTAGTTGAAATAGATGTTTTCAGTGTGTTTTTTTTCTTCTTACTAGAGGGATTATGTGTAATTTTATCCTCTTCTTTGTACTATTCTCTGTTTCTCACAAATTCTACAAGTAGCCCAGGTATTATTTTACAATCAGAAAAATGGCGATTGAAGAAGTGGTTAAGAGGCAGTGCAAAATAAGTTCATCATAACACACAGATGATATGATATAGAGGGAAAAAATAACGTTTTGGAATTAGATGTTTCTGAGTTACAAACTTGTTTGTACCACTTTCAAGCTTCACGACTTTGGGTAAACCAGCTTCTCTTAGACTTGGTACTCTCATCTGTAAAATGGGAATAATACATACCTTGGAGTGCTCTAGTGAGGGTTATCAAACATGTAAAATATAACCTATCATGGGCTTGAGACTATTATAACTACTACTCCTATTAATACTTTTCACTATCATTGAGACAGCAACAATCATTTAGCCTTTGCTAAGTTATAGTTTCTCTGCTTTTTATTATACAGACTTCCCCCCATCATTTAATACTCACAACAGACCAGGAGGAAGGAGCTATTGTTATTCCCATATTACAGATAAGAAAATTCAGGCATAGGAAATTTGTTTGTACAAAGCACTAAGCTATTAGGTAGCAAATCATGTATGACTATATAACCTAAATCTTAGTGACTATGCATGTTCAAGACATTTTAGCTTTCTTTATCTGTTATTTTGTTGTTTCAATTTGTAGAAAAGCTCTCCTTTTTCTGTAACAGGTGTACTAGAATCTGTATGCAAAATTCTACTTGTTTAGAATTAGACATTCCTCTTAAGCAACATGACAGATGGTTTTTGCCTGTGGCAATTATCTAGCATATATGTATCTACTGCCTATTACTGTGATCCACACTGTAGGGGATCTAAAGATGGGAAAGGCCTAATTCATCATGCCCTTAAGAAATTTATATTCTAGTTGCAAGCACAAGACAAAGCAATTACAAGTTAGGTTGTCATATATAAGAGGTACATAGTACTTAGAAAAGAGTAACAATCTCTGCTGTAAGAATGCAGACTTCTGAGAGAAGTGGCTTTTTAACAGATCTTGGACAAAACATAGACAGTCAAATAAGGGAGTAAAGCAGTGAATAAGTAATAAATGAGAAAAACCACAACAATCTAGGTTGACCATTTCTGACTTGAGTTTTGAAAACAATTTGTGTGAGAGATATAACCAGGAGATGAGGGCCAGTCCACGGTGGGCTTTTAAAATGCACATCTTTTAAGAGGCAGAGAGCCTATTATAAAAAAAGAGACAGCTATTATAAAAAAATATAATAGACTCCCAGAGACTTACTTATATTTGTCAAACTATTTATTAATGAAAGAAAGCAAATTAGTCCTCCAGTTCAGGAAGATGCCTTTGCCAACAATAGAAACAATTAAAAGATGCAAGACTGAACGTCAGGATAAGATGCAGTAAGGAGAGTTTTGCAACCATTAGGGAAGATGAAACAGCGAATAGAAGGTGATAAAAGGAGGCAGATGAATGGGAGGACATGCAACTTAGTGATAATGAGTTTCAAGTGCTGATAGAATATGTATCTGTGTGAGGAGGCCCATAAGAAAGTGATAGTCTATATCAAAATAATCTTCTATGCCTGAGTACACTGACTGTAAATAGTATTTCAGTAAATCAAGATAAAAGAATATATGGTCAAATTCTATACCTACAACTTTTAAGAGTTGCCCTTCATAATTGCAGGAAATAACACTCGTATATTCAAATAACACATAGCTCAATTCAAATAAAAACTCAACAGTTGGCTGGGTGTGGTGGCTCACACCTATAATCCCAGCACTTTGGGAGGCCAAGGTGGGTGGATCACCCGAAATCAGGAGTTCAAGACCAGCCTGGCCAACATGGAGAAACCCTGTCTCTACTAAACATATGCAAAAATTAGGCCAGGTGCGGTGGCTCACGCCTGTAATCCCAGCACTTTGGGAGGCCCAGGCGGGCTGATCACGCAGTCAGGAGATCGAGACCATCCTGGCTAACATGGTGAAACCCATCTCTACTAAAAATACAAAAAATTAGCCAGGCGTGGTGGCGGGCACCTGTAGTCCCAGCTACTTGGGAGACTGAGGCAGGAGAATGGCATGAACCTGGGAGGTAGAGCTTGCAGTGAGCCGAGATTGTGCCACTGCACTCCAGCTTGGGCGACAGAGCGAGACTCCCTCTCAAAAAAAAAAAAAAAAAATGCAAAAATTAGCCAGGCGCAGTGGTGAGAACCTGTAATCCCAGCTACTGGGGAGGCTGAGGCAGGAGAATTCCTTAAACCTGGGAGGTGGAGGTTGCATTCAGCCGAGATCACACCACTGCACTCCAGCCTGGGCAACAGAGACAGACTTCATTAAAAAAACCCCAAAAAACTAAAACAAACAAATAAACAAAAAACTCTACAATTATTTCTCAAAAGACTAGAATGTGGAAAAGTTTTATTCCATTTAGTGTTGCTATAACGGAATTCTGAGGCTTTGTAATTTACAAAGAAAAGAGGTATATTTGGCTCACAATTGTGGTGACTGGAAAGTTTAAGAGCATGGCACTGGCATCTGCTTGGCTTCTGGTGAGGGCCATGTCCTGTGTTACAACGTGGCAGAGAAGCAGAAAAGTGAGCAGGCTTGTCCAAAGAGACAAAACATGAGAAGAACCTTGCTTTACAACAACCCACTTTTGCCATAATGAATCCAGTTTCAGAAGAGTGAGAACTCACTCCTGTGAAACGACATTAATCTATTAATAAGGGTGGTGCCTCCATGATCTGATCACCTCCCTCTAGGTTCCAGCTTCCCACACTGCCACACTGGGAATCAAATTTTACCATGAGTTATGATGGAGACAAACCACAGCCAAACCATAGCAAATGCTTTTAGTTTGAACCACAAAAATGACTGAAAAAAGTAAAATAGCTTCACTTCTAGAAATTTATTTTCATTTGCCAAACTGTTTATTTTGTTATAATTTCCAATTTTCTAGAGATTTACTTCATCCTAGAATAAAAGCTAACATTAACAACCATTATCATTAGATATTTCTAACATAGCTGAATCCAGCTGTTGTCAATTCTTTTTTAAACAATAATACTAATTTACTAAGCCCAGGGTGCTGGATTTAAATATGCTCAGTAGAAGATTTGAAATAATTGTTCTTGTTCTCTATGTGAGAGTTTTATGATAATTGTTAAATATCTATGATTAAACACTTCAGAGAAAGGTGCCGTTTTTCTGCTAACTGCTGCATTATTAAAGGGTTTGCTTCTTTACATCAGCGATTCTGTTAGAAAAAGGGATCAAGCTGGGGTCCTCAATCAGCTCTGTAACAAATGTGTGTTCAACTAGGGCATAAACTTCACTTATGAAAATATGAAAAAGCCAACAAAAACTCCTTTGTACTCTTTTTAAAAAATCAACTTTTAAATATAAAGAAACATGTGTCCCTTTATTTGGTACTACGGAAAGTGAGGGCCTCTGTGATATAATTACCCATGGACCTATAATATCTTGCCTTTGTAGATTAACCCAAATGAAGTAATGGAAATGAGAAAAACAACAGCAGAGAATTTCATGTGATCGAATGTATTTCTTAGAAAACCAAGTACAGTTTAAAAACATAAGCAGAGTAGTAGTCTCGTAGTCTAAAATTTTAAATCCAAAATCAAAGGAGAAATTGATGAAATCTAGTTTCATGCAAAGCACTGCTCATCATCACCATTTGGGGAAAATACACACACACATGCGTGCACGCGTGCAGGCTTGATTTGACGCATACACAAATGGTTAAGTTGGGAAAGATGAGGCTTTGTGAAGTGTTCTCTAGAAATGTATTTATTCATGAAAACATGTCTGAGTCACTCTACGTATTTTTGTACAACATAAGATCGTTTATGATCTTATGACCATTTTTGTTTATTTTTATTTTTTTGCCAGAGAGGGCTTTCGGTAAATGTTTTATTTAGAATATTCTTTGAAAAATTTGAAGTGCGAAGCCACAAAAAGCAATGGTATTTAAATATATAATGCATAGTAGAGTTAGGACTATCACACTAGCTCTTTTTAAATCTCACTGCTGTTAGTAGCTTCTTTTAATCTTCCATCACTAATTCCTGTTGGGGTTTTTCAGCACTTTTCCTATAAAGCTAGTTTTCCCCATGAGGGTTTTGCAATGTAGCTTCCTGGACAAGCTGGTTAGATGTGTTTATGAGCACGTGGCTTTTAGCTTTTAGTGCATAAGCTTCCATAGGCTTTGCTCCTTTTTGGCAGAGCTGGAGCTGGAAAGCTTCTTGGAAACCACGGCGGAAATTCTCATTGAAGAAACCATAAATGATGGGATTGACACTGCTGTTGCCGAATGCCAGCCAGTGTGCGAAAGGGTAGATGTAGATATTGATAATCTGCAGTTCATTTGGAGAAAGGTCAGCATAGTCTGAGAGCATCATTAGAGTCCACAGGGGCAGCCATGAGAGAATAAAAAGCAGGGCCACAATCAGGAGCATCTTAATGACCTTCTGCTTCTTCTTGGACACCACATGCCACTGCTCCTGGTTTTGCCTGCCTGTGTGAGGAACTGCAGCCCTGAAGAGTGAAATTCCAATCCTTCCATACATGATGACAATGATGGAGAGGGGAGCCAGGTAGATGTTGGCAAACAGCACAGTAGTGTAGATCTTCCTCATTTCCTGATTTGGCCAGTCTTCCCGGCACCAGTAGACTGGACTGGTTTTATTCTGCGAGTTGAGTCTCACTCGGTAATATTTTTCTTCTTGCACGTGTAACATTACTGCAGATGGAGACATAATGGTGACAGCTAGGACCCAGATGATCATAATAATGACAAATGCTGTCTTGATAGTGAGCTTTGGCTTAAAAGGGTAGACCACACACCGGAACCTGCAATTAAAGACAAATATAAATGAGGCACTGCTTCATCACTTCTGACCAAGTCATACACCAAATTTATTTATGTAGTTACAGGCCTCTCACCTCACAGTCCCCTCAAAAATATAGAAAGTTACCATTTGTAGTAGAAAGGCACGCATTGTCATTTTCTGCAATTGATACGAGATAAATTTTAATTCAAAATTTGAACAAATGGAGTATAGCAGACACTATTAATAATAAAAAGTAATAATGAACATGAATGCCTAAAACTGTTTCAGACCCTGTTCCATTAATTTGCATGGACCATCTCTTTAAGCATCCTTGCTTAAAAGATAGGAAAACAGACTTGGAAAATGTAAAAATGCTACCAATAATTACACAGGATTTTAACACAAGTAGTTTGGCTTCAGAGCTCAAACTCAACCTCTACAGTGTCCTCTTTAGATAGGTAGCTCTGTTAGGCTGTGGTAGACTGCTAATCTGTAGCAATCAATGACCCTTTTATCCCTCAGGCTCTTGTGTGGTCCCCTACGCATTATCTGTAACTTGCTTTGACCAATAGGATATTAGCAAACATGATGCAAGCAGAAGCATTTTATACGCTTGCATATGGGGCAGGTCCTCCTGGAATGCTTCCTCTTAAAATCCAGCCTTCAATTTCCAAGAAATTTGAATTAGATGAAAAGTATGTAGAGAAAGATTCTGGGAGATAAGAGCTTAGCCATTTTGGATGTTCCAGCCCCAGTTTAGCTCCCAGAATAATGCTGCAACAGGAGTGATTCCAGTTATAACACATGGAGCAGGTGGGTGAACAAAGATGTGCCCAGTTAACCCACAAAATCATGAGATATAATAAACCAATATTGTTTAAAGCCACTAAGTATTTTGCTGATTTGCTTTACAGCTGTAAAAATCTGAGAGTATTCATTATGAGTTCTGATTATGAGCCTTCCTAACATTCTATGTCCTCTGGTGAGTACAAAAATTCAGCATCAGTATGTAGAGTAAGCCTGATTCATTTTACTATGATTTTGATATTGTGGATCTTGTTATTATTATTGAATTTCATTATGTTAGTCATAAGATAATCATACTATTATGCAATTGTGTAACATTTTATATTTTTTAAAAGTAACTATTACCTATTTAATCTTCTTTGATTTTTATGACTCCATAAAACTGAAATGCTATGAAAATTGTTACATTCCAGATCTGTAGACAAGAAAATGTAGAGCTTTAAGTGGCTGAGCAGCAACTCCAAATTAACTCATCTAACTTATCTTCATAGAATGACTAGTTAGCTTGGGCTTTGACTGCTCTGCTGTCATTCATTATAACTTCTTCATGTGTAAGATCTTCTCTCTTCACCTTCAAGTGTTCTTCCAGTCTTCTAATCCCAGAATCCTCCCATTCACCCGCCCTGAAATTGTGGGTAATTTCATAGACACAAACTTATGTATTTTGCTCTTTTTGAATACCTACTAATAGGGTTTTGGATATTATTGTTTCATTTACTTATTAAACAAATATATAAGTACATATATTGACATACAAGATAAACTTTAACTCAAAATTTGAATAAATGGAGTATAGCAAACACTGTTAACAATAAAAGTAATAATGAACAAATATAAAAGTACATATGTATATCTGTACATATATACTTATATATTTGTATTTATAACAAATATATGTACTTACATATTTGTTTAATAAATGTACATATATGAGTATATATACTTATTTGTACACATACATATATATGTGTTTGTGTGTATATTTTTAGGAAGGCAAAGATGAATACGATAGAGAATAGTCCCTGCTGAGAAATAGACAATGGAAATATAAAAATATTAAAAACTATATAATAATTACTAAAATTCTGCTAAAACGTTTGGACTTCATTTAAAGAGCAATGGGGATTCATTGAAGGATTTACATGGTAAAAGGCAGGATCATTTTTACAATTTAAGACGCTTATTTGGGCTGCTATGAGAAAAAAATAAATTGGAGGTTGGCTTCCTGAAGCCCTAAGGCCAGTTAGAAAACAATCTCAGTATTCCAAGTGACAAAAGGACAGTGGCCTGGTTCAGAACTAGTTAGCACTCAGAAATAATAGAATTTGGAGAGTGACAGCAAAGTTGACACAAAGGAGATTCAAGGATAAAGCTCAGGTTTTTTGTTTGAATTGAGTGAGTGGTCCTGCCATTCATTGATTTGGGGAGCATGAGAAAAAAAGCTGCCTTTTATTTTGTTTGTGTATGGTGTGGGGCTTGGACTAATGAGTTCAGCTCTGGGCATGTTTAATTTAAGGTGCCTTTTGTTGAATGTGCAGTTGAAGTTGTACGGTAGGTGCTTTGGAATGTAACTGTAAAATTCAGGCAAATGATTTAGTCAGGAGAAGTCAGCTTGGAAGTTTTTTTAGTTTGGTTTCCTGCAAAAGCTAGCCCTGAAAAGAAAGTATTTGAGTGCAAGTGCAAGAAATAAAGATGAGGTAGTTTTAAAACATTTCCAAGTTCTTTGACATTGCTTCCAAATTCTATTCCCTTTTCCTTGGCTAAGGATTGATGACTCAATCTCATGAATAGAATGCAACAAAAATGATACCACATCATGATTTTTGCTGGTATTCTCTTCTGGGACCCAGACCGTCAGAGCCCTGAACTGACATATAAGAAGTCCAGGTACCTTAAAGTAGCCTTGTTGGAGAGCCCATTTGGAGAGACCAATAGAGACAAAGCTCTCTTAGCCCCCACATATTCAAGTCTCCCTGGACTAGGTATCAACATGAGAGTGAAAGAAGGTTCAGCCCTAACCTTGAAGATGCTCCACCTGACATCAAGTAGAACAGAGACAAGCTGTACTTTCTAAATCTGTACATATCACAGATTCATGACATAATATATATTGCTGTCATTTTAACTCACTACGTGGTTTGATTTGGGGGTGGTTCATTATATATCAATAGATAACTGAAAGTATAGAGAAGTCATTCATTAATGAGAAAGTAGGTAGTGAGGGATGTGAATCAAACCATTTGTTGCAGAATTATGCAACCCAAGGGGAGAGAATGGTGAGTACATCAACTCTCATGAGATTTTAGTTGAGGGCTATTGCTAGGGGTATTAATTGTCTGGCATTTCTTTTTTTTTTTTTTTTTTTTTTTTGAGACGGAGTCTCTCTCTGTCGCCCAGGCTGGAGTGCAGTGGCGCAATCTCGGCTCACTGCAAGCTCTGCCTCCTGGGTTCACGCCATTTTCCTGCCTCAGCCTCTCCGAGTAGCTGGGACTACAGGCGCCCACCACCACGCCCGGCTAATTTTTTTTTTTGTATTTTTAGTAGAGACGGGGTTTCACCGTGGTCTCGATCTCCTGACCTCATGATCCGCCCGCCTCGGCCTCCCAAAATGCTGGGATTACAAGCTTGAGCCACCGCGCCCGGCCGTCTGGCATTTCTTGTCTGTTCTGCTTAGGAACTGAGATTTTGCACAATTTGGATTTGAGATACAGAGATGAAGATACTGGCAGTTGGATGTAAGACAGAACCCACTGAAAGTTTAAGAGATCTGGCAGGGCACTGAGAGTCTCTGCTATGAAAGTGTGATGGCTAATCTATCAACTTGACTGGGCCAAGGGTTGTCGAGATTGAATCTTATTTCTGGATGCGCCTATAAAAGTGTTTCTGGATAAGATTAGCATCTTAATCAATGGATTCGGTAAAGTGGATTGCCCTCCCAGTGTAGGGAGGCATCATCCAGTCCTTTGAGGGCCTGAATAGAACAAGAAGTTGAGGAAGGAGGAATTTGCCTCCTTTTTTCACTGCTTCAGTGCTTGAGCTAGGACATCTCATATCATCTTCTCCTGCCCACAGGATGCAATTTACACAAATGGCCAATTGCACAATTGGCTATCCCTAGTTCTCAGGCTTTGGAACTTGGACTGAATAATATCACTGGCTTTCTGAGGTCTCCAATTTACAGGCAGCATATTCTGAGATTTCTCAGTTTTCATAATTACGTGAGCCAATTTCTCATAATAAATCTCTCTCTTTGCAGACAAACTTATCACTTCACCTTCCTTGTTCCAGCTGAACTACCTCTCTGCACTTCTCTGAACAAGTGCCTTCTATTTCAATGCCATAAGTATATATTTGTCTTAAGGGATGCCCTTTTCCCAGTTTCTTCTAAGGGTGAATTTCTGACTCCTCAAGGAATCAGAAGGTCTCACCTCTTTTGTGAATCCACCACTCCCTGTCCTCTTAGGTAGAATTGATTATTATCTCTTTTGCATAGCTGCCAAACACTGGTCCCCTATTAGAAAGCATTATTTGTAAATATTTGTTAATGACTTTGCCTGCTCTGCTAGATTGTAGCCTTCCTGAGGCAGGACTTCTAATTTGTTTTAGATGTTACCAATCCAGCCCAGTATCTGGCACATCATAAATGCTCAACAACATGTGTGAATGAATGAATGGATGAATGATTTTCAATCTTAAAATCTAGATAAAATTTCAGATTTATTTTAGCTCATTTGCATTTCTGCTGTTAGAAACGTCTATATCGTAGTGTGAAAAATAGGGAAATTTTACCATCTCCAATTATTTATTTTTAAAGTATGGAAAAATTCAACAGTTTCATTTTCTTATTACTGAAACTTTAGTAAGTATGTTGCTCTTGAAGAGGTAGATATTCTCAGGTTCCTTTCCAAAATGGCTGGATAGGAACAGCTCTGGTCTGCAGCTCCCAGCGTGATAGGCACAGAAGATGGATTATTTCTGCATTTCCACCTGAGGTTCCTGGTTCATCTCACCGGGACTGGTTGGACAGTGGGTGCAGCCCACTCAGGGTGAGCCAAAGCAGGGCAGGGCATTGCCTCAGCTGGGAAGTGCAAGGCATTGGGGGATTTCCCTTTCCTAGACAAGGGAAGCCATGACAGACTGTACCTGGAAAATCGGGACACTCTTGCCCAATGACAAGATCAAATTCAAATATAACACTATTAACTTTAAATGTAAATGGGATAAATGCCCCAATTAAAAGACACAGACTGGCAAATTGGATAGAGTCAAGATCCATCACAGTGCCCTATTCAGGAGACCCATCTCACATGCAGAGACACACATAGAATCAAAAGAAAGGGATGGAGGAAGATCTACCAAGCAAATGGAAAGCAAAAAAAGGCAGGGGTTGCAACCCTAGTCTCTGATAAAACAGACGTTAAACCAACAAAGATCAAAAGAGACAAAGAAGGTCATTACATAACGGTAAAGGAATCAATTCAGCAAGAAGAAATAACAATCCTAAATATATATGCACCCAATACAGGAGCACCCAGATGCATAAAGCAAGTCCTTAGAGACCTACAAAGTGACTTAGACTCCCACACAATAATAATGGGAGGATTTAACACCCCACTGTCAATATTAGACAGATCAATGAGATAGAAGGTTAACAATGATATCCAGGACTTGAACTCAGCTTTGCACCAAGCGGACCTAATAGACATCTACAGAACTCTCCATCCCAAATCAACAGAATATACATTCTTCTAAGCATGATATCACACTTATAACAAAATTGACCACATAGTTGGAAGTAAAGCACTCCTCAGCAAATGCAAAAGAACAGAAATCACAACAAACTGTCTCTCAGACCACAGTGCAATCAAATTAGAACTCAGGATTAAGAAACTCACTCAAAACAGCACAACTGTATGGAAACTGAACAACCTGCTCCTGCATGACTACTGGGTACATAATGAAATGAAGGCAGAAATAAAGATGTTCTTTAATACCAATGAGAACAAAGATACAACACACCAGAATCTCTGGGACACATTTAAAACAGTGTGTAGAGGGAAATTTATAGCACTAAATGCTCACAAGAAAAGCAGGAAAGATCTAAAATCAACACCCTAACATCATAATTAAAAGAACTAGAGAAGCAGGAGGAAACTAATTCAAAAGCTAGCAGAAGGCAAGAAATAACTAAGATCAGAGTAGAACTGCAGGAGATAGAGATACAAAAACTCTTCAAAAAATCAATGAATCCAGGAGCAGGTTGTTTGAAAAGATCAACAAAATTGATAGACTGCTAGCAAGACTAGTAAAGAAGAAAAGAGAGAAGAATCAAATAGATGCAATGAACAATGATAAAGTGGATATCACCACCAATCTCACAGAAACACAAACTACCATCAGAGAATACTATCAACACCTCTACTCAAATAAACTAAAAAATCTAGAAGAAATAGATAAATTCCTCGACACATACACCCTCCCAAGACTAAACCAGGAAGAAATTGAATTGCTGAATACACCAATAACAGGCTCTGAAATCGAGGCAATAATTAATAGCCTACCCACCAAAAAAAGTCCAGGAACAGATGGACTCACAGCTGAATTCTACCAGTGGTACAAAAAGGAGTTTGTACCATTCCTTCTGAAACTATTCCAATCAATAGAAAAAGAGGGAATTCTCCCTAACTCATTTTATGAGGCCAGCATCATCCTGATACCAAAGCCTGGCAGAGACACAACCAAAAAACAGAATTTTGGAGGAATATCCCTGATGAATATCAGTGCAAAAATCCTCAATAAAATACTGGCAAACTGAATCCAGCCACACATCATAAAGCTTATCCACCAAGATCAAGTTGGCGTCATCCCTGGGATGCAAGGTTGTTTCAAGGTACACAAATCAATACATGTAATCAATCACATAAACAGAACCAAAGACAAAACCACATGATTATCTCAATAGATGCAGAAAAGGCCTTTGACAAAATTCAACAGCCCTTCATGCTAAAAACTCTCAATAAACTAGGTATTGATGGGATGTATCTCAAAATAATAAGAGCTATTTATGACAAACCCACAGCCAGTATCATACTGAATGGGCAAAAACTGGAAGCATTCCCTTTGAAAACTGGCACAAGTCAGGGATGACCTCTCTCACCACTCCTATTCAACATAGTTTTGGAAGTTCTGGCCAAGTCAGTCAGGCAAGAGAAAGAAATAAAGGGTATTCAATTAGGAAAAGAGGAAGTCAAACTGTCCCTGTTTGCAGATGACATGACTGCATATTTAGGAAACCCCATCATCTCAGCCCAAAATCTCCTTAAGCTGATAAGTAACTTCAGTAAAGTCTCAGGATACAAAATCAATGTGCAAAAATCACAAGCATTCCTATACACCAATAACAGACAAACAGAGAGCCAAATCATGAGTGGACTCCCATTCACAATTGCTACAAAGAAATAAAATACCTAGGAATCCAACTTACAAGGGATGTGAAGGACCTCTTCAAGTAGAACTACAAACCACTGCTCAACGAAATAAAAGAGGACACACACAAATGGAAGAACATTCATGCTCATGAATAGAAAGAATCAATATTGTGAAAATGACCATACTGCCCAAGGTAATTTATAGATTCAATGCCATCCCCATCAAGCTACCATTGACTTTCTTCACAGAATTGGAAAAATCTACTTTAAAGTTCATATGGAACCAAAAAAAGAGCTTGCATGGCCAAGACAATCCTAAGCCAAAAGAACCAAGCTGGAGGCATCATGCTACCCAACTTCAAACTATACTAGAAGGCTACAGTAACCAAAACAGCATGGTACTGGCACCAAAACAGAGATATAGACCAATGGAACAGAACAGAGGCCTGAGAAATAACACCACACATCTACATCCATCTGATTTTTGACAAAGCTGACAAAAACAAGCAATGAGGAAAGGATCCCTATTTAATAAATGGTGCTGGGAAAACTGGCTAGCCATATGTAGAAAGCTGAAACTGGATCCCTTCCTTACACCTTACATAAAAATTAATTCAAGATGGATTAAAGACTTAAATGTTAGACCTGAAACCATAAAAACCCTAGAAGAAAACCTAAGCAATACCATTCAGGACATAGGCATGGGCAAAGTCTTCATGACTAAAACAAAAAAAGCAATGGCAACAAAAACCAAAATTGACAAATGGGATCTAATTAAACTAAAGAACTTCTGCACAGCAAAAGAAACTACCATCAGAGTGAACAGGCAACCTACAGAATGGGAGAAAATTTTTGCAATCTACCCATCTGACAAAGTGCTAATATACAGAATCTACAAAGAACTTAAACAAATTTACAAGAAAAAAACAAACAACCACATCAAAAAGTGGGCAAAGTATATGAACAGATACTTCTCAAAAGAAGACATTTGTGCAACCAACAGACATATGAAAAAATGATCATCATCACTGGTCATCAGAGAAATGCAAATCACAACCACAATGTGATACCATCTCACAGCAGTTAGAAAGGCCATCATTAAAAAGTCAGGAAACAACAGATGCTGGAGAGGGTGTGCAGAAATTGGAACACTTTTACATTGTTGGTGGGAGTGTAAACTAGTTCAGTCACTGGGGAAGACAGTGTGGCGATTCCTGAAGGATCTAGAACTAGAAATACCATTTGACCCAGCCATCCCATTACTGGGTATATACCCAAAGGATTATAAAGCACGCTACTATAAAGACACATGCACACGGATGTTTATTGTGGCACTATACACAATAGCAAAGACTTGGAACCAACCAAAATATCCTTCAATGATATACTGGATTAAGAAAATTATGGCACATATACACCATGGAATACTATGCAGCCACAAAAAAAGGATGAGTTCATGTCCTTTACAGGGACATGGATGCAGCTGGAAACCATCATTCTGAGCAAACTATCACAAGGACAGAAAACCAAACACCACATGTTCTCACTCATAGATGGGAATAGAACAATGAGAACACTTGGACACAGGGTGGGGAATATCACACACTGGGGCCTGCCATTGGGTGGGGTGCAGGGGCAGGGATAACATTAGGAGAAATACCTAATGTAAATGACGAGTTGATGGGTGCGGCACACCAACATGGCACATGCATACATATGGAAGAAACCTGCACGTTGTGCACATGTACTCTAGAACTTAAAGTATAATAATTTTAAAAAAGAGGTAGATATTGTGAATACAATTTGAAAAGATACGTCCAAATTTAGTAGGTTATATATTTTTCTGCTATACTAGTTGCAGACATGCCCATTTTTCTGGTTTCAGAGTTTGGTGCAGACTTACCTATCTACAGCAATTGCAACTAACGTAAAGACTGAAGCTGCGACAGATATTCCCTGAACCAATCCACTGATCTTGCACATTGTGTTTCCAAATGGCCATCCTGAAAGGAGAATGAAACAGTCTTTCAAAAGATCATATTTTCAAAATCTCACTGGAAATGAAAATAGAAAGTTGTGGAAACAAAGACTAATGTAACTGTTTTCTACATGATAGGCAGAGAATAATCAATGTTTCTCAGTATTTCCCCTAATATGTCCAGAGCTCTGTTTTTCAGTACACTAAAAATAACGTCAAAACTTACATAGTAGTTATCACATTCCAGGCACTATAAGTGGTCTCTGTCTATTAACATACCTAATCCTCACAACAAGCTTTTGAAGGCTTTGTTATTTTCCTCACAATATAGACGAGGTAACAAATAAACAAATATTACATACTTTGCCACAGCTAGTTAGGAGCACTTTAAGAATTTGAACCTGGGCAGTAAGACTCCAGAGTCTAAACCATTGAGTCTGATGCAATAATGCCCTTTAAATGAATAAACAGTCAGAATGTCGGTTCTCTAGTTTGGAAAGGCACCCCAAAATTATGAGGAATCAGGAGTTACATACAGAATAAAATGTATTTATTAATATAGAATGAAATGAGACAATTTACCCCAGAGACACATCCAGAATAAAGAGCACTTTGCATAAACAAAAGTATTACTTTCCTACTAAACCTTAGCTAAAGTTTATAAGAGAAAATAATAAAATTATTGTAGTAGTTTGATATTCTAAACCCCCATCTGCTATTACAGAAAAGGAACAATATTCTTCTCCTAGCAAATATTCTCATTTCTCAAAAGATGAATATTATGCATTTCTCAGAGTTTTGAAATTTATTTTTTAATTTTTCTGCAATTTATTTTCTGAAACAAAATATTCTTACCCATAAAGTATCTTTAAATAACCTAAATAATTCAAGTATATCTTTTAAAAGTCACCTATCCAGATCATATTAAAATAAATGCTTGAGTGACTGTAGTGAGTGGAAACCAAAAGAGAATATGTCTTTTTCAGTTCTAAAATGTGTTAGCTTATGATAGTATTATTTGTCAACAAAAATGCAAAAAAGTGTGTGTAGCCGTTGATTGAACATGGAATATTAAGCATATATTTTACCTTATCTCCCTCACGCAATTCCAGTGAAATGATAGGTGTAGGATAAAGCATAAATCCTTAGAAATTAAAGTGCCAGATACTACTAAATGTGGGTTGAGAAAACAACATGATTGGTGGAAATTATGTATAAATCCAATTAGATGCCACTGGCTTTTCCCCCATGTCGATAGAAGAATGGAAATTTACTCTCTGAGGAGGCAGAACCATAAGTACTCTAAACCCCGAGTCACCAGGTGTAGGGGTAATGAGTGCCACTGTGAGGCAGAAGGATTAAGCGAAGGTATATCGCTGCACTGCATGGCAATGTGGAATGTAACAGCCAGCCCTACATTCCTACGGCAGTACGTTAGAAAATCTCCTTCTGGAAAAAGTGACCTGTTCAATAACACTGATATGCAGATTTTGACAGTTGTAAATTTCCCAATGAATAGTCCAGACTAATGAAGTGGACAGTGGTCCTAACCTTATCCTCCAGGCATGCAGAACTTCCAGGCAGCCACCCTATGCCTCACTCTGAAACACAGAAGCTAAGAAGCAGTTAACTAAATCTAGTCTTTTTTTTTCTGGTGGTGTTTTGTTTTGGTTTGGTTTGTTTGTTTCTTTGTTTCGAGACAGGGTGGAGTGCAGTGGTGTAATCATGGCTCACTGTAGCCTTAACCCCTGTGCTCACACCACCACCCGGTCCCCAGGCTCAAGCCATCCTCCTACCTCCAGCTCCTGAGTAGCTGGGAATACAGGTGCAGTCCACCACACCAGTTGTTTTTTAAAAAATTTTTAGTAGAGATGGGGTCTCACTATGTTGCCCAGGCTGGTTTTGAACTCCTAGGCTCAAGTAATCCTCTCACCTTGGCCTCCCAAAGTGTTGAAATTACAGGCATGAGCCACTGCACCCAGCCTCAGAGCTAGTATATGATAGCACAACAGAGTGACTATAGTAAAGAATAATTTATTGTATATTTAGCAATAACTAAGAGTAGAATTGAAATGTTCTTAACACAAAGAAATGATAAATGCTTGAGGTGATGGATATCCCAAATGCCCTAATACGATTATTACCATAATATGATTATTACACATTATATGCCTATATCAAAACATCATATGTACCCCATAAATATACACATATGTACCCATATTAACTAAAAAAAACAAATTAAAACAATTTTTAAATGCAATGAAAAATAAGCAGTTAACACTAGGGAAACCTCAAACATAAAAGAAAAAGACTAACACACATAGGAAGAAAAATACTTATAGGAAAACCAAATTGAGTCAGACATATGAAAAATAGAAAACAGAAAAAAAATTACTAATAACCCCAGAGATATAATGCACTTTGTCTGTGAAACATGTGCCTGATACTGTTTGTATCATGATACTGTTGTATCATGGTGGGAACTACAGAAATATGCAGAAAATAAAAATAACTCAAAATATTTAAGATATGGTAACAGTATTGAGGAGTTCAACATAAAGTTTAAAAGAGAAAGTTGAGAAAATCTTTGAAAATAGAAGAATGAGGCGCAAAAACTTAAAGTAAAAAGATGAAAAAAATTAAAAGAGCAATCCAGAATCTCTAATATCTGATTGATATGAGTAGAAGAAAGAAAAACAGAAAAGAACTCCACAAGAAAATTCCCTAAGATTAAAGGCCACTCATTTGCAGATAGAAAAGCCAGAATTTATGTCCAGCACAATAAATACAAAATAAAAAGGCTTACTTCAAAGCATAGTTTCATGGAATTGAGAACATTAGGGATAAAGGGAAGTTCTAAAAGCTTTCCATAAGACAATAAAATACAAATCATGGGCAAAAGAAGAAAGAATTAAATATCATATTTTTTCAGCAGTAATAGCATATTTTACAGCAGTAGCAATAGAGTAAATCCTTTGAAATTCTGACAGAAGAAATTTCCAACCTAGACTGCTTCATACAGCTAACTAATTAAGTGTGAGGGCAGAATAAAGATACTTGCAGACAAATAAGAGCTCAAACGTTTCATCTCAATATACCATTTCTCAGAAAGGAATAAACCATTTCTCAGAAAGGAATAAACCAAAAAAGAAGTGGACATGGCATCCAGAAAATGGGATTGTACACAAAGAGAGGTTAAGAGAGTTGTTAGGGTATCAGTGAAGGGGTATCCCAGAGCAGAAGCTGCTCTGCCCTGAGAGTAATGTGTTCCTATAAAGATAAGAGAACAGAAAACACCAGGAAAGGCATATTTATAGATACCTGATGTGTTTAAAGGTATTGACAAGAGAGTAACACCTCTGGAAGCGAATTTGAGGATACATTACTAATGGGTACACACCCAAACTAAGCAAATCAAAATATACCCTTAATAAATCTAGGAAAATGAAAAACATTTTATAAGAGAGAAATTGATACAGCACTTTCCAAGGCTCAGCAGGGATAAGATATATGTAAAATAAGAATGTATATTCTGTAGGTTGATTCAAACAAAAATTGTGATATAATTATACCAGGATAATGTGAGAAGTTGAAGTGTATGAATGTATGTTTGTGCTGATGTGGTGAAAGTTGATGACAACTCAATTTACGTCTATGAGAGTTTGAAGAAAAAATATTGAAAACATGTTATTTAGAAATACAGTAGTAATTACAAAAAAAAAAAGCAAAAATTGCCAAAGGTGGCTGCCTCCTGAGAATGCAAACAAAGAGCTAAAGATGGGTAATTTTTATTTTTTATTTTTGGAGACAGAGTCTCGCTCTGTCACCCAGGCTGGAGCGCAGTGGCACAATCTCGGCTCACTGCAACCTCTGCCTCCAGGGTTCAAGCAATTATCATGCTTCAGCTTCCTGAGTGGCTGGAATTACAGGTGCATGCCACCATACCAGGCTAATTTTTGTATTTTTCGTAGACATGGAGTTTCACCATGTTGGCCAGGCTAGTCTTGAATTCCTGACCTCAAGTGATCTGCCTTGGCCTCCCAAAATGCTGGGATTACAGGTGTGAGCCACTCTGCCTGGCCAAGGATGGGTAATTTGTATGCAAGAACTTTAAAATAATTAATGTAATTTAAAATATGTATGGGACAAAATATTGAGAGCACTTTTTATTGGCAAAATAACTTCCCTAAAAGTCTCAGGATAAAAAAAATCAATGTACAAAAATCACTAGCATTCCTATACATCCACAACAGTCAAGCCGAGAGTCAAATCAGGAACTCAATCTCATTCAAAATTTCCACAAACAGAATAAAATATCTAGGAATACAGCCAACTAGGGAGGTGAAAGATTTCTACAAGGAGAACTACAAAACATTGTTCAAAGAAATCCATGATGACACAAACAAATAGAAAAACACTCCATGCCCACGGATAGGAAGAATCAATATCATGAAAATGGCCACACTGCCCAAAGCAATTTATAGATTCCATGCTATCCCTATTAAATTACCAATGACATTCTTTACAGAACTAGAAAAATTATTTTAAAATTCATATGGAACCAAAAAAGAGCCTAAATAGCCAAAGGAATACTAAGTAAAAAGAACAAAGCTGGAGGCATTATGCTACCCAACTTCAAACTGTACCACAAGGCTTTGGTAACAAAAACAGCATGGTACTAGTACAAAAATAGACACATAGACCAATGGAACAGAATAGAGAACCCAGAAACAAGTCCATGCACCTACAAATATCTAACCTTCAACAAAGCTGACAAAAACAATGGGCAAATAATGGGGAAAGGACTCCCTATTTAATAAATGGTGCTGGGATAACTGGCTAGCCATGTGCAGAAGATTGAAACCAGACCCCTTCCTTTTACCATGTACAAAAATTAACTCAAGATGGATTAAGGACTTAAAGGTAAAACCCAAAACTATGAAAACTCTGGAAGACAACTAGACAATACCATTCTGGACATAGGAACAGGCAAAAATTTCACTAGGAAGACACCAAAAGCAATCAACAAATGCAAAAATTTACAAATGGAATCTATTAATAATTAAACTAAAGAGCTTCCACATGACAAAAGAAAATATCAACAGAGTAAACAGACAACCTACATACTGAGAGAAAATTTTTGCAAACTTTGCATTTGACTAAGGTTTAATATCCAGCATCTAAAAGGAACTTAAACAAATTTACAAAAAATAAACAACCCCATTAAAAAGTGGGCAAAGGACATGAACAGATATTTTTCAAAAGAAGACATACATGTGGCCAACCAACATATGAAAAAAAGCTCAACATCACTGAATATTAGAGAAATGCAAATAAAAACCACAATGGGATATCATCCCACACCAGTCAGAGTGGCTACTATTAAAAAGTCAAAAAATAACAGATGTTGGCAAAATTGTGGAGAAAAATGAACACTTTCACACTGTTGGTGGGAAATGTAAATGAGTTCAACCATTCTGGAGGACAATGTGGCAATGCCTCAAAGACCTAAAGACAGAACTACCATTCAACCCAGCAATCCCAATACTAGGTGTATACCCAGAGGAATATAAATTGTTCTACTATAAAGACACATGTATGTGTATGTTCATTGCAGCACTATTCACGATAGCAAAGACATGGAATCAATCTAAATACCCATCAGTGGTAGATGAATAAAGAAAATGTGGTACATATACACCATGGAATACTATGTAGCCATAAGAAAGAATGAGCTCATGTCCTCTGAAGGAACATGGATGGAGCTGGAGGCCATTATCTTCAGCAAACTAATGCGGGAACAGGAAACCAAATACTACATGTTACTACTTATACGTGGGAGCTAATGATGAGATAGAGGTGAATGACACATACTGGGGCCTATCAGAGGGTAGAGGGAGTAAGGACGAAGAGACTCAGAAAAAAAAAAAAAAAATGGGTAATAGGCTTTATACCTGGGTGACAAAATAATCTGTACAACAAACCCCCATGACACAAGTTTACTTGTGTAATAAACTTGTACATGTATCCCTGAATTAAGAATAGAAGTCGAATTAAAAATAGAAGTTAAATAAAAAAAACTTGTCTGAGAGAGATAACAATAATTTTTATCAATTTGTACACACTCTTTTTGTTTAGCACAGTATCTTGATAATGTAACCGATATGGATGTGAGGCAAGGAAATGCTAGTTAGAAAAGGACGGAGTCCCTGGCAGGGACTCCACCCTCAAGCTTGGACCTTGTGGCTCTAAGTGAGAACATGCAGTCCTGTTTTCCCACCTGAACGTTGCCTTTTTCAAAATCACCCTGCCCTGCCACGCCCCCCATCCTATACCTATGAAAACCCCAGGTTCCAATGGCACAGCAGCAGAGTGGTGCGGCAGAGAAGGAGAGAAGACAAGAAGCGTCTGAACATCGAGAAAAAAAACAGCTGGGCATTGGAGACTATGGTTGGAGAGGAGTTCAGCCGGGGACCATCAATCATCTTCCCACTCCATCCCGGTTCCAGCTCTCTATCCTGCTGAGAGCCACTTCCACCGCTCAATAAAATCCTCCACATTCACCGCCCTTCAATTTGTTCATGTGACCTGATTCTTCCCGAATGCCAGACAGGAACTCAGGTACCAAGAGGGCAGGTGCAAAATACTGTCACCCTGACCCTCCACTGAGCTGGTTAACATTCAGCCGTCTGCTCTCTGGGGCTCCAGGGATCACAGCCAACTTCTAGACACAACCGTGGGGCTGGTACAGGATTAGTTCCTGCTGGCATCCAAAAGCACTTGCCCTAGCTCCTGCACCTGCTCACCTGCAAGCTACCCCTCCCACAAGGGGCTTGAGAGTTGCAGGTGGAGTAAGGGAGCCGCCCCTTCACCAGTCCCGAAAAGGGGTCAAGGGAACGGATTTTATCATATCCTCAATAAATTTTTTTTTAATGATAAACATCACAAAAAGTCAGATCTATGCAGTATGTGACTGACAGAACTGGTGCTCTGAACTCTCCCTGAGTCCCACTCCAGAGAAAGGAAGGAAACAGGAAAACTCCTAAGAGAAATCTCTTTTCCTATCTTTCAGTAAATTGATGCTGAATGCTATAAAAGTATATGAGCTTTGTTATGGCTCATGCTGTTCTAAATATATTTGATATTCTTTTGATTTTCTTTTTTATTACACAGATTCGGAATGTCAATAATGTTAGCACTGATCTTTAATTAATACAACAAATACTTATTAAGCTGGTATTGTGTACAAAAAGTGTATTGGAAGCTGGAGATACATTTTTCCTGCACTTCAGGAGCATGTAAGGTAGTGCTAAACTACGAGTAAGGGAGCCACCCCTTCACCAGTCCCTCGAAAGGGTGAAGGGAACAGTCCTTTCATCACGTCCTCGATAAAATTTTTTTTAATAATAAACATCACAAAAACTCAGATCTATGCAGTAAGGTAAAGTACTTCTCTGGGCCCAGAAGTACTATAGGGTGCTACCCTAAGCTTTACAATGTAAACTTACTTATGTTGCACGCATAAACTACCAATTTTTGAAGAATCATTAAGATTGTTGCATCTTCTCTCAAAAACTCCAGCTAACCAAATAAGAGCCTAAATTTCTACTTATGTTAGATTGAAGACATTGCATTAACTCAAATCAGATGTATCAGTTCTTTGGAGCTTACAGTTCTTAGTGATATTTCTATCATCTTATATGTGCCCTGAACTTTATTAAGAAAATTCAAAGGCTTCAGGTAAGACATACTAAATCTTATTTTCTCATGACCTCCAGTGAATACTCTATAAAAATAGCAGCCTCCACTTTCTGTTTCTATTATATCACTTTTACTTTCCTCCAGAATCATTCTCATTCTCTAATTATATAACTATTTGTTTATTGTCCATCTACTCCTTCAGAATGTAGATCCAATGAGGGCAGGTGCCCAGATCAGTTCCTGGAATTCCATAAATATCTGTGAATAAATGAATGAATGAACAGCCCTGCCAATCACTGTCGAAATATGGGACAAATATTTCATATTATCTTCGAGCTGCATAAAAGCCAACATACCTGCTATAATATTGTCCAGCAGTGTTATAGGCATGCAGAATATGCCAACTAGTAAATCACTTATGGCCAGGTTTAAGATGAAGAGATTAGTGACTGTGTGCATATGTTTGTTCCTCATTACAATAAAGCAAACCACAGTATTTCCCACCATGCACAAAAAGAATATCAGAAAGTAGGAAATAATGAAGATTGCTGCCACTTGAGGCTGGTGAAGATAGTAGTTCACATAGGTAATATTAATATCTGAGTACAGATGATGCTTTGTGTCATTGACACTACAGATGGGATGCCAGTTTTCTGAAGAGTTTGTGTCCCATTTCTCATTCATGATGAACCTTAACAAAGAAGAGACAGAAAAGAAAAACATAATTAGGAACCAGTAAAGCATAAATTCTGTGCCTGAGTTTAAGAGGAATACTTGTAAAATGCCATGGAAGTTTTATGGTCTTTCTATAATAATCTATAAGTTTTACATAAAAGTGAATTATAAATAAGGCACTCAAATTATTAGGATTTTAACCAAGAGCATTTGAAAATTCCAATTTGTGCCATAGGTAATGGTTATTATTATATTTTATTTCTAATACACTCTATATTTCACTTCTTTTGGCATGCACTCTATTCATTTCCATTGCCTTCCAAAACTCTACTCCAGGTATCATATCTTCCCTCTACCTCCAGGTTATCATGTTCTGTCAAGACCTACTTATTAATTTAAAGCTAACTCACATGACTCTAGCTTTCCTGATAATCTGAACAAGATACAATGTCTACATCTCTGAAACTCCTAAAGAAGTAAGCTTCTTGTATCTGCCATATTCTGTTCTGACTCAATTAATTTAATACTATTATTATTTTTTTGCAGGGGTTTCACTCTGTCACCTGGACAGGAGTGCAGTGGCACCATCTCAGCTCACTGTAGCCTTGACCTCCCAGGTTTAAGTGATCCTCCTGCCTCAGCCCCACAAGTAGCTGAGACCACAGGTGCATGCCATCATGGCCAGCTAATTTTTGCATTTCTAGTAGAGATGGAGTTTTGCCATTTTGCCCAGTCTGGTCTTGAACTCTTGAGTTCAAGTGAGCCACCCACCTCAGCTTCCCAAAATGCCAGGATTACAGGCATGAGCCACCGCGCCTGGCCTGAATATTATTTTTAGATACTTTTCTATGCAGACACAGCCACCATATTGTGAGTCTCTTAATATAGGGCCAGGTTTCTTGTCTTGGTTTCATTTAGCGTAATTCTATTCATATACAACGTATCAAGAAATTATTTAGAATCTGTATGTCCTTTTTTTTTTTTTTTTTTTTTTTTTTTTGAGATGGAGTCTTGCTCTGACGCCCTGGCTGGAGTGCAGTGGCGCGATCGCGGCTCATTACAAGCTCCGCCTCCCAGTTCACGCCATTCTCCCGACTCAGCCTTCTGAGTAGCTGGGACTACAGGTGCCCGCCACCATGCCTGGCTAATTTTTTTGTATTTTTTCATAGAGACGGGGTTTCACCGTGTTAGCCAGGATGATCTCGACCTCCTGACCTTGTGATCCGCCCGCCTCAGCCTCCCAAAGTGCTGGGATTACAGGCTTGAGCCACCGTACCCGGCCTGTATGTCTTAATGTAGACAGGTTAATCAATCCTGTATGTCAGAGGTCCCCACAACTACCCCTAGGTATGGTGATTCACTAGAATGACTCACAGGACCCAGCATATAATGTATTCATAGCTAATATATATTAAAGTGAAGGATGCAAAGCAAAATCAGGAATGGAAAAGGTACATGGGGTGAAGACTGCAGGAAATTAGGCATAAGCCTCATGCACCTAATCTCAGTGGAGTCACACAGAACATGCCTAATTCCTCCGGTAACAAACTGTGAAAACACATGTAAAGTGTTGTCAACCAGAGAAGCTCACTAGAGACTCAACACCCAGGGTTTTTCTTGGAGAATGATCAAGTGGGGATCTACTTCCTAGCATATATCAAAATTCCAGACTCCCAGATAGAAAGTAGATATTCAGCATAAACCATGTCGTTTGTACAGTCTAGGCATAGTGAGCCACTCATTTAAGTAAACCTGTGTATCAGTACAGGAAGTGTTTATTATTTAAGTTCCCAGACCCCAACCAAGGGCCAACTTAGCAAGCAGGCTTTTCTAAGGGTAGCAGCCTCAGGCCTGCTTGTTATCTCTTTTCTACACACCTTGTTAATTAATTGAACAGAAGGTTATATCTGCCCATAAATGAAAGTGAATTTGACAGTGGGCTTATAAAATTGACCTCCCCACACTGTTGGTGTGTTCCAGCAAAGAATTATAAATGACTGCTTAAAGCAGTGGACAAAAGTTTGAAACAGGATAGTTACATAGTCTGAAATTATCTACCCACAAAATACTTTATTAATTTCAAAGTTAAAATTGTAATTTTTCAGTGAAAAAACTGGGCAAATTCTACCTTAGTTTAATGATCCAAGATAACATTTTGGATAATGAGATGCAAATATATCATATGCTTCTTGATGTAATGCATGAGAATTCAACATCAGTTTAGCAATATTTTTGTCAAAAATGCCTAATCTTATCCTGAGGAAATATCACAAAATTTCTAAATTAGAAAAATTGTATAAATGTAAAATATTTCGATATTAATCTGCCTCAGAAATGAATGAATGCTTATTGTCCTTAGCTATAAAATTTAAACTTCCTACCACCTATGGTCAGCAGCATAATGGTTTCCCAAGTGCCTCTGTCCAAATTTCCGGAACTTCTGAATAGGTTAGGTTACATGGCGGAGGGGAATTAAGGTTGCTAATTAGCTTATATTAAAATAGGATATCCTGGTTATATAGGTGGGCTTAATGTAATGTAATCGTGAGAGTCCTAAAAAGTGGGAGAGACACAGAAGCATCAGTATCAGAGCTATTCTAGGTGAGACCAACTTGATGGGCCATTGCTGGCTTTAAAGATTGAAAAGGACCATGAGCCAAGGAATGCAGACAACCTCTAGAAGCTGGAAAAGAAAAGCAAGAAGACAGATTATTCTGTAGAGCCTTAAGAAAAAAAAGCAGCCTTGCCAACATCTTGATTTTAGCCTAGTGGAAACCATTCCAGACTTCTGGCCTTCAGAGCTACAAGATAACAAATGTGTGCTATTTTAGACACTAAGTGTGACAACTTGGTACTGCACTAATAGGAAACCAATAGACCACCTATCCTTCCCCAATTTTTGTAGTATTACCTGAGATCTTTTCCTTGAACTTTCTATATACATAGTTGAGAGGTTGGAGGTTTTCTTTTCCACAGTGGTTGAACTAATTTACACTTCCACCAACAGTGTAAAAGCTTTCCCTTTTCTCCACATGCTCTCCAGCATCTGTTGTTTCCTGACTTTTTAATGACTGCAATTCTAAGTGGCATGAGATGGTATCTCATTGTGGTCTTGATTTGCATTTCTCTAATGACCGGTGATGATGAGCTTTTTTTCCATATGTTTTTTGGCCTCATAAATGTCCTCTTTTGAGAAGTGTCTGTTCATATCCTTCACCCACTTTTGGATGGGGTTGTTTTTTCTGGTAAATTTGTTTAAATTCCTTGTAGATTCTGGATATTAGCCCTTTGTCAGATGGATAGATGGATAGATTGCAAAAATTTTCTCCCATTCTGTAGGTTGCCTGTTCCCTCTGATGGTAGTTTCTTTTGCTGTGCAGAAGCTCTTTGGTTTAATTAGATCCCATTTGTCAATTTTGGCTTTTATTGCCATTGTTTTTGGTGTTTTAGTCATGAAGTCTTTGCCCATGCCTATGTCCTGAATGGTATTGCCTAGGTTTTCTTCTAGGGTTTTTATGGTTTTAGCTCTTACATTTAAGTCTTTAATCTGTCTTGAGTTAATTTTTGTATAAGATGTAAGGAAGAGGTCTAGTTTTAGCTTTCTACATATGGCTAGCCAGTTTTCCCAGCACCATTTATTAAATAAGGAATCCTTTCCCCATTGCTCGTTTTTGTCAGATTTGTCAAAGATCAGATGGTTGTAGATGTGTGGTATTATTTCTAAGGCCTCTATTCTGTTCCATTGGTCTATATATCTGTTTTGGTGCCAGTACCATGTTGTTTACTGGTACCAAACTATACTGCAACTGTACAGTTACAGTAGCCTTGTAGTATAGTTTGAAGTCAGGTAGCATGATACCTCCAGCTTTATTCTTTTTGCTTAGAATTGTCTTGGCTATACGGGCTCTTTTTTGGTTCCATATGAAATTTAAAGTAGTTTTTCTAGTTCTCTGAAGAAAGTCAATCATAGCTTGATAGGGATAGCATTGAATCTATAAGTTACTTTGGTCAGGAAGGCCATTTTTCATGATATTGATTCTTCCTATCCATGAGCATTGCTTGTGTCCTCTCTTATTTCTTTGAGCAGTGGTTTGTAGTTCTCCTTGAAGAGGTCCTTCACATACCTTGTAAGTTGGATTCCTAGGTATTTTATTCTGTTTGTAGTGACTGTGAATGGGAGTTCACTCATGATTTGGCTCTATTTGTCTATTACTGGTGTATAGGAATGCTTGTGATTTTTGCACATTGATTTGGTATCCTGAGACTTTGCTGAAGTTGCTTATCAGCTTAAGTAGATTTTTGGCTGAGACAATGGGGTTTTCTAAATACACAATCATATCATCTGCAAACAGAGATAATTTGACTTCCTCTCTTCCTAATTGAATATGCTTTATTGCTTTCTCTTGCCTGATTTCCTTGGCCAGAACTTCCAACACTATGTTGAACAGGAGTGGTGAGAGAAGTCATCCCCGACTTGTGCCAGTTTTCAAAGGCAATGCTTCTAATTTTTGCCCATTCAGTGTAATATTGGCTGTGGATTTGTCATAAATAGCTCTTATTATTTTGAGATACATTCCATCAATACCTAGTTTATTGAGAGTAGTTAGCAGGAAGCGCTGTTGAATTTTGTCAAAGGCCTTTTCTGCATCTATTGAGATAATCATGTGGTTTTTGTCATTGGTTCTGTTTATGTGATGGATTACGTTGATTGATTTACATATTTTGAACCAGCCTTGCATCCCCGGGACGAAGTCAACTTGATCATGGTGGGTAAGCTTTTTGATGTGCTGCTGGATTTGGTCTGCCGAGGATTTTTGCATCAATGTTCTTCAGAGATATTGGCCTGAAATTTTCTTTTTTGTTGTGTCTCTGCCACGTTTTGGTATCCTGATGATGCTGGCCTCATTCCATGAGTTAGAGAGGAGTCCCTCTTTTTCTATTGTTTGGAATAGTTTCAGAAGTAATGGTACCAGCTCCTCTTTGTACCTCTGGTAGAATTTGGCTGTGAATCCATCTGGTTCTGGGCATTTTTTGGCTGTTAGTCTGTTAATTATCGCCTCAATTTCAGAACTTGTTATTGGTCTGTTCAGGGATTCAACTTCTTCCTGGTTTAGTCTTGGGAGGGTGTATGTGTCGAGGAATGTACCTATTTCTTCTAGATTTTCTAGTTTATTTGCATAGAGGTGTTTATAGTATTCTCTGATGGTAGTTTATATTTCCATGGGATCAGTGATGATATCCCCTTTATCATTTTTTATTGTGTCTATTTGATTCTTCTCTCTTCTTTATTAGTGTGCCTAGTGGTCTATCTATTTTGTTAATCTTTTCAAAAAATCAGCTCCTGGATTCATTGATATTTTCAAGAGCTTTTCATGTCTCTATCTCCTTCAGTTCTGCTCTGATCTTAGTTATGTCTTGTCTTCTGCTAGCTTTCGAATTTGTTTGCTCTTGCTTCTCTAGTTCTTTTAATTGTGATGTTAGGGTGTCGATTTCAGATCTTTCCTTCTTTCTCTTGTGGGCACTAAATGCACACGGAGAAAGCAGGAAGATCTATTAGTTGTGTCCTAGAGATTCTGGCACGTGGTGTCTTTGTTCTCGTTGGCTTCAAAGAACTTACTTATTTCTGCCTTAATTTCAATATTTACCCAGTAGTCATTCAGGAGCAGATTGTTCAGTTTCTATGTAGTTGTGCAGTTTTGAGTGATTTTCTTAATTTGACTGCTCTGTGGTCTGAGAGGCTGTTTGTTATGATTTTTGTTCTTTTGCATTTGCTGAGGAGTGTTTTACTTCCAATTATGTGGTCAATTTTAGAAGAAGTATGACATGGTGCTGAGAAAAATGTATAGTCGGTTTATTTGGGGTGGAGAGTTATGTAGATGTCTATTAGGTCTGCTTGGTCCAGAGCTGAGTTCAAGTCCTGAATATTCTTGTTAATTTTCTGTCTCATCGATCTGTCTAATATTGACAGTGGGGTGTTAAAGTATCCCACTACTATTGTGTGGGAGTCTAAGTCTCTTTGTAGGTGTCTAAGAATTTGTTTTATGAATCTGGGTGCTCCTGTATTGGGTGCATATAAATTTAAGATAGTTAGCTCTTCTTGTTGCATTGATCCCTTTACCATTATGTAATGCTTTTCCTTATCTTTTTTGATCTTTGTTGGTTTAAAGTCTGTTTTATCAGACACTAGGATTGCAACCCCTGCTTTTGTTTTGTTTTGTTTTGTTTTGTTTTCCATTTGCTTGGTAAATATTCCTCCATCCCTTTATTTTGAGGCTATATGTTTCTTTGCAAGTGAGATGGGTCTCCTGAATACAGCACGCCAATGGGTTTTGACTCTTTATCCAATTTGCCAGCGTGTGTCTTTTACTTCGGGCATTTAGCCCATTTATATTTAAGGTTAATATTGTTATGTGTGAATTTTATCCTCTTATTATGATGCTAGCTGGTTATTTTGCCTGTTAGTCGATGCGGTTTCTTCATAGTGTTGATGGTCTTTACAGTTTGGTATGTTTTTGCCATGGCTGGTACTGGTTTTTCCTTTCCATGTTTAGTGCTTCCTTCAGGAGCTCTTGTAAGGCAGGCCTGGTGGCGACAAAATCTCTCAGCATTTGCTTGTCTGTAAAGGATTTTATTTCTCCTTCACTTATGAAGCTTAGTTTGGCTGGATATGAAATTCTGGTTTGAAAATTCCTTTCTTTAAGAATGTTGAGTATTGGCCCCTCCTCTCTTCTGGCTTGTAGGGTTTCTGCAGAGAGATTGGCTGTTAGTCTGATTGGCTTCCCTTTGTGGGTAATGCAACCTTTCTCTCTGGCTGCCCTTAACATTTTTTCCTTCATTTCAACCTTAGTGAATCTGATGATTATGTGTCTTGGGGTTTCTCTTCTCAAGGATTATCTTTGTGGTGTTCTCTGTATTTCCTGAATTTGAATGTCAGCCTTTCTTGCTAGGTTGGGAAAGTTCTCATGCATAATATCCTGAAAAGCGTTTTCCCACTTGGTTCTATTCTCCCTGTCACTTTCAGGTACACCAGTCAAACATAGGTTTGGTTTTTTCACATAGTCCCATATTTCTTGGAGGTTTTGTTTGTTCCTTTTCATTCTTTTTTCTCTAATCTTTTCTTCATGCCTTATTTCAGTAAGTTGATCATCAATCTCTGATATCCTTTCTTCCACTTGATCAATTTGGCTATTGATACTTGTTTATGCTTCATGAAGTTCTCATGCTGTGTTTTTCAGCTCCATCAGGTCATTTATGTTCTTCTCTAAACTGGTTATTCTAGTTAGCAATTCCTCTAACCTTTTTTCAAGGTTCTTAGCTTCCTTGCATTGGGTTAGAACATGCTCCTTTAGCTTGGAAGAGTTTGTTATTACCCACCTTCTGAAGCCTACTTCTGTCAATTTGTCAAACTTACTCTCCATCCAGTTTTGTTCCTTTGCTGGAGAGGAGTTGTGATCCTTTAGAGGAGAAGAGGCATTCTGGTTTTTGGAATTTTTGTGCTGGTTTCTCCTCATTTTCATGTATTTATCTACCTTTGGTCCTTGATGTTGGTGATCTATGAATGGGGTTTTGGTGTGGACTTCCTTTTTGTTGATGTTGATGCTATTCCTTTCTGTTTGTTAGTTTTCCTTCTAAAAGTCAGGGCCCTCTGCTGCAGGTCTACTAGAGTTCACTGGAGGTTCACTCCAGACCCTGTTTGCCTGGGTATCACCAGCAGAGGCTGCAGAACAGCAAAGATTACTGCCTATTCCTTCCTCTGGAAGCTTCATCCCAGAGAGGCACCTGCCAGATGCCAGCCAGAGCTCTCCTGTTTGAGGTGTCTGTCAACCCTTGCTGGGAGGTGTCTCCCAGTCAGGGGGCACAGGGGTCAGAGACCCACTTGAGGAGGCAGTCTGTCCCTTAGCAGAGCTGGAGCACTGTGCTGGGAGGTCTGCTGCTCTCTTCAGAGCCAGCAGGCAGGAATGCTTAAGTTTGCTGAAGCTGCACCCACAGCCGCTCTTCCCCCAGGTGCTCTGTCCCAGGGAGATTTTATCTATAAGCCCCTGTTTGGGCTTCTGCCTTTCTTTCAGAGATGCCCTGCCCAGAAAGGAGGAATCTAGAAACGCAGTCTGGCTACTGTGGCTTTGTGCTGCCTCAGTTGGCTCTGCCCTGTTGAACTTCCTGGAGGCTTTGTTTACACTGTGAGAGGAAAACTGCCTACTCAAACCTCAGTAATGGCGGACATCCCTCCCCCGACTAAGCTCGAGCCTCCCAGGTCTACTTCAGACTGCTGTGCTGGCAGTGAGAATTTCAAGCCAGTGGATCTTAGCTTGCTGGGCTCCGTGGGGGTGGGACCCACTAAGCCAGACCACTTGGCTTCCTGACTTCAGCCCTCTCTCCAGGGGAGTGAAGGGTTCTGTCTCACTGGGGTTCCTGGTGCCACTGGGGTATGAAAAAAAGAAAAACTGCAGCTAGCTGGGTGTCTGCCCAAATGATCCCCCAGTTTTGTGCTTGAAACCCAGGGCCCTAGTGGCAAAGGCACCTGAGGGAATCTCCTGGTCTGCAGGTTGCAAAGACCATGGGAAAATCATAGTATCTGGGCCAGAATGCACTGTTCCTTAAGGCACAATCTCTCAGGGCTTCCCTTGGCTAGGGGAGGGATTTCCCAAACCCCTTGTGCTTCCCTGCTGGGGTGATGCCCCACCCTGCTTCGGCTCACCCTCTGTGGGCTGCACCCACTGTCTAACTAGTCTCAGTGAGATGAACCAGGTACCTCAGTTGGAAATGCAGGAATCACCTGCCTTCTATGTTGATCTCGCTGGGAGCTGCAGACCAGAGCTGTTCCTATTCGGCCATCTTGCCAGCTACATTTAGATTTTTCAGTGCTTATTTCAATATTTTAATAAGGCAGCTTCTCCATGTATTAAATTGTTATATTGCATTTGATAGTATTATAAATAATTACAGTGTGTATATAACTACAAAGCTTCTCAAGATGTTTCCAAATTATTGTATCTGCTGAGTTAGTTCATATATGAGACCAACTCCTTATCCCTTTGACAGGAATAACAATCTATGTACAACATATTTAGATCCCACTATTTTTTGCCCATATCCTTGCAGACTTGCTCCATTATCTATTGGAAATTTTGGTACAAAAAAATTTGAATCCAACCCAATATTTTTATTTTCTTATAGGTGCTATGCATTTTTATATATTGTATAGAAGAGATTTTTTAATCCTCAAATTTTTTAGCTATATTAGCATATATTTTTTCTATTGATTTTTTTTTCTGAAAGAAAACAAATCCTGTCCAATTCTCATCTCAGTACTTCCTTCAGGTCAGAAGTCATTAACTGTCCCACTGTTATATTCTCTATCATGGATACCTATTTTCCATATGTTGATATGCTATATCCTATCTTTCAAAAATTATTGGTTTATAAAAATATTTATTTTTCTGTTGAAGATTTTCGCTGCCTTTACCAACCACATTTCCGTTTTGTTATGCCATTTTATACTGTATTATAAAGTATATTCTGTGAGAGTAGAGACTAGTTCACAGTTGAATTCTCAGTACCTAAAAGCGTGGTTGAACCAATAATTGGTGCTCAACAAGTATTTGTTAAATGCACTAATTAATCTCATCATGTAATTTTTGTTTCATAGATTGTAGTTTTTTTTCTTTTGTAATTTCTTGGTTGTTAAGCATTTGCTGTCTCAAATTTTCTTCTATTAAAGGTATGAGCATGTCTTCTTGTAATAACATAGCGTTTAAAACATTAGGCTCTGGAGTCTAATTGCCTGCACTCAAATCCCACATCTTGTTTTCTATTGATATTTCCTGGAAGATAGATGCATGATTAATAACTGCATGACTTTAAGTAAATTATTTAATCTCTTTGTGTTTCAGACTCCTTATCAAAAAAGTAAAAATGATAATTATACAAACTTCATAGTGTCGTTAGGTTTTCATCAAATAATTGTAGTTAAAATTTATTGTATGTTTATCATATGTCAGATTCAGTGCTAAGCATTTTTATATGCATTGGTGTATTATAGTCTTATGGTAGGACAGTCAAATAGGAAACTGAAGCAATGGCCAAATTAACTAATCCGCTAAAGGTCACACCATCAGTAAAAAGCAGAAGTGGGATTTTATTCTGTGCAGCTCTGCTCCAGAGCACATATTTTCAATCTTACAATATAATTTATATAAAGCACATAAAAGGGTACATAATTCAAAGTAAGCACTCCATGAACATTTGATATTATTTTCCTTTCCTTCCTCCATATGTTTTTCACTTTTGCCCTTCCCACTTCTTCTTTTATTCCTTTCCTCCTCCCTTTTGGTTTTAAAACCATTGTTAATATATCTCGGGTTACTTTTTTTGTTACCTTACTCATATTGTGTTTAGGGCTAGTGCTACCAGAACACAAAGTATTATGTATGGTGTGCTTTTTATTTGTTCCTTTTTTATTCATTAATGTTAACATCATTCCTTCAGAAAGTTATCTCAAGGACTGGGTACCGAAATTGTTTACATTTTCTTTCGTTATTGGATTCCTGAAGCAGGTGGTAAAGGGCCAGAATCACATGGACATTCCATCAGGGAAACAGTTCACTGTACTCTTTCTTGGAAGTGAGGGGAAAATCTTTTGTTCATTCATTCATTTACTGATTTAACAAATATTGACTGTGTTGACAATGTGCTAGGTACTGTTCTAAGAACTAGGGAATATAACAGTGAAGCAGACCATGTCACAGCTTTCATGGTAATGAGGAATACAGATACTGGTATTCTGGAGCAAGCTTACAGTGAGAGCCAATTGTGTACATCTCTGCCCAAAGGCACATTCGGTAATGTTATGGTTGCTGCTTGAAGTTGACTGTGATTGATATATTTACACCATGAGAACTGGCAAACTCTAAAGATGAAACCTCTTTATTTAAAAAAATTAATTATTAAACATGTATTCATATGCCAACAGATTAAACCAAAGCATCAAAAGCAGAAGATGAACGTAAAAATGAGGATAATTAGGAAGGTTAAATAGAAAAGGAATTAAGTGATTACTGTAAGGGATAATTGGAAGGACAGCCAAGGAAGGAATGAGGCCAATAGACCCAAGTTCAGGCAAGCTGATTTATTGTCAGTCCTGCCGGGCTGCCTCCTGACAAAAGCAGAGGAGGCAGCCCCGCTTACAGACTATAGCAAGGTTTTATAGGGCATAGAACTGCGTCAGGGTGAAGGAAAAAGAAAAGGCGGCGGGTTGGGGGGCGGGGTGTCCTTTGTGCCAGGTGTCTGACCGCTTCCTGGAGATGTTTTTCTTGCCAGTTCTGTTGTGTAAGGTAGACGTCTTGACCGCATCCTGGAACAGCTGGCCTCTGGTCAGACAGATACAGGCGGGTTTGGGGTAGGGGGTTTTACTTTTGGCCTTTGGGGCTTAGGTCTACAGGAGGGGGAAACAGTCCAGTTGGGTGGACCCTATCAGCTACAACTAAACTGAAAAGAAGATACAGCACAAACAAAAGAGGTACAGTAAATGAGGCAATGTAGAAGATCAGAGTGACAGTATAATATAAAATTATAAATATGCCTGAACAAAAGATTTAATCAAACTAATGCCCATAAAAGAAATAAGCCCATTAATTAAATAACTGTTATATTTTACAACTCAAGTGAACTGTCTATAGGTTTCCCTCTTAATTTTGTAGTGTCAGTGAAGTATTTTTCTTCTTGTTTTTTTATTTCAAAAGTACTATTTTTTTCTTTTTTAACTTCAACTTTTATTTTAGGTTCGGGGGTACATGTGCAGATTTGTTGCATGGGTATATTGTGTGATGGTGAGGTTCGGGGTATGAATGATCCCATAACCCAGGTAGTGAGCATAGTACACAGCAGGTAGTTTTTCAGTCTTTATCCCCTTCCTTCCCTCCCCTTCTGGTAGTCCCTGTTGTCCATTGTCCCCATCTTTATATCCATGTATGGTCAAATTTAAGTTCACTAGCTTTATTACTATGATAAAATTATGAAAGAAAGCAGATTATAATTAAATAATCACCTTAAGAATGGAATTCTACTTAATAGTATAATAAATTTCAAATACAATTTAGTGAAACATATCTATAAATAAAAATATATAAACAAGCATATTCACACAGTTTGTTACAGAAAAAAATTTATTTAGTACAAAAATTTAAGTTTGATATTTTCATGCAATCTATGCAATAATTTCAAAACAATAAACATATGCAGTGGAAAAAACATATTGCTAGGGATATCCTACTCTGACATCCTTTCATTCTTATTTTAATAAATGTACAAATCAATGTGTAAAAATGATTAATTATGTGTGCATTAGAATACTATAGTTTCATTGCCCATACAAACCAAGCGATATTAATATTGTCCCAAACTAGAATGATCAATTTTAATGACTTGTTTGAAAGTGATAACCACTTTAATGCAACAATACCTTTTGTGAAGTCTAAATTAAAAGTTCTAAAGAAAATAGTGAAGACTATTAAAAAACAATCTATAGATACATTGGAAAACAAAAGAAGAGTGTTCTTACAGGCCCAGAACACAGAAGGCTGTTAAGATTGGATAAAGAGAAACAAGACTGTGGGAAATTCTAGGTTAAAACACATACAAGAAAGAACTTTCATGAAAATGGAGGGTTTAGAGATGGCTCCAAGATCAGAGTTACAATATACAGAAATAGGAGACAATCCAGGGGAGTTATTTGCGGTAAACTGGGAAGCTGATTTTGGATCAGCTGAACCCGGCAGTACCCACTACGCCTTTGCCTATATAAGACCAAGGCCACACATGCTCAGAAGATTTGGTCCTAAGACCTTGTTTAGACGCAGTTATTCCCATGCCCTCCCAGTCACGGCAAACATGTTTCTAATAATCAAAACTCACATCCATCACAGTGGCAAAAATTTAAAAGATTAATGATATCTGATGTTGGCTGACAACAGATGCAGGGAAACAAATATTTTCCTACAGTGTTAGAGATACAATGATAAGGCTTATTGAAAGTGAATTTGGGAATGCCAGTCAAATTAAAATGTGCATTATGTTCCACTTGACCTTTTCATTTCTACAAATATAATTTCATGAAGTGGGACTTGGACTTAACAAATAACCAGTGAAATCTAGTTTTGAAAACTGTATTCATCCTTGAGTAAAAAGCCATGAAAGCATTATATTCATTGTAACTTTGTTATAGGAAAAGTTTAGAAACAACATATTTGGCCATAAACAGACAAAAATTTAAGTGAATTATAGCAATATTAATAATCAAATGTGCAACATGATAACATCTTAATAATGGCATAATATATCTAATGCTTGACCTCTTCCAGGTTCTGTAATAAACTTTATCCCTATTAATTCACTTAATCCTCTAGGAAAATACTATGATTATCACTATTCCCATTTTTAGGTGAAGAAACTGGGGAAAAAGCAAGTAACTGGCACAAGTTCTTCAGCAGGGAAGTGGCAAGGTCAAGATTTAAAGTCAGATAGTCTGACTTCAGAGACTTTACGGTAACCTCTGTGCTATGATAAAATAAAGCCATTATAATCAATAGGAAGAGTCTAATTATTCTGACATATAATGTTCTATAACATGTTGTTCATGTCAAAAGCAAAACTCTAATAGAAAAACATTTATTAGTAGGGTTGACTTCTGGGGTCAGGAGTAGATTGTGTTGTAAGGTGTTGAAAAAGCTTTTACATTTTACTAATTTTTATTGCTTGAATCTTTTTACAGCACAAATATATTCATATTGTACTCAAATAATTAATATAAACAAAGGATGACAGGATCTATGCATTATTTACACTTGCCATATCCTAAGAAAACTTTTGAAAGCCACATGCTTAGAAAGCTTCATATTTTCACATAACAGACAGAAGATAGACCCCATTCTATAATTTAAGAGATTACTATCTACACGTGTATATGTGATTATCTACATATGAATTCTTGTAAGGGTACCAATCAACAATTTCAAATAACACATTTTTAATTATAAAATTATATCATGGTGATTACTTGCCCCTGGATGGAAGTAGTGATAGGAAACAAGCATGAGGGGAGGTTTCTGGGCAGCTGGAATAGGGATATTTCTTGATCTGCGTGCTGGTTACAAGAATATATTCGGTTTTTAAAAATTCAATGAATTTTATATTTATGCATGCTTTTTTGAACAGGAAGGAGTTAAAGCTGCTGACTGGCTATTCATTTCTGACCCTGGGAGAAAATAAGAGGGCAAGTGACCCAGTATAATCTCCTTGTCCACAAGATAACTGAACCTCTGGGCAAATAGTCTATTCATATTTCTAGAAAAGTCCTTATCTATGAAAAGTTCTTAACAGAATGTCCTTGGTAAAGGATCGCCTGTAGAAAACATTAATAAATTAAGAACCTAAGGATTTATAATACTGGGCTCCCTAGAAAATGTCTCTTAAACTGAGGTATAAGGTGGCAATATTTTATTGACTAAATATTCCTCTGCTGTGTGAGGCCACCAAGAAAACTCCACCAAGAGACCTCATCTTCTGTTCGAACGGGAGACTACATCTCAAACATAGAAAGTGCCAGGGAACTGGTCTACTTGTGGACAACCCCCCAGGGTTGTCTGAGCCTCTTGGTTGCCTGTATTCTTGAAATTATTAATACATTTCAGAACCAGTAAAGCTTTTGAACCATGTTTCTTTGCCAGTCTGAGACTTTGTGTTAGCACAGATTGGCAGTGCAAGCAGAACTACGTTTTAATCTCACAAATCTTAATGGGTTGGGTCATTTTTAGCAATAAAAAGTATATAAAAAATATAGTGAAGATCTAATTACAAGTTGAGTCCTACCCATTGATGATAGGACACAGCAAATCTTTGATGCAACGGAATGTGGAGGAAGTACACTTAGATATGAGGGAAATGGCTAAATGGATTGATGAAGGGTGGCTGCAAGAGGGGAAGATAGAACAATTTCTATCCCTTGGCTAGTGCTAGTGGTGCTGATAAAGTAAGACCTATAAGTTCCCTTCAAGCAAAGAACAATAAAATCTATGTATTGCTTATAATTACCAAATCGTAAGAAAAAAATTTCCAAATCCTACTATTCTTTGCTGTGAGACTTTTCTTTCCTGTCATGGAAGACATACTTGTACTTCTATGGACTACTTGGAATGATGTCCCACTTCTTCACGAAGTAGCATAAACAAGGCCATTGATTACTCAAAAAATACACAAATAACTGGAGGATAAGATCAGGTGACTACTAAATCCCAAGGATATTCTGTGCAAATTTTCAAATGTTTTACATAAAAATACCAGCAGAAGCCAGGTAAATCATTACTTGCAGGGTTTCTTCACCTGTCTAGGAAATCTCACTAATTTTAGAGCTATGTAAGTTGAAGCCCAATCCCCAGTGGCTGAAAACTTCTGTAAGCAGGTATCTTCATGTTGTATAATAATTAATCTATATAACCGGTAAAAGTAGAAGCATAGCAACCCTCTCCTGAGAGGGGTAAATTCCCTATCCCCTCCCCTGTGAGATAGGTAATTTCCTATCTCACAATGTGACTCATTGTGAGACACATGAGACATATGACTCACGAGTGTCACAATATGACTCACAACATGACTCATTGTGAGACATATGAGACACACGACTCACATATGTCTCTTCATGCTTCAGGCATGGTGTGAGTGACCAATCCAAAGTTGTCTATTTGATGATCAGAAAGACACAATCAATCTAACATTTCTGGCACAGATAATGAAAGACGTGCTACTTTGGAGAGATTTTGTCTCCTGTTCTCCTTATATAATGGAAAACCAAGGGAATATTTAGGAGATGATGAAGAACCTGCCAGTTCAGTTAATGCAGAGGGGGCTGCATGATGATAAAAAGATCTATGCACACAAAAGAAAGGACGATGAAGGGAAAAAGGAAATTAGAATCCCCTCAACTTAGTGGAGCTCTTTAGATGGTTTATAAAAAGCAGTGTAAAAAGAGAGAGAAAGAATCTTACAGTTTCTACTAAGAAGTTAGAACAACAGTATCCACATTTGGAAGGTGAGGAGCTGCTCTGATCCTCCCTCCCACTTCTTAAAGTGTCACTGCAAGCTCACTCAAATTATTGTAGTCCAGAAAAAATCAAATCAACTGATGAGAATCAAGATTCAAAATGGAAAGTACTTAAACAGCAGCCTGAATGTATTTCCATAGATAAAGTCATTGAGTCTGAAAAGGTTGGCTGAGAGGCTGGGATATTCTTATCCTACCCCAAACAAGCAATCATAGGCCTTTTGCAAATATTTGGGTAAAAAAGCCAGGAACTGGTAGGCAAAGCCTCTAAAATGACTAGATAGAGGTTTTCAATGTTCAGTAGTACTTATGATAAATCAAGGCAGTGCTATGAAAGACGCAAAGCTGAAACTAGCATGATTTGGAGATGCCATATTGTGGGGACTAGCATCAAAATAAGATTAGGAGTGAAGAATATGACTGGGGAGACTTTTCACTGGTTAATGGCCTTTAGCTGAATACATAATTGGGATAGATATTATGTGCTAATAGACAATGTTCCCTTTTCCCATTTTTGGTGGGGAGGTATATTGCCTAATCACCCTTCCTGGAGTTTTAACTGGCCATGCTGAATGGTGACTTTTGGAATTTCCTGTGTTGTCCTACAATAAATTGTAAACAATACAGAATTCCAGGAATGTATGAGAGATTATTGCCCCGATTAAGGGAATACTTGAGGTATGATTATTGGTTCCCATTAGCTTTCCCGTTAACAGAGCTGTCTGGCCAGTTCCTGAAGGTTAACTATAGATTATCAAGCATTCAATAAGTAGTTCTCCTAATTGCTTCAACTGTACTTGATGTGGTAAACACTGTATAAGATGCACAACAAGCCAAGGAGGATGGCTATGTCATTAGAAACTTGCCTAGTGCCTTCTTCTCCATCTCAATTTCCAGGAACAGCCAGGTACAATATGCATTCTCACAGAATAGGACTCAGTACACATTTACCATATTGCCAGAAGTATGTTTGAATTTGCCTGCACAATTGTATAATTTCACGAAGTGGGACTTGGACTTAACAAATATTCAAAGCAAGTTATTAAATTGATTATATTATAAAAGCTTCTCCTCTAGTAAGAATTAAAGAGGAGTTAAGGACTGTGGTGACTCACAGCACAAATAGAGCCAGGCTGATGAGCCCAGATAAAATTCATAGACCTTGGAATTACATTGACTGGAGCAACTAGAGACGTTTTTTGAAACCATAAAAAATTATCGCTTACAGAATCTGCAAATGAGTAAGAGACCTAGAGACAAATAGAGCTTACTTTGGCTTTTGCAGAAATTCTTTGTTTTTGTTTTCTTCAATCTAAGAATGCTATTGACCTCTGTTCATGAAGTCACCGGAAAGATAAATGAATTTGAGTGGAGGCTCTCAGCAGAAGAAATTACTAAAGGATTTTTGGAGGGTGGTGATGCAGGAAGGTCTATTAGGATTGTGTGATTTGACTGCACAGATAATATTAGATGCACCTGAAACCAGAACATACACAGACTAGAGCTATCTGCAGAAATGAAAGAGATCGGTGAAGACCTCTTATTTTTTTGAGAACAAATGTTAGGCAAAATAGCTATTCCTAACAAACCACTTAAAAGACAATTGATTGCTTGTTACTGAGTGGTGGTCATCAAAACTGTGCCCACCACAGAAGGGCATCAGATAACTCCAAAGCTAGGGAAACCAACTTTGTCTTGGATGATGTCAGAAACATTCATATAGGGATCAAACAGCACAACCAAAGTTCACTCAGAAATTAGAAATGGGATGTTAAAAGGCATACTTTGGGAAGTGGGCAAGTTCACAGAAGGGAATCACTGCATACAGGAGCAGTGTATTAGTCTGTTCTCACACTGCTAATAAAGACATATTTGAGACTGGGTAATTTATAAAGGAAAGAGGTTTAATTGACTGACAGTTCAGAATGGCTGAGAAGGCCTCAGGAAACTTACAATCATGGCAAAAGGGGGAGCAAACATGTCTTTCTTCACATGGCAGCAGCAAGAGAAGTGCTGAGCAAAAAGGGAAAAGCCCCTTATAAAACCATCAGGTCTCATGAGAACTCCCTATCATGAGAGCAGCACATGGGGTTAGCCACCCCTATGATTCAAGTATCTCCCACTGGGCACCTCCCATGACTCGTGGGGACTATAGAAACTACAACTCAAGATGAGATTTGGGTGAGGACACAGTCAAACCATATCAAGCTGGTTGCCTCATTGACTATAGAGCCAATCAAATAAAGCCCTCAGCAGACTTTTCCAGCTTAATTGCTGCATGTTCTGAGTCTCGCGAATTGCTCCCCATTGAAGCAAAGTAAGTTGTTTGGTTCACTGATGAGAGTTTCTGGATTATGTCACTTGTTTAGAAAACAACAACAATACACCCTGCAGATGGGGAAAGCTTAATGGAAGAAGACAAGGGCACACCTGCACATTGGACAGAGATGAAAGCAGTTCAAAGACTCTTCACTTATAGCCAATGGCCTTGTTGTTGTTGTCAAGGGAATGGGCATTCATTAAAAACACAAAACAAAACAAAACAAAACAACAACAACAAAAAATTTCTGTGGGAATTTAGGGAAGAATTCAAGTGTGCCATGTACATAACTACCAGAAATAACTATTTGTTGACTCAGAAGAGATTTGGAATAAGGCAGATGCTTTGGTCAGATTTCCAGGATTATTATCTGCTTCTTGAAGTGAGCAGGCACTGGGTTCTCAGGCCATGCACTGAAGGGCTAATGAGATAAGAAACTGCACCCCACAGTCAGTCAACAGAGAAAATCATTTAAAAATGTCTGTGGATATCCTACTATTTCTGACGACATGGATGAATGTGCAAGACATTACCGTTAAGTGAAATAAACCACTAACAGAAGGACAAATACTACATGATACCACTCATATGAGGTATGAGAAACTCTTAGAAGCAGAAAATAGAATGGTGGTTACCAAAAGTTAAAAGGAGGGAAAAATGGGAGTTCTTCAATTGGAATAAAGTTTCAGTTATGCAAAATAAATAAACTCAAGAATAACACTGTTGGACATCTCTCTCAGATCTGGGTGCTGACTAATGGCCAATATTGAAAGAAAATCCTTGGACTTCTTTTCTCTGAAAAAGGAATATTGGGTTCTTAGTAATCTGTAATCTAAAGAAAAGAAGAGACACATTGCCCTGATTGATACTGTAAGTTTTACTAATATATAGTGTGTCAAAACACTACATCAATCTCTCTATCATAGCTACAAGGTGTATTAGAGGGTTTGTAATTTATTAATAGAAGTAAGTGAAAACTAGACTTATGCAAATGATACTTCCCAGGATAAGGAAATGCTTTGAGAGGTTGGATTGAATCCTCCCACTGATTAAAAACATGTTAAAATGGATTGTCCAAAGAAGAAAGTGAATTTGACCTTATAAATATTGCATTGTTCAATTAAGTGTCTCCATCAAATCATATAAAATGCGCAATTGAAGATAAACACTAATTAAGTGAAATAAATGTATCAAAATTCTTTTAAATAAATATTTTCACTATGAATATATTTTATTCATAGTCCCTATTAGGTAGTTCAAATCTTGTTGTTTTGAACAAGAATCTATAAAATATAACATGCATAAAACTAAACTTTCATAACCTTATATCCAGAAATACATATGTATAATATTTTAGTCTATTTCCTACAATTCTTTTGAGATTTTTTAAGATATTAGATGCCTTAATTCTTTGTTAAAATATAGTAAAACAAATAATAATAACTAGAGAAATGTGTGGCAAGAAGATATTAACTGAGTTCAGACAGTGAATTGGTAGAAGCTGTTAAAGCAACTGGCCAGAAATCTACTTCTCCCTCAATACCAGGAGATTGCACCCAGGGGAAATAAAAAGAAGACTGATAATTGAAATGAATGTTCTTGTGAACATAATAATTGAACCACAATGTAGACTAATGATATTTACTAGGACAAGCCTTCTTTATTTAATTCTTTAATAGGGTATCCCTGAGTAAGTATTGCTTATAAATAAATACAGAATATATGAATTTATGAGGCATGACTCCCTGGAAACTGTCATACAAACTGTATAAAATGGAGATATTTTATAAAATGAATCCTCACTCTGCTGTGGTATATAACACTGCAAAACCCTCCTTGGAGGCCTCATCACTTGCTCTGGGCCAGAAGTGAGCATCTAATGTAGGAAGGAGGGTCCTAAGGCACCACTGTCAATATCCCAGACCTTCTTTGATTAAGTTCATTGATCGCCAACATTCATGAAATTGTTAGTAAAGCATGGTGATAATAAGTAAGATCTCTGTTTTTAGAAAAGAAATTCAGATTTGATCTATAAAATACAATATGCATAAAAATAACTTTCATAACTTTATATCCAGAAATACACATATATAATATTTTAGTCTATTTCATATAATTATTTTGACTTTATTTTTTGACATACAAGTCCCAGAGAGGAAAATAATATTATTTTCAAGGAGGTAACTCATTGTATTGGGAGTGAGAACTGTTTCACTTAGGAAAACATTTTGAGGAGTTCTTTTCATGTAAGAAGGAAACCACTCCCATTCTACCTTGTCCTCTAGGACATACTTATGATGAGTAGAAGAAACAAAATGCAAGCTGAGTACCTCATGAAACATAAACTCTGTGCCAGGCACTAGGCTAATTGCTTTATACATTTCAGTCCATTTAACTTTCCCAGTAATCCTGTGAGGTAGCTACTCATAGTATCCCAATTTAAGAGAAAAGGAAAGAAAGATAGGAAGATGCTAAATAACCTGACCCAGGCCCCACGACTAATACTGGAAAAGCTGGGAAACACATAGGATGATCTCCCAGGATTGTGAAGGTCAGCAACATAGCTGGGAAATGGGCAACTTGAGGGTTGAAAACTAATCAGAATGAAGTCCAGTGAGGTGAATATGGCCAAGGAATTTCTAAAATCTAGTGTGCCTTATACTTAATTTTATGCTAACTTTTATACTGTACAAAAAAGTACTCCCCCACCCTGCCTATAACCCCAAATTGTGAGCAGGAGTCTATTAAATATAACTCCCTTTGTGAGAGATATTTTTCAAATATCAAGGTAGAGGACTTGTATTGCAATGTCTGAATTAGTGCTGGGCAGAGAGAAATAAGCAGCTGTAAGTGATGAGGCAGAAACAGGAAAAAAATCATCTATATTCAGGAAAATCCTGGGCACACTGTGGTGGGGGAGATAGGTGGATACTGGATTCTCTAAAATACAAGAAATGGGGACAACTTTATCTGTATATAGCAGCTGCATTGATCAAGCACGATTTGTGATATTCAATGTGAAAGCAACTATACTTGTAATGCCACTATCCTTTTAAGTCTAATATTTGAAGCGAAATTTCTCCCTTTCCTTTGGGTGAAATTTGGACGGAATACACTGTACTACTTTTCTAATTGATTTCTAATAATAAAAATGGTATAGTAATTAATTTGTTCAGCCTAATAATAAACAAAATGCAAAATTTCCAACAAGGATGCCTCATTGGCTTCTTTTCTCTTTCCTGACTTAACTCTGCAGTATCTTCATCTCCAGCTTGTCATTCTCAGCTCCCATCCTCACCAGGATTGTGGGTGAGCAAGTTTAGAGTGGCAGAAAGAGGCAGGGAAAGTCCTACTTCTCTTTTTCGGGTTGTCATGAGGTGTTCCTTGGAATGGACAGAGTTTTAAGCTGACTCTTACTTTTCTGAGTGTTATTATGGGCTCCTTGGAGATACCAACTTATTGCTGTGAATTTCTTAACAAGCGTTCTCTTCATGCGGGGCAATTCATCTCTGGCTGCTGCTGGCTCTTTCCTTGGCTGTGAGAAATCTGACAATTCACCTCACTGTAGAGTACCAAATTAACTCTCACTCACATGTGACACTCACCCCTAGCTTCGCCATTAACAGCAATGCATCTTTTGTCCAGAAAGACTCTAGGAGTGTCAGTTGGTGAGTGACGCCAACTCTCCTTCCCTCTGGTGTCAGAAACCAGCCAACCAGGTCCTTCCACTTTAGATGTCTCAGGTGTGTCTGTGAGGCAGACCCAAGTCCACTGTGTTCTCCAAAATATTCAGCTCGTATATTAAACTCTTTGCACATCTCCTTTAATCCCCTTTCCTAAAGCATGATTTGAAGGGCAAGCACACTGACCGCTCCATCTTACAAGTGTGTAGGACTCACTACACATCAACAAACTGTTCTCTCTCATCCTGGGTCTTTTTATCTTCCCAGGCTGAGGATAAGTGTTCCTAATAAGGGTTAATAACTTTACAATTTCTGCATGGTGGTCTCAATAATAGTATTGGGGCTTTAGCTGAAACTAAAACCAGAATAGTTCCATAGTGTTATAACACCCTGTCACATAATTATTAGGAGGATAAACCCCAAAGGCAAGAGTATCTAGGAATAGTCTAGCATGTGACACTCATTATATTTAAGGTTTTGAAATTGGAATTGTACTGAAAAATAGTTTTTTTCTTGATATAATTTAAGGTTATATTGTATTTGTTCATATAAATAAATAGTCTCTTCAAAGTTCACAGCAAGATATGCTCTTTTCAAGAATGATTTTTCAATGGTGACTCGATCTGTTATAAGATGTAGCACAATTAATTTAACCTATAACCTGGTGTTAGCAATTATAAAATTTCCACTCCTTTTTGTATTAAGGTAATATTTTGATGTTTTATCTTTCCTTACATTCATTAGTAGTCTCTAGAATACTCTTAGATTGAGAATTAATAGATTTTAAAAACGATCATCTTTCTGCTCTTAACAAATATTGATAATTTTCTCCTAGAGTGTTGGTCTTGCTTCATAGTTATTCCAGAGTGCATAGAAATTTCCAGCTAGCAATATGCCATTAATTTGTACCATGTTTTGGGCTTTAAAATGTTCATATTTTTGTAGTAAAATATGTTGTTTCCTTTGTATTTCTTCTAAGATATTCTTTCTGGCACCATATAAATATTCACATATATTTTATACTATTTGAAATATTTTTCATGTTTTATAACTCTCTCTATATATTGTAAATTATTCATTTAAAAATCCCTATTCAAATGAAACTGACACTTCATTTTTATTGGCTACTTTTTCCTTACTTTATGAACACCTAAATTTACGTCTCAAAGTGTATATATTACATTGAAAATCAAATCGAAGTTTGTAAATATATCAAGCATACATACATCCCTAGAAAATATTAAATATACATTATACCACTTAGATTGTCATTACTTCCTACATTTTTAAAATGATAGAAAATTTGTCATACAGTTGTTTACAATTCTTTATGTACATATGTTTCTATAGCTAATTCTTAAATATTTGGACTGTGGAAAGATAACAGGTTTCTCAATTTCCTATGGCACCTAACAATATCCTATGAGTATATACTTCTTATTAATGTATATTAATGTATATTTCATATTAATTCTTCTGTAACTTAAATATTCCTTTGATATTAATAGTCACTTCTGGTTTAATGCCTGCAACCATTTTGAAGGAAGAATTGATTTCCAGGAGTTAATGACACCTATATCTTCTGGAAAGACCTCATTAAGAGAAGCAAAAGGAAAGTACCAGGGGGAGAAGTTAGTTCTGCATCCTTTATAACATGGGACATAACTGGCTCTAAGCATTCTGAGCCCACCTTTATTCTGCCCTTAGCTATATATGCTTTGGGATTTATGAGGTTTGACTCTTGAACAATGTTAGTGGAAGTTAGGCACAGGGTATTTAAGCTAGATAGTTTGCCATTCTTCAGAAATGTACAAAAACATTTCACATTCTCAACCAGGAAGTTCACCATACATTATCTTGTAAGCATTTGTGAAAAAATTGATAGTTGGAATATGGTTGTTCTGGCAGCTTCAAGAAATTGAGGCCCTCCTACTTATTATGAGGCAAAGTCCCATGCCTGAGAGAAAAATGAATAAATGCCAAAAATAACAGGATGATAACTGACATCATCATCAAGGACCGCTTACATCTGATGGAGCACCCAAAGAGCTTTTATTATCATGGTAGCTTCTCTATTTCTTGTGAAAGAATGGTCTTTCATCTGCAGAAATCGAAAGACCTAAATATGGCTGAGGGATCACATGGATATAGCTGAGATCCAACTGGGCAGGGGATGTGAAATTTGCCATTTGCCTCCATATGTTTTTCACAATTTCTGGACTTCTTCATTCTGCTAGGGAACTACAGCTAAACTGCTCATTAAATATTCCACCAAGAATGCTAATCTTCAAACACTGTTACCACCTTTTGAAATAATCACTGATTTTTTTAGAACAATTTCAGAAATTTGCCAGTTCTGTTTGTTGGAGGACAGAGGAGGAGATCAACACTTGCTATTTATAATAGCTTGGGATTAGACCCACTTTGATTTCTTATATAAAATGAGATGTATTTCTTAAATGATTTTTGATAAAATGTATTTGGAAGGCATTTTTTTTCTGATAAAGACAACACAAATCATTAATGGGTAATATTTTCTATTAGTTCAGCTTTGAAATTATATGGCATAATAACTAACTTAGTGTCTTTTTTATGTCCATAAAGGAAAGGTTATTGCCTTCACAGATTTTTCTTTGATGGTATACAATTATTAGATTTTAAATTAGCAATCGTGGGCTCCAATGAAGTGAGCCCTCTAATCTTCAAGAATTAGTCAAGGACAATGGGCCTTGGCTTAATTCGTTTGTGCTGCTATAACAAACTGCCTGAAGCCAAGTAATTTATAAAAAAATAGAAATTTATTCCCTCAGAGTTCTGGAGGCTGGAAAGTCCAAGATCAAAGCATTGGCAATTAGTAAGGGCCTTCTTCCTGCATCATCACATGGCAGCAGGTCAAAGTGGCACATGGCAAATCCTCTTTTGAGAGCCCTTTATATCCTGTCCTCAAGACCTAAACACTTCCCATTTGGCTCCTCCTGCCAACGCTGTCACACTGGGGATTAAGTTTCCAACATATAAATTCTGTGGGATACATTGAAACTGGAGCAGACTTTAAACAATTTTTATAAATGAAATAATAGAATTGGCTCTTAAAATGATGCAACTGCCTTAATAAATCATTTGTGTTTGCACATTCTAAGCTGGTTTTAGCCTATAATATTTCCTCATTCATACATACTGTATATTGTTGCCATATTAATTTCTTGAAAGATTTTTTTATATATTTTCCCACAGTTTAGCATTATTCTAAGGCTCCTTACTTCTAACATAAAGTCCAAGCTCTTTAATCTGACATTTAAGTTCTTCCACCAACAGAACCCAATTGATCTCATAATTCTTGTCTTTTTCAATTCTTGATAGTCAGTTTTTTCCACTAAAAAACTGAAATGATTAAGGGGAATAAACCCATACACATGATTTTTAAAGAGAGCAGCTGAAACACTTGAAAAAGACATAAAATTCCAATTTACATGAGTTTTCAAAAACAAAAATCACATCTTCAATTAATTAGTCCCACAGAAATATGATATTTCCATATGATAAGCTATGCTGCATATCCTGTGGCTTTTTGGAGCACCTATTCTAGTCTACTCTAACCTTTTTTACAGAGTTGATATTCGATATTGATATGTTTATTTTCATTTTTCTTTGGATTCTTAGATTGGATGGGCTTAGGTATATCTTCTGGCTGACAACCTTGCCCATGAGTCCCAGCTGGAGAATACATTGTAATTCTTCTCAAGGGCAACACTCTGCTCCAGCTGATTATTTTTCACAAATTGTTCCTTGAGGGAGTCTTATGGTTTTCTACTCCTTTGCTTTTGTTGATGTTTTGACCCCTTCCTTCCCCTTTACCCAGGAAAATTCCCCTTCTCTTCTGGCCTTCTCTGAACTCCTAACTTAAATTTTATCTCATCTAGGAAATTTTTATCAACTAATATAGTGTAAAATATGTATTCTTCCTTGAAATTCCTAAATCACTTTTATTTTATGACCTCTATTTTATTATTGGTCATTGAGTATGTTCTAGTATCTCTTCTATTATATATAACATATTTTAATATTTTATTTAAATATTTTATTAATGTACCTGTGTCCAATTCTAATTTGAAAGTTAATATCTTGAGGGAAAAAAACATATAAATAATTATCTCACCCCAGCACCTGTTCTAGTCTATTCTGATCATTTTTACAGAGTTGATATTCAATATCGATATGTTTATTTTGATTTTTCTTTGGATTCTTAGATTGAATAGGCATAGGTATATCTTATTCAAGAAGTAATGTGCATAAATAGGAGAATTGTATGGCCTGTGAATTACCTCAGTAAATCTGTTAAAATAAAATGAAGTGATGTGAAGAACAAAGACAGATAGATTTTGGCAAATGTGTTTATTTTGTTTGTTTCTTAAGATAATTTTATTATTTAAAATGTAAATAAGTGGAAATAGTGTAGATTTTTATTTTTTCTTTAAAGTGAAATCTAGTTTTTGAAAACTGTTCTCAAGCAGTTGTTTTAGCAATGAGACACTATCATTGACAAAAAAAATAGAATGATTTCTCTCAATATGAACCCATGAGGATGGAAAATGCATAGATACTTCTTATACCTTCTACCAAGATGATTTAAAAAGATAACAGCCATACAATAAATCATCTTTTTCTTGCAATTTATTCATTTTTCTAACAACACAAGAAATTTCTGAAGTCTATATCATTTTAATTCTCTGCTCTGTGATGTGTTCAATTATTATGTTATCACCACTATGTTCAGATAACATATTTTGTTATACTTGTCAAATTCAAGAAATTATATTAACAGGGAAACTATTTGCCAAAACTCAACCTGTTAATAATAGTATTCAAATGAAGAAGAAAAGAAGTACACTTTTAAATTCTATTTTAGTTTGAAGATGCTCTGATAAGTCCTCAAGGAATTTAGAAAGAAACTGATAAGAGTACTAGTAGTAGTAGTATAAGAATATCCAATTATTATTTTCAGAGAGTCAGAAATTTGTTGCTGATAACAAGAATTTTATACAGCTACATTCCTTCTTCTTTCAACTAATTATCTAATTTCTTTCATCTAATTATCTAATTTCATCTAATTATCACAGCAGCTCTGAAATTCATGTACTATAATACCTGTTTTATAAATAAAAAGACTGAAAGTTAGGAAGATTAAGTAGCTTATGCATATTCACATAGAAATTAAGCAACAGAGCCAAAATTTGAATCCAGGTGTGTCTGAATTCAAAACCTATACAGTTTTCTTTACAATTCTTAAGTTCTTGTCTTAGCCAGTAGTAAGCCATTTCTTCATTTGTAAAATATGGAGACTGAATCATATGTACTTTTATTCTATAATGTTTTCCTTGTACTTCTTATAGTTATCTTTAGAATGAAAAATGATTAATAATTTGAAGGACAAAATGTTTGAATGTTGAAAATACATTCACTGAGCAGCAGTATAATAACCACATATTAAGTTAGATGTCAGAATTTTTTATCACTATGAAGCTATAATTTAAACAATAATATGTAAAATGATTTTTAGAGATGAAAATATTCCCATATGTCTGAAGGTACAAATTCGGACATTAGGTCAATGCTAAGACCACTGATATTTATGTATATGTGTGGGCATGGGCCCCTTGTGTGTTTCTGTGTTTCTGTGTGTGTGTTATGCATACACAGCACATATGTCTGTTCTCTAGAGATAGTAGCATAAAGAATTATATCACTAAACCACAGTAAAGTAATAAAATGCCAAGTAATTTTTAAGAAATGGTTTGATATACTTTGGATGTTCCTTTGAAATATCATGTTGAAATGTAATTCCCGGTGTTGGAGGTGGAGACTGATGGGAGGTGTTGGGGTCATCAGGGTAGATTCTTCATGGCTTGGTGCTTTCCTCACAATAGTGAGTTCACATGAGATTGAGCTGTTCAAAAGCTTGTGGCACCTCCTCCTCCTCTCTCTTGCTCCTGGTCTCACCATGTGATATGCCTGCTCTAGCTTTGCCTTCCACCATGAGTAAAAGCTCCCCAAGGCCTCCTTGGAAGCCAAGCAGATGCCAGTGCAATGCTTGTACAGCCTGCAAAACCCTGAGCCAACTAAACCTCTTTTCTTTATAACTTACCCAGTGTCAAGTATTCCTTTATAGCAATGCAAGAATGACCTAATACATGGTTCTATTGGTGTCCCCAAAAAGGTAAAATAATGAAATGGTAAACTCCATTCTTTTTCTCTTAGTCGAATCAATTTTTACCCGATCCATTGTGCCGGTCTCAACAGACATTAACACAATATTTACAAACAGCAATTTATCAGGAGGTGAATGAAATAAAAGCTCAGCAGCGCTAAGATGCATGTGATTGTTATGCTTTCTTGTCTGAAGAGAGGTTTTTATACTTGTAATTTAATGACACATCAGGAAAACATCTTGGGGTATAGTGATAAGAAATAAGTTGAAGTACTATATAAGTAAATTGTTCCTTTATAAGTTGCCTGTACATATTGACTTCATACTTATACTTGGCAACTGAGCTAGAGGCAATACTCTATGCTACATACCACAGTGCTAATCAGAACATCTGTTTTTCTCCTCCTAGGCAGACAGGAAGAATATATTTCTGAGCCCCTTGAAACAATACAGAGTAATAGGGCAAGTTCTGGCCAAACAAATGTGACAAGAAGTGACACATGTCTATTTCAAACTGGATCCTCATGGAAAGGCATTGTGTAATTGCCCATTTCCCTCTGTCTGTCTCTCCCATCCATTTCTTGGAGGCGAAGACTCAGAGTTGGCCCAGATACATGACAGAAGAAGCCCAGATCCCTGTGTCATGGTTCGGAGAGGAGTGAGTATAAGTTTCTAGCCCACCTCCAACTTGGATGAAGCAGAAAGAAAATTCCATTGTTGTAAGCCACTAAGATTTGAGGGTTTACTCGTTACTCACTAGAGCAGAGGTGTCCAATCTTTGGCTTCCCTGGGCCACAATGGAAGAAGAATAATTGTCTTAGGCCACACATAAACTACACTAACACTAATGATAGCTAATGAGCTAAAAAGGAATAATAATCACAAAAAAACTCATAATATTTTGGGAAAGTTTACAAATTTGTGTTGGGTCATATTCAAAGCTATCCTGGGCCACATGTAGCCCATGGGCCACAAGTTGGACCAATTTGAACTGGATCATATCTTGGCCTATCCCAACTAATACAGCTCCACAGTTATTTGTGTACCATTTTATCTCTTTTTACATGTCTAGTTTTTGACAATAAGGGCTTATATCTTCCTCACTTTTGTGACTTTGATCACATAACACAGTACATTATATGCTATTTGTTTAATCCCATAGATTTCATAAAATATCATGTTGTTTCCATAATTGCTAAAGGGAATATCCATCTATTCAGTGCACATTCATTGAGCTCTTACTTTATGTTGGTCCTGTGCTTGGCTTAGAGATTCTTTAAGTTACTCTACTTGTCATCTGGAAACTTTCAATCTAAAAAGCAAGATATGTATGTAAACAAATATGTATATAATGGGATTAAGATAGAGAAAAATTCGTGATGTAGGAAGAATATAAAGGAAGAATCTGTCAGCTCTATCTGAAAGGTCAGAAATTGCTTCCAAGAATGTAAGTTATTTGAGCCTAATCTGAAGTGTATAGTGTAGTTCATTAAATGACATCAACAACCAACAAGTGAGGTAATTTGAAAACACATTTCCCACTTGTATATTTTGGGGTTGTATATTCTGCACAGTCTTCTGAAAGGCTAAACATTTATTAGATACATCTCAGAAGTATGGTGGTCTCTTTCAGATTAAGGCTTTATCACCCTGGACTTGGGTGTGGTTTACAGATGTGATTTTTCTTCTAGATGTGAAAGTGCAGTTTAAATGTAAAACTTCAAAAAACAATTTCAATTCGAGAATCCAGAAGCAGGAAGAAAACAAGGAAAAGTCTCCAGTAGTTAAAAGACTACAGTGAAGGTTTTACTATAAAGTCCATATTTTAACGCATTATCACAGAACAATTTTATTAAACTCATTATTCTAATTAGCTTGGTTACCTTATGAGCTGGTCACAATAGATTAGAATTGAGAGAGGAAAAGCTGATGAAGACAGAATCACTAAAGAACTAGAAAAGGGCCATATAAAAGCCTGAGTAAAGGAAGGGAGAGGAAAACTATAAAACACTGACATATTTAAAAAGGCACAAAGTCTTGGAAAATTTCATGTAGGGAACATCAATTTCACACATTTTCTAAAGACAATAATATAGCCACAAAAACAGTATTTGATAATGCAAGTGTTGACACTGAATTATTAGTGAAACTATAAATTTTATGTTTGCCCTATGTAGGAGGAACAAAATACATGGAATGTACTTTAGAAAAATATGTGGTAAATAAGTAATCCTTTTGGAAATTATTGATTCTATTTAGGGAAAACTTCAATTATCTAGAAAAAAATGTAGGAACATCTAGTATTCTATAATACCTGATAGAGCATTTATTATTATTATAAGCCTTATTTTACTTTATAAATTGTCTATAGAACAACTTAAACTTTTAACAATATTTTATTTATGGCAAAATATTTGTATTACACAGAAAGTCCTCACTTATGATAGTTTTACTTAAATTTTTTTATTTTACAATGGGCTTATCAGGGTATTAAACGCATTTTTGACTTATGATATTTTAGATTTTTGATGATTTCATTGGGATGTAATGCCATTGTAAGTCAAGGAGCATCTGTATAAAACAATTTGTTGAACACATGAATATACAACTGAGTGAACAGAAACATCTAGCGTATATGAGTAAGATGTTAATTAGTTGTCACAATCCCCAGGTTGGTAAATTTCATTAAAATCATATATTTATAAAGAAAAGAGGCTTGTTTGATATTGATGTAGCTCTCTTCATACAATATTAAAAGTAGGTGATCAAGAAGAATTTTAGTTGAGATAGGTGTTCTCCTCAAAATTATATATATATATTTAACGATATACAGTTATCAAAACTGCACATTAAAGAATGTAATTTTATGTTTGTCTTGTAATGCTTTATTCAGGCTGCATTTCTAAACAAAACTGTACATTAATTCAACAGTATTTATTAAATATGATGTTTGATCATTGCATATTATAAATAGAGCTTGGATTATTGTTACCCTAATAAAATGTAAAGGCTTGACAGTCCATGGATGCTAATACAAAAGCAGAAGATTCATTCTGATACTCAGCTTTAGGTTCAAAACAGATGTCATGGCCTATTCATCTTTTTAAAAATTACCAATATTTACCTGGTACCATTCATTTTATCAAAGTTTCATCATCTTTCTGGCATTTATCAGACCTTTGTAAAGGTAGAGAACTATTGGAAGGAATGTTAAACTATCCACAGTATCAACACAATTTGAAAAAGACCTTATATTTGCATAAATAGCCTTAGAACTTACATCCAAATGGGATATCTGAAACTGGATTAATTCTCTCATCTGAAACAAACAAATCATGAACAAAATATATTGAAACAATTATTTCAAAAACACTAGACATCAGGTAGAAAGGACAATTATCACTGAGAGTTGGAAAACAAATAAGGAGAGCTCTATCACTGCTTGCCTAGCTTACTGCCTTGAGAGAGTTTTGAGGCTACAGAGCAGAGAATGAATGAGCTAAGCCCTGTGAACTTTCTGAGTTAAAGAGACAGTTGAAAGTCCAAGAACCCCAAGGCAACTAGAATCTTCAAGACAGACTCCTGGAAAGGTGAGAGCTGCACAGAAAGTGAACTGTCCTCTCCCTCCTTAAATGATAAGAGGGAGCAGTGCTGGGGCTTATATAGGGCCAATAATAGTGCCTCACCCCACCAGTCAGACTTTAGCAATTCCTTTAATTTCACTTCAATTTCTGTGTCTTCTAAAATTTAAAAATATTTTTAAATTGAATACATTTAATTAAATATTATAATGTAGACCATGAGGTAATTTTTGTCTGTCTCCTTATAGAAAATGTTTAGGCACCAGGATCTTTGCCAAGTAGAGGAGTCAGGTCCCTGGTGAGCAGCTTTCAATGCCCTCCAAGGTTCTACTACCTCCCTGTGATGCTGAATAAAAGCAGAGAACTGAACCCCGCAAGTCAGGTATCCCATATAATTTGATAATATCCCAGATTCTGAGAGGGAATTACCTATCGGCATCCCTTTTCATCTCCTCTATTATAAGCATGACAATCTCTTTCCTCCTCTCTTTATTGTACAAAACACATTATTATTCAGTTTTGCTTACATTCAGCACATATGTAAAGAGAAGAGCCAATTTCTAAGCTTCCTGGGGACTTAGGACAATACTACCAGAATAAGAAGTGGCATCTTCTTGGCCATTTGCTATATGACAAATTGCTTCATCTGTGAACTAATGAACTTGGTGAACTGATGGTGGTGGTTTCAGCAAGTCTTGGGTCCTTTTATTCCCAGGAGATTATTTGTGTAGGATAAACCAAAGAGAAAATAATAAACCATGAGGTAGTCTTCAGTCTTTATAGCTTGTACTGTATCATAGGAATATCTCCATGCTTGCTCCCTTGTCAGATATATTACCAAACAAATGAAGCTTACCCATCAGTATCCCAGGTAAGAAGAAGAAAAAATATAGTAGAAGTCATTCTTATCAATGTGGTTAAAAAAGAGGAAGACTGGTCACTTCTTATTGAGAAGTACTGATCAAACCATGTCCACAAAGTTCAATGAAATAATAAACTTTTAACATATTTCTATTTTTTCTTCCTAAGACAGAAAGAGGAGGATAAGAATTTCCATTTATGGCTCAAATTATTGAAATAATACAAACAAAGAGAGTTTACAACAGAGCTCTGAGAACCCAATGAGAGTAATATTGGATAATTATTTAATGCTATGTTGAATAGAAAATAAAAGCACCATCACAAACACATCTGGCGGATATCTGGCTCTCAGAGTTTTGAATCTCCTAAAAATATAGATTGTGCCTTATGAAAACAACGAATAGAAAAAGAGCTTCCCCTGACACTGGCCAAACATTTTCCTAAAATATGCATCCATTTTTTTCCATAAGTTATTGGGGCACAGGTGGTATTTGGTTACAGGAGTAAGTTCTTTAGTGGTGATTTGTGAGATCCTGTTGCACCCATCACCCGAGCAGTATACACTGCATCGTATTTGTTGTTTTTATCCCTTGCCCCCTCCCACTATCCCCCTCAAGTCCCCAAAGTCCATTGTATCATTGTTATGCATTTGCGTCCTCATAGCTTAGCTCCCACATATCAGTGAGAACATACAAATGTTTGTTTTTTTCATTCTTGAGTTACTTCACTTAGAATAATAGGCTCCAATCCCATCCAGGTCATTGCAAATGCTGTTAATTCATTCCTTTTTATGGCCGAGTAGTATTACATTGTATATATATACCACAGTTTCTTTATCCATGCTTTGATTGATGGACATTTGGGTTGGTTCCACGATTTTGCAATTGTGAATTGTACTGCTATAAATATACACGTGCAAGTATCTTTTTCGAATAATGACTTCTTTTCCTCTGGGTAGATACCCAGCAGTGGGATTGCTGAGTCAAGTGGTAGTTCTACTTTTAGTTCTTTAAGGAATCTCCACACTGTTTTCCATAGCGGCTGTACTAGTTTACATTTCCACCAGGGGTGTAGAAGTGTTCCCTGATCGTCACATCCATGCCAACATCTACTGTTTTTTTATTTTTTGACAATGGCCATTCTTACAGGAGTAAGGTTGTATTGCATTGTGGTTTTGATTTGCATTTCCTTGATCATTAATGATGTTGAGCATTTTTCCGTATGTTTTTAAACCCCCAAACCAGTTAACCCAGAGAGACTTGTAGTGGTTCTATTAGGCACTCCTCTCTTCCTCACCTCCTGCTCACTCAGACCTAAATAGCATTTTGGCCTCTGCCCCAGTAGTTCACTGAAGCAGCTCTCACAAAGGTAAACAACAATTTAATCCTCCATAATGGGAATAAACCACAAAGCTCTTTACTTTTTCTGGGGAGCAAGAGAGGAAGGTATAAGAACAGCTCAGACCTTGGCTTAATTCTGTAAACAATCTAAATGTGGATAAATAAAATGTGTCATATCCATGCAATTAAATGTTACAAAGCTGTGAAAATTAATGAAGTGGAGTTACTAGTATCACCTAAGTAAATATCAGAAATATTGTTTCCAAAAAAGAGTCACGTTGCAAAAAGTAGCATTCAGTGTTCATAGCATTTGTGTAAAGTATAGAAGCATGCAAAACAATATTAAATATTATTTAGCAAATCACTCATTTAGGATAAAAATATTAAGACATTTATTTGCAGTGTAAAGAAAAGCACATACACACAAAAAATCAGGATACCAGTTACCTCAAAGAAGGAGGTAGAAGACTGCAATCAGAAGTGCTTCATTTTTATGTAATGTATACATGGATTTTAATTATATTATCCTCTTTACCTTTTCAACATGTTTGCAATAATTCATAATAAAGGGAAAAATTAAAGAAACTAAATGTATACCTGTTCTTTTTTAGAAGTCTGCACCCTCAGAGTCCCAGGAAAGACCCCTGTTTTCCCCTACAAGCTCAGGGGTGTCTGCTCCCACTGCCTGGCCTCTTCCCACTTCTGGTGCCCACTCTGATCTTGGAGCAGATTTGGGGCCAAGCCCAGGTTGTCATAGCCCAGCTGGGTGTGTGCACACTCAGGGCATCACTGACATGCTAGCCTCCTGCTGTCTCAGCCCCCTGCAGACTTTGAGTGCCAACAAGCGTGGTCAGGGGAAGCTGGGGTGGGGCACTGAAGGTAGCTCAGCACCAGCCTTCAGGTGCTTCTTGGTGTGAGCAAACTGAGCACCATGGACAGCAGCAGGAAGCAGACAGGCTCCTGGGCAGAAGTGGGCAGGTCACTGGTGAGGCCCCACCTTCAGGCCAGGGAGGGCCTGAAGGCTGGGGGTTAGGCTGCCAGTCCCATGGACCAGAGTGGGGACTTGTGGTGACTTTTCTGAGCCCACTTATGTTTGCCTGGTGACTAATTGGTGCACATTTCCTCCCCTCTGAGACCCATAAAAGACCCAGGCTCAGCCAGAGCTAGAGAGATGATGGGGCAACCTGAATGCAGAGAGGAGTCACCCACTGTAGGGCCTCCTTTCTGCTGAGAGCTGCACAATGTGATGACCAGCTGCAGAGAGGAGCTACCCTCTTTGCTGAGAGCTGAACACTGGACTGGACACCTTGGCTGCAGAAAGGAGCTGCCCCCTGCAGTTCTCCTCTGAGCTGTTTTATCACTCAATAAAGCTCCTCTTCATTTTGTTCAGTCTTCCTCTGCATACCTCACTCTTTCTGGTTGCAGGACAAGAACTTGGGACCCGCGGAACGGTGAGGATAAAAGAGCTGTAACACAAACAGGGCTGAAACATGCCCCTTGCTCGCCACGTTGCAGGCAAAGAGAAGGAGAGAAGAGCTGCAGCCCTTCACGGAGCCCAGACCTGAGAACTCCCCTTCCTCTTTGGGACCCTGCGGTTCCTGGCATCTCCAAGCTTCTAAGTGACACTGTGTTCCCCAGTGCTAGCCATGGAAGCTGCTTGTGGTGCACCTGGTCTGGCTGCAGCCTCGCAGAGAAAGAGCCCTGTGCTGGCACCTAGAGCTGCCCGCCTCATGGCAGCAGCTGGCACATCTGACTGTGCACTGGCTGGACCCCACACTTGCTCACACATCCCTCATCACTCCATGCCTGGCTTGCAGTCTCCCTTGGAGGCATGGGATCTAGGCTGGTAGTGTGAGCCAAGCACAGCCTGCCATGTCAAGTGGGTGGAATTAGCCCAGTGAGGCTGAGCAAAACTTGGTCAAAGGTGGCACTGGCCACAGAAGTTTCTGGCCAGAAAAGCAACACCCCAAAGATCCCATAACCTCTGTAGGTTTAATCAACCTACATTGAGAGGACATACATGAGAGACTTGAATAAAGAATTAACAATTGTTCTTCAGCCAAAGCTAATATAAAATATATATTTGAAATAAAGCAGAGTGTAAGAAAGCTCAGAAACTTATGCATGCGTAGTCAGTTTTTATTTTTTAATTTGGGTTTTGAGAAATATTATATCCTGCTCTACCCAATTGAAAAGGAAAGAGAAGATATGCAAGTCTAGCATAATCACAAAGCTATATAGTCTCTGCAGAAACCTCCAGACCTGTACCTAATATGTATATTTTTATGTATTTTGTGGATTTATTTAAGAGAGAGAATGACACAAAGAGGGAGACAATAAAATAAGAAAATAAAGTTTCGGCTTAATCTGAATGGATTGTAAAGAGTTGCCTCTGCCACATGGAAATACTTCAGAATTTAGTCATTTTTATTTTACAAATGATTTGAATTGCTACTTCTGTTATAGTGCTTTAATTTCTCTGTTACTTTTAAGACAAACGGGTTGCATATCTAAGGTAACCAGTTGTGGGGGAACTATAGTCCGTAAGAGCATTCTTATGAGAATAGTGCCAACAGGTTTAAGTTCTGAGCTAGTGACCCCAGAAGTCAATCTTGCCAACTTCTACTTTTGTGACTTCCAACTTTTTCAAGTATTCATATCCTTTTTTGCTATCAAAAAATTTATTCTTTTCCTCTGTAACTACTTTTAATGAAAGTCTTTTAAAAGAATTTTCATTTTATTAATCAGAAGACACCTAAATAAAATTTTCAAACAGTGGCTTGGAGAACATATTCCATTTACAGTCATTATTTACCTGTTGATAGTAGACTTGTGGATAGTAGAGTACTATCTATCCTATTAGGAATGGGCTCTGGATCAAAATGCTCAATTTATTAAATTGAGACTCTACTTACTAGAAAACTTTCTAAAACTCAGTTTTCTTATCTGTAAAAAAAAAGACGATATATTTTATTGTTTGTTGTAAAGATTAAATGAAAAATTCATGTAAAGTTTTTAGCATAATGTATATAGTACATGTTGAGCTCTCACTACATGTTAATTAATGTTTTTTATTAGTATGCATATGGATCTACTGACTATTTTCAATGACATTGATCCCTTTCTCCAAAAAAAGTTTGGGAAAAAACCTCTTTAACTAATGAATCTAGCCAGTCTAGGTTACTGAGCAAAGAATATTTAGACCACAATAGCTATAGCAATGAAATAGAGATATTACTATTAAATTTCTATACAGTCTTGGAAGTTATTTGGCTAGTCCATTGAGAATTTTATTTAAATGCCAGTCAACTTAATTAAAATTGACAACCTTATAGTAAATTTAAGAATAACCCCAAAGATGATGACAATTAAAAGTCTGGGCCAGGCAAGGTAGCTCACGCCTGTAATCCCAGCACTTTGGGAGGCCTAGGTGGGTGGATCACCTGACGTCATGAGTTCGAGATCAGATTGGCCAACATGGTGAAACCCTGTCTCTACTAAAAAAAATACAAAAATTAGCTGGGTATGGTGGCGGATGCCTGTAATCCCAGCTATTTGAAAGGCTGAGGCAGGAGAATGGCTTGAACCTGGGAGGCAGAGGTTGCAGTGAGCCGAGATGGCACCATTGCCCTCCAGCCTAGGTAGCAGAGCAAGACTCTTGTCTCCAAAAAAAAAAAAAGAAAAAAAAAAAAAACTCTGAAAAAAATCCTCACCGTTTCTCACACTAGATTATAAATAATTAATCCTCTTAGTAAGAATTACATGTATATATGATAATAACACTTCTTCTTTAGATAAATATTATTCCTTGGAAAAAATTAAATCTTAAGCATTGTACACATCTTAGGAAAAACATCATGAAGGCAACATAAAAGATGAAGAAGAGAAGAAAAGTAATGAAAAATGGTCGTTATGTTTTCTCTTTTAGCACACCACTCCCCTCAAAAAGTTGCTTCATCAAATATTTATATACTTTTCATAGTTATTCCATTTTTCTTTATGCTGTTAAATATAGGATTGGTTTGTTTTCTGTTGTTACTGTTGTTGTTTGGCTTTTTTTCCCATAGCTGTTCCATTTTTTATTTTTGTGATTAAGTTAGAAACATTGTTTATTGACTAGAAGGGTAAAAATGAATACAGCATAATCACAGATCTAATTATCTGTGGTATTCAGTGACTTTGCAATGAGAATGGCATAAAACTTTAAAAAACAAATTATTTTGGTATGGGCTGTTCACTATAAAACAATTTCCTAGGGCAACAATGACTTTTTTATCCTTATAATTTAAAAAAGTGTATATTTATCTTATAACATTATGTTATATCCCTCAAACATATACAATAAAATTTATTTTTAAAGAATTTATGTGATTGTATCTACTAGATGACTGTGAATACCAGGAAAGTTGTGGTACACACAGTTGAGAAGGAAATGGGTGCCTCCAGTTTCTATAGGTGTAATTAAGAGGTTCCACTGAAAATTTTGTATCAGAAAGCAATAATCAATTACCTAATATATAATTATTTATTAAAATACAATTATTACCCATTCTATCCCACTAACATTGTGCTCCATGAGGGCAAATATTTTTGTCTATGTTTTTGTTACCTTAACCTAAACACTTAGAACAGTGCCTGGATCAATAAAAATTTGCTTGAATGAATAAATGAGTGAATTTATTATTAATGTTAGTCAAATTACTGGAATTAACCAAATAATAAAGAATATGATATAAATAATATTACTATGCTTACACCACATGACTGCAGACTAGGAAGAGTTACATTTGAGAAATGGTGAAGCTTGTTATTTTACTTCTTCCTTTGATTTATGACATCAGTCAACATTTATAGAATCCAAAGATTTAACTCTTCACAAATGAGTCATGATTGAGAAAAATGATGTATTCAAAAAAAAATCCATAAGTTATATTACATGTAAGTGTTTTGAATTGATTTTTTTGTACTTAGCTAGGTGCTTTGAATAAATTATTCCATTAACCTGTTATCATTAAACCTATTTTATATATAATTGTAGCAGACGGGTCAGAGTTGTGGAAGAAACTATAGGGAAAGGAGGAGGCCTTCTGAAAGGTTAGAAGGCTCTGCATAGCTTTGGGGGAGAATAAGCTGAAGGCAGCTCTTCTCCAACCCTGAGGCAGAGGGCAAGGAGTAGGTTCAAGGAAGGGTAGGGGAATTTATCTTAAACAGGTTTGTTTACTTATGTTGACCAGGAGCTGACATTTGATCATCCATGCTGTGTGACTGCTCCCTGAAAGGGGGAATAGTGCTAATTACCCGCAGATGGTGTTTACTCCAGGCTTTCAGCACTGTCTGTATTGAATAAAAGCAAGCAGCTCTAGCTGTTTGGGACTGCTCATTCTTCGGCCACTAGTGCTGGGCAGTCCCCTAGCTTCTCTTACACTGCATACGTGTGTCTGAGTACTCCTTTCATCCGTCAGTCAGCCAGGGTCTGCAGCATGAACCCAGCAGCTGGTGCCCTGTGTGAGGAACTCAGCAACAGATTGCGACAGAACTCTTGAGAACAAAGGTAAAGCGACTGTGCAGTCAATAAGCAATGGGTGCCTGCTTGGGATTTCCAAGTTTGAGGGAATTTTCAAGCTAGGGTTTCATCATGGGACAACAGTTATCAGCTCAACAGCAAATATAAAAGTATTGAAACAACTGCTTAAAGCTAGCAAAGCCTGGGTTTCCCAGGCTCAATTAAGGGACCTAATGCAAACCGTTGTTTCCCATAACCCATGATTCCTGGAAGAAGGCACGCCTAGACCTAGAGCTCTGGGAACAAGTGGGGAGAAATCTTAAACAATATCATGCACAAAGGCAATGGGTCCCAGTAACATCTTTAACGTTATGGGCCTTAGTCAGGGCTGCTTTGGCCCCGCTCTACACAGAAGAGTCTAAACAGGGAAGGGAGGAGGAACCATCACCTACCTTTCTGCCTCCTCTTCCTCCTCCCTCAGCCCCGCTGTTACTAGGTAAAGATACAAAGGAGGAAACAGAGGTTTTTCCTGAGCCCCCTCCCCCAATAAATTGGAAAAAAGACAAGGGATACACTACAGTTATGGGACCCTGTCTTAGGCAAGCAGCATTAGAAGGGTAGCTCTTGGCCTGCCCAGTGATGCAAGATCAACAAGGCAATCAGGTATATGAACCCAATACTTTTGACACTTTTAAAGAGAAAAGGAAAAGCATTAGAGAAAATGGAGCTGCTAACCCATTTATGAAAGGATTAATTGAGGCCATAGCAGATAACTTCCATATAACCCCATGGGACCGGTCAGTGCTAGCTAAAACAACTTTAGAGGCCAGTCAATACCTCATCTGGAGGGCAGAATATGATAAGTTGTGCAAACAACAAGCCAACCAGAATAAATTGGCTGGCAAAACATAAAGGCTGCAATGCTCCAGGGGAGGAGTCCCTCTGTTAATATACAACCTCTAATCATGCCCATCCCTGTTAATCCTTGGGAACAGGGCCTATTAGCCCACGCTGCGTGACTGCTTCCTGAAAGGAGGAACAATAATGCTAATTACCCACAGATTGTGTTTGCTCCAGGTTTTCGGCCTTATGTCTGTATTGAATAAAAGCAAGCAGCTCCAGCTGTTCACACATTTGAATACAGCTGGTCCAACTGTTCAGGACTGCTCATTCTTCAGCCACTAATGCCAGCCAATCTCCTAGCTGCTTTTACACTGCATACCTGTGTCTGACTACTCCTTTCATCCATTGCTCAGCCAGGGTCTGTGGGACAGACCCGGCATATAATTAAGCTTATTGTTGGAGATTGCATACAAATATTTGTCTAAGACCAAAGTTGATGCTCTTTTCACTGTTTTTTCAAAGAGATTGCTTACTCCACCAGGAGAAAGATATCTACCTATTCTACCACTGGTGATGATTCTGGACTAGTCCAACTGGTAGGAAATGCTGTGGTCTTGGAGTGAGGTACTACATTCTAATTCCAAATAATCTCAAGTTACCATTGGTACTCTCTGAGCTCCAGTTTCCTTATAAAATGAATTCACAATGTTCTGACTACCAACACAGAGGATTGCTGTGCAAAGCAAATAAAATTAAAAGTATAAGAAAGTGATTTGTTGATTGTCAAGGAATATTGATGTGTATGAGAACTGTTAGTGGTGTTAGCTCTCATCTATATCCATTCATATTTTCAAAAGACAGAGTATATTGAGAGCAATGAGTTTATGCCAAATTTTCTGAGGAAATGAAATAGAATCCCAAATCTCTGAAGTAAGATCACCAAAAGTAAATAATACATAGAATACCAGAAATAGCTGGTATTTTTACTGCACTATTGCCTTTTATATTTAATTGGATTCATTTCTCTGAGTGCATCATCATATAGAACTTACATGAAAATACCTTGAATAAAAAAGAGTTTGTAAAGTTATTTATCATCATTGATTATGCATTAACTTCCTGTTTAAAATCTTCACATTTGAAGTGAAACTTGTGTGTACTTACTACCAGGGAATCAACAGAGGTTCCACTTTTTAAAGGAAGTAACTGGATTAGACATAGAATGAGAATAAAAACAATTTTTCTGTTACTGGAAAACAACTTTCCCTTACTAGCTCTTTTTATGTTCAGCCAAATCAGAGTACATGTATGGCATCACACTAAGAGTTTGTTAAATCTTTGGATTCTACAAATGTTGACTGATATAAGTCAGAGGAAGAAGTAAAATAACAAGCCTCACTCTTTTTCAACATAACACTCCCTAATCCTATCATGTGGTATAAGCATAGCAACACATTATTCATAACATATTCTTTATTATCAGACTGTAAGTTCACCAGATCCCTTTCTATCTCATTCACACGTTTGAATACAGATGGTCCCTGACTAATTATATAATGGTTTGACTTACAATTTTTGGACTGTGATGGTGTGAAAGCTACACATACTCAGCATGCTCTTCAGTGTAAGACAGGGTTGTGGCTGGATTAAACTCATCGTAAATTGATTATATCATTAAGTCAAAAGAACACTTTTGACTTACAATGTTTTCAATTTTTGATGGGGTTATTGGGGTGTAGCCCCATTGTAAGTTGAAAAGCATCTGTATTTCAGATGATTGTTTCACTGAATGGGGTAGCAATTTGACAGCTATCCAATCAATTCAATAAAAGGAATGCCTTAATGGCACAAATTAAACTCTCGGATATCAAGAATGAGCAAAGAACTTGATAGTACAAGTGGTTCCTAACTGCAATGGTTCAACTTAATGACTTTTCAACTTTAGGATGGGCTTATCACAGTATTAAATGTATTTTCAACTTATGACATTTTCAACTTATAGTGGGTTATGGGCATGCAGCCCCATTGTAAGTCTAGCAGCATCTGTATTGTATGCGTTAACTTTTAAAAATTCCCTATTAATATTGCAAGTGCTAATTAGGCCATTCTAAAGATCTTGTTTTTCTCTAAAAGACTGCATTGGCCTAACCTAATCAGTTCAGACATATCTCTGTGCAGACTACCAAATCTCATTTTGCACGTGCATAATCCTAGAAGGTAAATGTCAATCCAGAAAAAGAAAAGGATACACAAAAATAATATGAAGCTTAAACCCCAAATAAGCACTAATTGCATTGATTAAAAGCACTAGATAACCTAAGACTATTAAAATAGTGAAATGTTAACTGGAATAGATAAAAACAAAATAATTTAAATGATAAATTAATGATGCTATTCACATAATAGTTTATATCTGATGTTCAGAGGCAAGATGAATAAAATCTACTGTCCAAACAAAGCAAGAAATAATGAAGTTTTAAAGGCTACAGTAAAGTCAATTACTTCAAACAATTCAATATTTTGTTCACTTCCACAAAATTAGAGAACAATTAACCTGGCATTTTCAAACAGTCTTTCCAGTACTAATACTAATTTTTAATCTAAGCATTGTAATTGACTTCCAGGGTAGGCAATAAAAAAAAAAAGAAGAAAGAAATGGGAAAAATAGGAAGGAAGGAAAGAAAGAAAAAATTACCATGAAGTTTAGAGAAGTTAAGTAGAAATATTTAAAAAGTGACATCCAGTTATTTTAAATTTTAGAATAAAATATGCTAGTTAAATTTACTCTTAGATAATTGCCTTATTATTATTATTCATTTTTATAGGCAAAGTTTAGATATATTTTAGGTATTTTAAAATTCTGTGCATGTAGAGTATTTCCTCTTTTAGGTATGTGCCATACTAGAGTTTCTTCCATAAGAAACCATTAAGGAGGTACCTGTTTTCATGTCTTGGACAGCAGGTGTTGTAAGTTTGAGATTTCTGCGAGTAAGGAACCTCATAAAGTGAGCCCCGAAGTTGCCCTGGCTCTCTATGTGTCAAAAATGTCTTGACCTCAGTGTACCAAGCTGGAATCCAAGCATAGCACAATGGTCGCACTGAGCTGAAGAGGCAGAGGAGTTTACGGCAGCAAAACCAGTGGAATTTGCAGGGCAGAGTATTAGAGGAGAAGTCTGCATGGGAGCAGCAAATGTGCTCAGAAGACTATGGAGGACTTAATTTATGACTTTGAGATTGTAGTCATTCTAGTAGGTGTAAAGCAATATTTCATTTTGGTTTTGCTTTGCATTTCTTTACCTCTAATGAGGTCAGACTCTTCCATGTGCCTATGGGATTTGTGTATCTTCCCTAGAGAAGTATCTATTCAGATCCTTTGCCCATCTAAAAATTTGGATTATTTGTCTTTTTTATTGTTGGGTTATAAGAGTTCTCTCTTCTGGATATGAGGTCCTTATCATATATATGACTTGCAAATATTTTCTCTCAATCCGTGGGTTGTCATTTCATTTTCTTGATAGTATCCTATGAAGCATAAAGTTTTAATTTTGATAAAGGTCATTTTTCTATTCTATTTGATATTCATTCTTTTGGTATCATATCTAAAAATCCATTGTCAAATTTGAGGTCATGAGGAGTACCCCTAATCTTCTAGAATTTAGTTTTCTTAATTTGTTCTAAAAATGTAATAGTGAAATAGTGTAAAGTATCTGATCATTAGAGAAAATCACAATGAGATACCATCTCATGCCAGTCAGATGGCAATCATTAAAAATTCAAGAAACAACAGATACTGGCAAGGCTGTGGAGAAATAGGAACACTTTTACACTATTGGTGGAAATGTAAATTAGTTCAACCACTATTGAAGACAGTGTGACGATTCCTCAAGGATCTAGAACCAGAAATAAATCCCAATACTGGGATTGCTGGGTATATACCCAAAGGAATATAAATCATTCTATTACAAAGATATATGCACACATATATTTACTGCAGCACTATTCACAATAGCAAAGACATGGAACCCACCCAAATACCCATCAGTGATAGACTGCATAAAGAAAAGGTGGTACATTTACACCACGGGATACTGTGCAGCCATAAAAAGGAATGAGATCATATCCTTTGCAGGGACATGTATGATGCTGGAAGCAATCATTCTCAGCAAACTAACATAGGAACAGAAAACCAAACACTGCATGTTCTCACTCGTAAGTGGGAGCTGAACAACGAGGATACATGGACACAGGGAGGGGAACAACACACACTGAGGCCTGCCAGGGAGGGTGAGGGGAGGGAGAGCATCAGGACAAATGGCTAAAGCATGCTGGGCTTAATACCTAGATGGCGAGTTGATAGGTGCAGCAAACCACCATGGCACACATTTACCTATATAACAAACCTGCATGTTCTGCACATGTATCTCAGACATTAAAGTAAAATTTTTTTAAAAAAAGGAAAGTGAAGTGTCAGCTATAAATCTCCATGAATTGTGTGTTGATTGTTCTATTGTTTACATGAATGTCCTGTGACATAAATTGCTTCAAACACTGATATCATCAAATTTGGCCTCCTTGGTAGTGATAGCTCCTGAGGCCAGTGTTTGAGATTTGTTCTGACCCCAAGAGGGCTCCTCACAGCTGTATCTATCCCTATTCCTTTCCAGCAATCTAGCCACACTACCGCTTAGACTACATCTCCAATGAATCTATCAACCCCCCTCCCCAATTGCCTTTCACCACAACCTTCACTACTTTTTTGTTGTAAATGAAATCAGTTTCTTTGGGGAGAGATTCAGAGCTCTCTATGCTAGAGTATGCTTCTCCTCCCAGGTAAAATCTTCGAGACGTTGGTCTGGTGTTGTCTGCTGGTGGGCACAATGTCATGTTTCTCTCTAATAGACCCCCACACTTTAGAGCTGAGTACTCAGTGGAGGGGGAAGGTGTCAACCCCAGGTCCCCTTGGCTTACCTCTCCTGACCTACGACTCCTGCCCACAAGCCAAAGCAAGAGCAATCAGGATTTAAATATTCTCAGCAGTGTCATGCCCAAGGTTGAACCTCCATCTTATGAGCTAGGGCTGGACAAAAAAGAGCACTGGTGAGCCACACTCACCAGGAACTTAGCCTCACCAAAAGTAGGTGAGGGCAGAAGAAGAAAGGCTGTCATCCTGCCCATCTTGGGAAGATAGCCCTCCATTGAGAGATGGAGGTAAACAGAGTCCTGTTCTCTCAGTTATATCTGTCTTGCTGAGCTGGGAGGCAAGAAGGGAATGAGTGGATCTTGGTTCAAATATTGCAGATTTACTTTTCTTACCAAGTGTGGTAGATTTTCTTGAGTAAATGCTTCTTCATTTGCTATATGCCCCTAGAACCATTTCCAGAGACTTGAAATGATTCTTTTTAAGATAGATTTTCACCCATTTCACTATAGAATAAGTCCATGAAGCTCCTCACACTGTCATGCCAAAAGGGGGAACTATGGGGTTTCTTTTTGGAGATAATGAAAATGTTCTAAAATTAGACATAGTAATGATTCTCGAATCTGCAAATATACCAAAACCCATTGAATTTCATACTTTAAAAGAGTGAATGTTTTGTATTTAAATTATATCTCAGTAATTCTTCTTCTTAAAAATAAAAGGATATATGAGACTTGCCTAAAAGTGGCTACTAAGGTGTTGAGAATAAAAAAAGAGAGACTAGAAGTTAAGTGGTGCTAAAAGATACAGACACTCCCATCCATCTATAATGGAAAGACCTCATTATGAGCTTTTTTACACCCAAGTATCCAGCTACGACTCCAGAAAGACTAGACCTTGGAAGGCTATACCTTAATACACTAATAAAGAAAGGCTTTTTGTAGACTCACTCTTATAAAGTCTAAAATCCAAGTCATTAAAAAAGCTATAGGAGACTGGGTTTGGAGGGTGAGTCTCCCCAGTTAGAGGTGCTTGGGAACCATTTTGTCCCCTCCACACATCCACCCTAAGAAAAGACAAATCTAGCTCACACAGGTTCAAGATGATTAACCAGTAACTGAAGTGCCAATAGAAACAAAAGTCAAAGTTTTACAGTAAAATAACAGAACACAGAATCTTTGTAATATCTCTTTAACAATGTCTATTGTATAGTAAACAAAATTACTGCACTTGTAAAGAAACAAACAAAAAATGTCACTCATAGTTCAGATAAAAATCAGTCAACAGAAACCAACTCTGAGATGCTGCAAACACAGCATGTAGTAGACAAAGATTTAAAGCAGCTTTTATCAATAAAATGAAAACTTTAAAAGATATGTTGGAAGGATTAAAAGCAAATATAGTCAAGTGAATAGATAGGGAATATCAGCAGCAAAACAGGAACTATAAATTAAAATCAAATGGAAATTCTGAAATGAAAAATGCTAAAATAATCTAATGAAATTGGATATATCAGAAGAGCAATGAACTTGAGACTAATGAATAAGAACTATCCCAACTGAAGAACAGAGACAACAAAGGTTGAAGAAACTGAGCAGGCACACATGGGATAATATCAAGTGGTCTAACAAAACATTGGGAATATGTGTAACTAAAGTCTTAAAGAGAAGAAAGTGAGAGCAGGGCAGGAAAGTCATCTAGAAATAATGGTTGCACATTACATAAATTTGATTTTTAAAAAACCATTGACTTGGGAGAAGCTCAACGAACCCTTATCAAGACAGATATAAAGAGAATCATATGATCTTCATTCAAGATGGCTGAATGGGAACAGCTCTGGTCTGCAGCTCCCAGTGTGATTGATGCAGAAGACAGGTTATTTCTGCATTTCCAACTGAGGCACCTGGTTCATCTCACTGGGACTGGTTGGACAGTGGGTGCACCCCATGGAGGGTGAGCCGAAGCAGGGTGGGGCATCACCTCAGCTGGGAAGTGCAAGAGGTCGGGGGATTTCCCTTTCCTAGCCAAAGAAAGCCATGACAGAATGTACCCGGAAAAAAAGGCACTTTTCCCTCAGTCTTAGCAACCTGCAGACCAGGAGATTCTCTCCCCTGCCTGGCTCGGCAGGTCCCATGCCCACAGAGCCTTGCTCACTGCTAGCGCAGCAGTCTGAGATTGAACTGTGAGGCTGCAGCCGAGCGGGAGGAGGGGTGTTCTCCATTGCTGAGGCTTGAGTAGGTAAACAAAGTGGCTGGGAAGCCACTAAACTGGGCGGAGCCCACCACAGCTCAGCAAGGCCTACTGCCTCTACAAATGCCACCTCAGTGGGCAGGGCATAGCTGAACAAAAGGCAGCAGAAACTTCTGCAGACTTAAATGTCCCTGTCTGACAGCCCTGAAGACAGTAGTGGTTCTAACAGCATGGCATTTGAGCTCTGAGAATGGACAGACTGCCTCCTCAAGTGGGTCCCTGACCCTGTGTAGCCTAACTGGGAGACATCTCACAGTAGGGGCTGACAGACACCTCACACAGGCAGGTGCCCCTCTGGGACAAAGCTTCCAGAGGAAGGATCAGGCAGCAATATTTGCTGTTCTGCAATATTTGCTATTCTGCAGCCTCCACTGGTGACAGCCAGGCAAACAGCATCTGGAGTGGACCTCCAGCAAACTCCAACAGACCTGCAGCTGGGGGACCTGACTGTTAGAAGGAAAACTAACAAAAAAGAAAGGAATAGCATCAACATCAACAAAAAGGACATCCACACCAAACACCATATGTAGGTCACCAACATCAAAGATCAAAGGTAGACAAAACCACAAAGATGGGGAGAAACCAGAACAGAAAAGCTGAAAATTCTAAAAACCAGAGTGCCTCTTCTCCTCCAAAGGATTCCAGCTCCTCGCCAGCAATGGAAAAAAGTTGGATGGAGAATGACTTTGACAAACTGACAGAAGTAGGCTTCAGAAGGTCAGTAATAACAAACTTCTCCAAACTAAAGGAGCTGTTCTAACCCATCACAAGGAAGCTAAAAACCATGAAAAAAGGTTAGATGAATGGCTAACTAGAATAAACAGTGTAAAGAAGACCATAAATGACCTGATGGAGCTGAAAACCATGGCAAGAGAACTTCGTGATGCATATACAAGCTTCAATGGCTGATTCAATCAAATGGAAGAAAAGATGTCAGTGATTGAAGATCAAATTAATGAAATAAAGTGAAAAGACAAGTTAAGAAAAAAAAGAGTAAAAAGAAACTAACAAAGCCTCCAAGAAATATGGGGCTATGTGAAAAGACCAAATCTACATTTGATTGCTGTACCTGAAAGTGACAGGGAGAATGGAACCAAGCTGGAAAACACTCTTAAGGATATTATCCAGGAGATCTTCCCCAAACTAGCAAGGCAGGCCAACATTCAAACTTGGGAAATACAGAAAACACCACAAAGATACTCCTCGAGAAGAGCAACTCCAAGAAACACAATTGTCAGATCAGATCCACCAAGGTTGAAATAAAGGAAAAAGTGTTAAAGGCAGCCAGAGAGAAAGGTCGGGTTACCCACAAATGGAAAACCATCACACTAACAGCGGATCTCTCAGCAGAAACCCTACAAGCCAGAAGAGAGTGGGGGCCAATATTCAACATTCTTAAAGAAAAGAATTGTCAACCCAGAATTTCATATCCAGCCAAACTAAGCTTCATAAGTGAAGGAGAAATAAAATCCTTTACAGACGAGCAAATGCTGAGAGATTTTGTCACCACCAGGCCTGCCTTACAAGAGCTCTTGAAGGAAGCACTAAACATGGAAAGGAACGACTGGTACCAGCCACTGCAAAAACATGACAAATTGTAAAGACCATAGATACTAGGAAGAAACTGTAACAATTAATGGGCACAATAACTAGCTAACATCATAATGACAGGATCAAATTCACACATAACAATATTAACCTTAAATGTAAATGGGCTAAATGCCCCAATTAAAAGATACAGACCGGCAAATTGGATAAAGAGTCAAGACCCATCGGTGTGCTGTATTCAGGAGACCCATCTCACATGCAGAGACACAAGTTGGCTCAAAATAAAGGGATGGAGGAAAGATCAAAGAGACAAACAAGGCCATTACATAATGGTAAAGGGATTAACTCAACGAGAAGAGCTAACTGTGCTAAATATGTATGCACCCAATACAGGAGCACTGAAATTCATAAAGCAAGTCCTTAGAGACCTACAAAGAGACTTAGACTCCCACACAATAATAAATGGTAGACTTTAACATGCCACTGTCAATATTAGATAGATTAATGAGACAGAAGATTAACAAAGGTATTCAGGACTTGAACTCAGCTCTGCACCAAGCAGACCTAATAGACATCTACAGAACTCTCCACCCCAAATCAACAGAATATACATTCTTCTCAGCACCACATCACACTGATTCCAAAATTGACCACATAATTGGAAGTAAAGCACTTCTCAGCAAAAGTAAAAGAACAGAAATCACAACAAACTGTCTCTCAGACCACAGTGCAATCAAATTAGAACTCAAGATGAATAAACTCACTCAACACTGCACAACTACATGGAAACTGAACAACCTGCTCCTGAATGTCTACTGGGTAAACAATGAAATGAAGGCAGAAATAAAGATGTTCTTTGAAGCCAATGAGAAAAAAGTCACAATGTACCAGAATCTCTGAGACACATTTAAAGCAGTGTGTAGAGGGAAATTTATAGCACTAAATGCCCAGAAGAGAAAGCAGGAAAGATAAAAAATCAACACCCTAACATCACAATCAAAAGAACTAGAGAAGCAAGAGCAAACAAATTTAAAAGCTAGCAGAAGGCAAGAAATAACTAAGATCACGGCAGAACTGAAGGAGATAGAGACACAAAAAACCCTTCAAAAAATCAATGGATCCAGGAGCTGGTTTTTTAAAACAATCAACAAAATTGATGGACCACTAGCAAGACTAATAAAGAAGAAAAGAGAGAAGAATCAAATAGATGCAATACAATATGATAAAGGGGATATCAGCACTGATCCCACAGAAATACAAACTACCATCAGAGAATACTATGAACACCTCTATGCAAATAAACTAGAAAATCTAGAAGAAATGGATAAATTTCTGGACACATGCACCCTCCCAAGACTAAATCAGGAAGAAGTTGAATCTCTGAATAGACCAATAACAGGGTCTGAAATTGAGGCAATAATTAATAGCTTATCAACCAAAAAAAGTCCAGGACCAGATGGATTCACAGCCGAATTCTACCCGAGGTACAAAGAGGAGCTGGTACCATTCCTTCTGAAACTATTCCAATCAATAGAAAAAGAGGGAATCCTCTCTAACTCATTTTATGAGCCCAACATCATCCTGATACCAAAGCCTGGCAGAGACACAACAGAAAAAGAGAATTTTAGACCAAAATCCCTGATGAACAATGATGTAAAAATCTTCAATAAAATACTGGCAAACCGAATCCAGTAGCACATCAAAAAGCTTATCCACCATGATCAAGCCAGCTGCATCCCTGGGATGCAAGACTGGTTCAACATATGTAAATCAATACGTAATCCATCGCATAAATGGATCCAACAATAAAGACTTCATGATTATCTCAATAGATGCAGAAAAGGCATTTGACAAAATTCAACAGCCCTTCATGCTGAAAACGCTCAATAAACTAGGTATTGATAGAACGTACCTCACAATAATAAGAGCTATTTGTGACAAACCCACAGCCGATATCATACTGAATGGGCAAAAACCAGAAGCATTCCCTTTGAAAACCAGCACAAGAAAAGGATGCCCTCTCTCACCACTCCTATTCAACATAGTGTTGGAAGTTCTGGTTGGGGCCATCAGGCAAGAGAAAGACATAAAGGGTATCCAATTAGGAAAAGAGGAAGTCAAATTGTCCCTGTTTGCAGATGACATGATTGTATATTTAGAAAACCCTATCGTCTCAGCCCAAAACCTCCTGAAGCTGATAAGCAATTTCAGCAAAGTCTCAGGATACAAAATCAATGTGCAAAAATCACAAGCATTCTTATACACCAGTAATAAACAGAGAGCCAAATCATGAGTGAACTCCCATTCACAATTGCTACAAAGAGAATAAAATACCTAGGAATCCAACTTACAAGGGATGTGAAGGACCTCTTCAAGGAGAAATACAAACCATTGCTCAACAAAATAAGAGGACACAAACAAATGGAAGAATATTCTATGCTCATGGATAGGAAGAATCAATATTGTGAAAATGGCCACACTGCCCAAGGTAATTTATAGATTCAATGCCAACCGCATCAAGCTACCAATGACTTTCTTCACAGAATTGGAAAAAAAACACTTTGAAGTTCATATGGAACCAAAAAAGAGCCTGCATTGCCAAGACAATCCTAAGCCAAAAGAACAAAGCTGGAGGCAACATGCTACCTGACCTCAAACTATACTACAAGGCTACAGTAACCAAAACAGCATGGTACTGGTACCAAAACAGAGATACAGACCCATGGAACAGAACAGAGCCCTCAAAAATAATACCACACATCTACAACAATCTGATCTTTGACAAACCAGACAAAAACAAGCAATGGGGAAAGGATTCCCTAGTTAATAAATGGTGCTGGGAAAACTGGCTAGTCATATGTAGAAAGCTGAAACTGGATCCCTTCCTTACACCTTACACAAAAATTAATTCAAGATGGATTAAAGGCTTAAATGTTAGACCTAAAACCATAAAAATTCTTGAAGAAAACCTAGGCAATATCATTCAGAACACAGGCACGGGCAAGGACTTTATGACTAAAACACCAAAAGCTATGGCAACAAAAGTAAAAATAGACAAATGGGATCCAATTAAATTAAAGAGCTTCTACACAGGAAAAGAAAATACCATCAGAGTGAACAGACGACCTAAGAATGGGAGAAAATTTTTGCAATCTACCCATGTGACAAAGGGCTAATATCCAGAATCTACAAAGAACTTAAACAAATTTACAAGAAAAAAAACAAACAACCCCATCGAAAAGTGGGCAGAGGATATGAACAGACACTTCTTAAAAGAAGACATTTATGTGGTCAACATGAAAAAATGCTCATCATCACTGGTCATCAGAGAAATGCAAATCAAAACCACAATAAGATACCATCTCACTCCAGTTAGAATGGTGATCATTAAAAAGTCAGGAAACAACAGATGCTGGAGAGGATGTGGAGAAATAGGAATGCTTTTACACTGTTGGTGGGAGTGTAAATTAGTTCAACCATTGCAGAAGAGAATGTTACAATTCCTCAAGGATCTAGAACTACAAATACCATTTGACTCAGCCATCCCATTACTGGGTATATACCCAAAGGATTATAAATCATGCTACTATAAAGACACATGCACATGTATGTTTATTGTGGCACTATTCACAATAGCAAAGACTTGGAGCCATCCCAAATGTCCATCAATGATAGACCAGTTTAAGAAAATGTGTCACACATACACAATGGAATATTATGCAGCCATAAAAAAGGATGAGTTCATATCCTTTGCAGGGACATGGATGAAGCTGGAAACCATTATTCTGAGCAAACTATCACAAGGACAGAAAACCAAACACCGCATGTTCTCACTCATAGGTGGGAATTGAACAATGAGAACACTTGGACACAGGCTGGGGAACATCACACACAGGGGCCTGTCAGGGAGTGGGGGTTGGGGAAGGGATAGCATTAGGAGAAACACCTAATGTAAATGACGAGTTAATGGGTGCAGCAAACCAACATGGCACACATATACCTGTGCAACAAACCTGCATGTTGTGCACATGTACCCTAGAACTTAAGATATTAAAAAAAAGAAAGAAATACTTAGGTATAAATCCAATGAAATACATACAAGATCTACGTGAGGAAAACTACAACCTCTGATGAAACAAATCAAAGAATAACTAAATGACTGGAGAGATATTTTAAGTTCATGGATAGGAAGATTCAGTACTGTCCAGGTTTGCGTTCTTTCCAAGTTGATCTAGAGATTTAATGCAATCCCAATAAAAATCCCAGCAATTAAAAAGAAAAGAGAGAGAATCATACAATGCATATCTGAGGATAATCACTGAAAAACAAAGGTAAAGTAATCATCTTAAAAGCAACCAGAGGAAAAAAAAATACTACCCACAAGACAGCAATGAAAAGAATGACTGTCAACTCCTTATCAGAAGATGATGAAAAATTATGTTTATAGTGCTAAAAAAACTTTTAAGCAAAAATAATAGCTTTGAAAGAAAAGTTTATGAAGCCTGAATAAACAAAAGGTATTTTAAAAATAGCACAAACAATGGGATTGGTAAATGATATACTGTTGTAAACTTTTTAAATGCAGGAAATGTGATATAAAAATATGACGTATGAGGTGTGAAAATGTGAAGAAAAAACTGTCAGGTATAAAATAGAAAGTGAAAAGTGTAGGATGAAAAACCAATAAACTTGGACATATTAAAGATAAATATTATTAGCCCTAGAGAAACCATTACAATTTAACAAAATTAATAGCTTGAAAATCACAAATATTAAAATAAAACAATAAAATATTCAACTGAGACAAAACAGTCAGAAAATGAACAAAAAAAGGAACAAAATACAGAAGAAAAAAGTGGAAAGCAAACATGAAAAAATAATCAGAATGTACATTCAAAACCAATCACAGCAATAAGAACATTAAACATAAATGAACTAAACACTCCAAGATTATGTCTTGATAAAACAAGCAAGATGTTTGAATGGTTCTTTTCAAGAGATTCACTTTAAACACAAAGACACAACTAGATTGAAAGTAAAAATATGTAAAAAGATATACCATTTAATCATTAAGTATAAGAAAGTTGTCATGGCTATATTATTAGGTTGGTGCAAAAGTTTTTTTGGTTGGTGCAAAATGGTTTTTACCATTGAAAGTAATGGCAAAACTACTAAATGAGAACATGACCTTTAATGGCAAAAACCACAATTACTTTTGCACCCACCTAACAGTACTAGACAAAATAGATTTCAAGACAAAGTATTATCATAGATAAAGAAGGACATACTGACCGAAGGAATAACTTATCAGAAAGATAATCATTACAATTCTGTATGTGTATAATAACAGAGCTTCAAATTTCAAGAAGCAAAAACGCAATAGACTAAAAACTATAAGGGGAAATACTAAGATTCTCAATGGGAGTTGGAGATTTTAACAATCCTTTCCATTTTCTTGCCCTTTCCAGTTTCTAGGGGCTGCCTGCATTTCTTGGCTCACAGATCCCTTCCATCTTCAAAGTTTAGCAATCCCATCGCTCCAACCTCTGCTTTCCTTCTCACATCTCTTTCACTATGATATTCTGCCTCATTCTTCTACACTTAAAGGACCTTTGTGGTAACATTGAGCCTGCCGTAATAATCCAAGAAAATCCCTATGTTTTAAATTAAACTGATTAATTTTATCTGCAATCTCAATTCCCCCTTGCCAGGTAACATAACACAATTACAGGTTGCAGGGATTAGGGTGTGGGCACCTTTGGTCGGCCATTATTCTGCCTTTTCCTGGCTTTCTAGATGGCTCTAAAAAGAAATTCCTGAAAACTGAGAAAATTCATTTATCCTTCAGTAAAGAGAATCTATTAGATCATCTAATATTTTAACTTATTTTGTAATATGATCCTGAAGACTTTTTAAAACTCACTCATATAACCCAAGTTAATGGTCAGCTTTATTTATTCAAATTACCAGTCCTTCCTCTTTAGAGTCCTGTTCATTAGAGAATGTACAGAAAACAGCATTATTAGAAGCTCTTAATAAAGATTAGCCAGGCTATGAAAATTAACATTTGTTCTATTTTTGAGGACTCCATTCTATTCCTGGAAATATATATATTTAAAATCTAAATGTATATATGTACATTTGGGGACATCTATCAGGGTGGTTCACATATGGATGTTTTAGTATATATTGGCTTATTTTCTCATTCTCTCACATATTATATTTTATCTTTTATTCTCTTCTTTTCTCCATTCTCTCATTTTCTCTTTATCACCTTCTGCTTCTCTTTCTCTCTATACTTAATGCAAAAATATACTACAATTGTCAATACTTGTAAAAGTAATTACACAGTTTTAATATTCACACCTGTTTCTACAAATTACCTGGCTCCAGTGTTGGAAAATAGTTCAATAAAAAATTATTATAAAACCATTTTTAATTAACTGAACCTAAATATTTTTACTTAAGAATACTAAGAATCTAAATATTTTACTTAAGAACATTTAGCTGACACTTAACTAGTTACGACTATATATTTAACAGTGATTATTATCGCATTCCGCATTCCATTGAACAACAGAGGTGGAAAGAGGTGTAGCTGCCTCTCTGTGATTATCAGCTAAGTCTCATATAAACCTTGTTCCTGCACTATTTTTTAAATTGTTTTCAATTTCTTTCTTTCTCATTCTTTTTCTTTCTTTCTCTCTTTCTTTTCTTTCTTTCCTTCTCTCTTTCTTTCTGTTTTTTTTTTCAAGCAAAAGATAAAGTCATTTGCATCTAGTCTGAACCATCATTTCTCTTAAATATGTTTCTCTTCAGGGATGTATATTTCTTTATGAAAGTGTTTTTGGGAAAGTTATGGTTATTTGGCAGTTTGTTATACAAGACCTCATAAACTACTACAGCCTTAGTAAAGAGCGTCATGGCAGAAGTCAGTTAATCTCTAATTGTACCTCAAATTTTTATTTTAAAATAAATGAAACCATTTGGTTAATAAACTCATTTTTATTTGTCAGCATTTTCTGAACTCCTGCACTCTGTGAAGTATATTTCTATAACCGCCCCTATGGTTTTAAAATATGAGTAAATCATTTGCAGATTTTCATGAAAATCCAAGTAAAATTAAAAATGAATTGACTTGTTCATGAAAACCATGATTACTCAAATTATACCTGGATTTCAGTGAGCATAAACGAATTACGGAATTCTAGCATGTCTTTCATTTTTAAATCCAGGGTTGATAAATTTCTCTAGGCATTTAAATTCCTTCATTAAACTGATTATGACTAGTGTTTACTACATTCAGTTTCTATCTGTGCTAGCTGTTGGGAATACCAAAATGAAGGTGATTTAGCTATAGTAGGAGTACTGTGGGAGAGCAAAGCACAGAGGAGGTGGACTCAGCACAACCTGGAAATTTTGGGTGTCTTCCAAGCTCCAGAGTCATGGACCCAGCTGCCTACTCAAAATTCCACCTGAACACATCTTCCTTCAGACTGTGTGTCTTCTTCAGTGTCTTCTATTTTGGAGATTGGCATTAATATCCATCCACTTGCACAAGCTAGAAACTTGGGCATAACTTCTCATTCTTCCCCCCCTCAGCCAAAGTCTAGTCAATTACCACTCTCTGATGATTCTGTATCTTAAACCATCTCACATCTCTGCCAGCACCACAGGTCACATTTCTGTCACCCCTTGCTTGGACTTCTAAAGCAGTCTTCAAGCTGCTTTCACTGTATCTACTCTTACCCCTCCTATTCTCTGCACCCTCACAACTCAGCACAGTTGTCATTTTGTCTTCAACATCTGTCTTCCTAGCTAGACTAAGAAGATCCATGAGGGGAAAAGCCATGTAGATCTTTTGACATGGTAGTACCAATAGCTTGCATGTTACTTGGTACAAAGTGGTATGAATTAAATATATGTTAAATGAATAAACGAAAGGTTGACGGACAAGGGACAACAAACACATAAAATAGAGTAAGGAAAAAAAAGAATGTGAACAAAGACTGTGGAAAGCTCAATAGCACAATATGTTCAGTGAACCACAAGTAGTTCAGCTGTACTTAATTTTAATATACATGCACGGCAAATAATCCTTTTTAGAGGTAAGTAGGATGAATTCACAAACTTTAAGCACAGGCATTGGCCTAAATCATTTTAAATATGGAGGCAGTAACACAGTCTTATTTGCATTTTTGATAAATAATGACAGCAACTGAGGGGAGAATGATTTAAAGGCAGGTTAGTTAGAATGCTTTTAATTGCAAATTCAGCTAGAATAAGCTTAAGTAAAAAGAGATTTATTACAAGGATATTGGAATTTCTCGTGAAAGTCAATCATAGCTAAACGGCTGGGCTATAAGGATTTTCTGAAACCTGGATTGTATTCTGTTCCTCTCTGTACATCAACTTTAAGGATATTACTTTGATCCACTAATATCAATTTCATCAGGTCATTTATCAGGAAAAGATACCGATAATGCATTTTAGTAGTATAAAGAGAATCTGAATGAAGAGGACACTCTGACAAAATCATTCTGAAGAAGGTCATTTCTACAGGAGTACTGTAAGAGTTTTTAGAAGCCTGTCACAGCATTAAAGGAAGATCCTGTTCTGATAAAGAGCAGTTATCAGTGTTATCTTTTAGTAACTAAGCCTTATTAAAAGAAGAGACATGGGTTAGAGAAAAGAACTAAAGATAGGCTTTATCTGCCTCACAATTTTGCCTGGAACTAGCCCTAGTTAGGGAGAGATCTGCGTTTCCTCTGAAGCCAATGGCAAGATGGAAAAAGAGGAAAGAGAGAAAGAGGCTACTTCAAATCAGTTTTATACAGGAAAAACAGCTCCTGCAAAATTCTACTGCTTATATATTCAATAAATAATTCTTGTTAAATATGTATTTCAGTGATAACGTTTCTGAGTTGCTATAACTGCTGCTGTCATAGACAATGTCAGAAGGTTTGATTTGGTCTTTTTCACCCATCTTTTCCCCATGTGACTTACTAGAGTAATCATTGTCACATGAGGCCTCTCATTTAGGCCAATTATGATTATTTCTTCCCAGTTTTAGAATCACAGTAAGCAATCAACATTTGAAAGATTAAGGAAAGTTTCATAAATAAGACTGAAAAAAAGGCTCATATATTTAGCTACTAGCCTGTTTTGCCAAATTTCAGTTAGAAAAATTCAGCCAAGAGAATGCATTTGGCAGCTTGTATAGAGATTTCTCAAGAGGGCATCTAAATGAGATGTTGCAATTCTTGCTACATGTAGTTTATCATTAAACAAACGTGGTAAATGTTATTGCAAAAGCAGAGATAAAGTTTAATTTTTTAAAAAATGAAAGAATGAGCTGGTCTTAAACTCTGTATCAAAATTCGTGGAAAATAATCTGAGTGTGTCTTTTTGAATGAACTAATCAGAAGATGACTGAAATACAGTTGAATAAAAGGGATACAGAAGTATAAATACAGTATATTATCTTAAAGAAAAATGAAAACTGTAGCAATATGCTAATGTGTTACCTATCTCTCTGAGTTCTGGGGTTCTGAGTACTTTTTAAACTTTTTCACACTCATTTGGAGTTTCATTTCCAAATAATTTGCCATAGAACTAAAATACATTTTTAAATTAACTTGCACAGTAAACTAGGAATTCAGCCAAAGGGAACTGAAAATTTAGATTTATAGTAATCAGGAAGTTGATGCTTGAACAGGATAGAGCTGGCTCTTGGACAGGAAAGCTATCTCCTTGACCATATGGATTTCCACTGGCCTTATAGAAATACTTGTGTTTGATCTGGCCTAGTTATCTTTTTCCAACTAGCTGGACTCTATTTTCTGAACCTAACACTCAATGATTTTCAATATAGATAGAAAATCTGACTAAACATGTAACTACCTAAATTGGTTTACTGAAATTTTGAGGGACTCTGCCCATGTGGGTAATCCTTGGTTACTGAGTTGATAATGAAGTTTTAAATCACTTATCTGTGAGACCCTGGACACAGAGCTGTCTTTAAACTCTTCCACTGAGTTCCAATGGCCTCATTAGTTCCATTGACCTTCTCAGATATTATAAATTTGGAAAGCCAGTGGGAGAAAGTGGCAATAACTAGAATAAGAGTAGAGTAATAGGTGACATTAATCCATGTTACTATGTGATGGATGTTACCATGAGCCCTGCACCCAGATTACCTTAATTAACCTCATAGCAATGTTGTGTCAAATGTACTGAGTTATCACCACATTGCATATGAGGAAAATGAAACTTAGAGGGGTAAAATAAATTTCCCAAGGTTACACAGCCATGAAAGCTGAGTAGGGATTTGATTTTAGAGCCTGTGTAACAACCCGTACCTGACCATTTCCTGAAAAGAGGGCTACTGCAAAAACCAGGAGTGGACCTCATCTAATTCTCTACCTGTGACTCTCTAGACAAGTCACAGAATTTACCCAGCGCTCAGTTCACTCTTCTGTAAAATGAAGATGTTGGATTTCATGTCCTACAGGGCCTCTCTGAGCTCTCAAATTACATGCCCATAAAATACACTAGTTGTAAACTATTAGTAGAAGGAGCTTTAAAATCACTGTAGGGAGTCCAAGATTTGCCACTAACTTTTTATGATTGGCAGTGGTGAGCCATTTAATCTCTCCAGTTATTTGCCTCACTTCAAAGGTTATTTTTAATATGTATGTCAGTGCTCCACAAAGTGCAATATAGCATAGAAATACAAAGTACTATGCCATCATCTCAAACAAGATTACTTCATAGCATCAGATTTATGGATTTAAAATATTATGTTGAATTGGCTTCTCACTCTTTTTCCCCTTTTACTTAGAACATCTGGTCTGCAATATTTTAAGGTAATGCTTATTTGTAGTAGATTTAAACAAAGAGAGGAAGAGAGGCAAAGAGAGAGTTTCCAATTTTCCACTTACATATGAGAAATGTGGGGTGTCCAAAGAAGACACATAGCCCTATACAGGGGAAGAAGGTGTCCGTAACTAACATATTAAGTAAACTTCAGTGAGGAACAGCAGTGGAAAATAATCTATATACCTTGGCTCTTTTGCAGTTTGACAAAGTTAATGATTAAAATCTCCTAGATTTTCCACTACAGTATCCCCAGGGTGTCTATTTACCTTGATTGATATTATTTTATCTCTTTTGGGCCAAAGATAACAGCCCCTTGCTTCTGTGTAGAGATTAATAATTGATTAATTCATTGTCAGGAATCTTTGTAAAAAGGAAACCAATTACTTTTGGCTACCACTTTTACATGGTCACCTACAGGAGACAGGAGGTGCTGCAAGACTCTGGTAGAAAAATGAAGAGGGTCCTGGTACTACTGCTTGCTGTGGCATTTGGACATTCTTTAGAGAGAGGTAAGATTTCTTTTGTTGTGACCATTTACAGGAATTCCTACTAGTTTAATTTTATATTATCACTTAAAAATGAAATAAAAAGTAAGAAACAGGAGAACTGGTGAATATGTTGGGGAGAGGAATACGGACCAGAGAGGCATTCATCAGAGCTCCACAGTGCCACGTAATGTTGAACTGGAATCGACAAAAAAATCAACACAAGAATCTTGTTAAAGAAAGTAAATGGAATGATATAATTTGTCAATTATCCCTCCCTCCTTTGTTGATAAGCAAGATCTAAAGAGAATGATTTAAAATTAGACATTTGCTAATTGTTACAAGACAATACAAATAAAGACTGTGATCCACCATTAAGCATTCAGACTTCAAATATTTATTACCTTTGAGAGTGTAATATACCATGCCAATGATGAGTGATGTCAACTTAGAGATTTCTTTGATCCCCTTAGAGGAATCCTATACATGCAATATTTGAAAATGCATTGTATTTTTTAAAATATCCCTCACATAAAATTTTTCTATAGCTATGAAACACAACCACAAATAAGATAAGTGAGTTATATTTTTCATTGAAATTATTCTTCAGATGGTATATTTATCTTTGGGCAATGTTTAAAAACTTTTTTACATGATGCAAATTGAGATTATGTGAAATATACAACTTTATGAATTCTACAGCTGGGAAACTTTTCATCATTAGCTTCAATTTACTTTTCTGGCTGATTCTTTAATGTTCACAAGGGACATCTGCATTTATCCTGCTTTGCAAAATTAAGATTTTCATTTAGTGCTGTCAGTTAACAGCCTCACCTAATTTGTACACTATTATTCATATTAGTAATGTATTTTACCAGTGGAATAAAATGTGTGTTCCCAAGAATTATCAGTTATTAACTGTGACATGAATAACCTTACTCTTGACTTTTTATTCTTCTTCTTACGTTTACTTTTTCTTGATCTTACTTTCATCATTCAAATTAATTTAACTCGTCTTACCCATCAATTCTTAAGTAAGCTATGCATCCTTAGGTAAGACTACAAAGTCTTTCCCAGACAGCATAGGGTATAAAAAAGCAACATAAATTGTGTCCCTTATAAGACCTCTGAATAGGCCATGTTCCAAGAAATCCCTTTAAGTCTTATTCTTTTGGCCGAGGATTTGCTGGGGCAGATCTGATCCTGAAAAATCCTATTGAAGCAGGTTCAGATCAGGATCTTCAGACACAGAAGGTCCAATAATGGCTAGGGATTGGAATTATATAAGGAGGCCATAACCAGGAGCATGAATCACCATCTTAGACTGCTGACTCAATAGGTGTGCATTGGCTTCACCTCAAAGAATGACAGTGTCCTTTGGAGAATAACAGAGCATTCTGCAATCTCTATTTCAACATTCTCAGCAGTCCTCAGATTCTGATGAAATGGATGCTAAAAACCTCCAGTCAGTCCCCTTGAAGATCTAAACTTCATTCTTATAACCCACATGCCATATGCCAGATGATATCTTGAGACACACATAATACACTTGTAAGCATTAACATTCAATTTATGGGGAGAGTAGTCCTGATCTATCAATTCTCTATTCTCTAATACCTGAGCATGACACAAAGACCAAGTCAGCAGTTTACTTAGAAGCTAGCTGTGTTCTCTCCTGGCAGGAAGTTACAAAGTGTAGAGATTAAGGGAGTTCTGAGGACTCTTAGGTTCTGAGTAGCCTTGTATTGTGGGGGATTGGTTTGGATTGCAGTTTTCTCTGCCTGTTACAGTTCTAGAGAGCTGACCACCCGCAGCATTTATTTAAGTACCTGCTTCAAAATATATTACACTCAAGACTTACCTTGAAAAGAAGTTTCTGTGGCCAAACATATTTAAGAAATGAGCCATACTTTATTCCTTCTTGGTGGTTTCACAATCGATGTCTTTGTTGTCCTAAAGGTTCTGAGAAACACTACAGGAAAGAGATCTTATCTAACTCAGAGTGTCTAAACATATTGACTCTTTTCTACAATGTCTATACTTGTGGAACTACTCTTTGGAAACCTTGGGTCTAAAATGGATACTGTTACAGATGAACCTTTACTGGACAGGTTCCAGTTACGCCAGCCCTCTCCTATCAAACAGCATTGGGAATCTTGTTCCCAAGCCACTGGGTACAGCTTAGAGAAAACAGCTTACCAAATTTGCTAAATCTGGACAGTGTCATAAGAAAATGTCCACTTTTGCTACCCTATGAGAAGCAACAAGGCAGTATTTGCCAGTTGCCTACAAGTAGCTTTTTCCCCTAGGACTGAAATGGATGGAATACTAATATACAATATATCTTTCCCTCTTCACTTCCAAAGAAACCAAGTAACAAAGACTGGTGACACAGCTATAAAATTATTTTTTTTAACTTGCACATAGAGAAGTTACCTTTAACGACCAGGAAACATTTATAAAAATTGATTTTTAAAATTAAACTACACCAAAAAAAAATCTCAGTTTTAAGTTACACACTCTGTTAACAGAGCACTAAAAAGATTTTTTTTTGCATTTTTTCTTTTCTTTTTTTTATTCAAGTTTTCTTTTTTATTATTATTGTATTTTAAATTTTAGGGTACATGTGCACAATGTGCAGGTTTGATACATAGGTATACATGTGCCATGTTGGTTTGCTGCACCCATTAACTCGTCATTTAGCATTAGGTATTTCTCCTAATGCTATCCCTCTCCCTGCTCCCCACCCCACGACAGGCCCCAGTGTGTGATGTTCCCCACCCTGTGACCAAGTGTTCTCATTGTTCAACTCCCACCTATGAGTGAGAACACGCAGTGTTTGGTTTTCTGTCCTTGTGATAGTTTGCTTAGAATTATCATTTCCAGCTTCACCCATGTCCCTGCAAAGGACAGGAACTCATCCTTTTTATGGCTGCATAGTATTCCATGGTGTATATGTGCCACATTTTCTTAATCTGGTCTATCATTGATGGACATTTGGGTTGGTTCCAAGTCTTTGCTATTGTGAGTAGTGCCACAATAAACATACGTGTGCATGTGTCTTTATAGCAGCATGATTTATAATCCTTTGGGTATATACCCAGTAATGGGATGGCTGGGTCAAATGGTATTTCTAGTTCTAGATCCTTGAGGAATCGTCACACTGTCTTCCACAATGGTTGAACTAGTTTACACTCCTACCAACAGTGTAAAAGTGTTCCTATGTCTCCAAATCCTCTCCAGCATCTGTTGTTTCCTGACTTTTTTATCATCACCATTCTAACTGGTGTGAGATGGGTAGCTCATTGTGGTTTTGATTTGCATTTCTCTGATAACCAGTGATGATGAGCATTCTTTCACATGTCTGTTGGCTGCATAAATGTCTTCTTTTGAGAAGTGTCTGTTCATATCCTTTGCCCACTTTTTGATGGGGTTGTTTTTTTCTTATAAATTTGTTTAAGTTCTTGGTAGATTCTGGATATTAGCCCTTTGTCAGATGAGTAGATTGCAAAAATTTTCTCCCATTCTGTAGGTTGCCTGTTCACTCTGATGGTAGTTTCTTTTGCTGTGCCGAAGCTCTTTAGTTTAATTAGATCCCATTTGTCAATTTTGGCTTTTGTTGCCATTGCTTTTGGTGTTTTAGACATGAAGTCCTTGCCCACGCCTATGTCCTGAATGGTATTGCTTAGCTTTTCTTATAGGGTTTTTATGGTTTTAGGTCTAACATTTAAGCCTTTAATCCATCTTGAATTAATTTTTGTGTAAGATGTAAGGAAGGGATCCAGTTTCAGCTTTCTACATATGGCTAGCCAGTTTTCCCAGCACCATTTATTATATAGGGAATTCTTTCTCCATTTCTTGTTTTTGTCAGGTTTGTCAAAGATCAGAGGGTTGTGACACAGCTACAAAATTATTAAGGTAATCATGCCAACAGGAAATAAACCACTGTAGTTAATAAGAGCTGTTGGCAAAAACAGGTTTTTATAATGAACATTTTCCTTTTTGCTTTAAGCATTTCATTCACAGCATATTTTTTTTATTAAACATGATATAAAACTGCAAGAAGAACGTTCCCTTTGGGTTGGTGGGTGAGCTACACTTTTCCTTCTCTTCCTTCCCTGTCAAAACAGCCCTACACAAGGGCTGATGTCATAGAGCTCTCATCACTGAGATCAATATTAACCTCCCTGAAAATCAATAGCAATGTTTCATCTTATTGATATCAGGTGCAATGCCACATATGCAGTCACCATTATGTAATATAAGGATAAGTGTGCAAACTCTATAAAACACCACCAGCTTAATCTGTTTAGGATAGGAGAAAATGAAGAAATCTCTAAAAGGAATTGATGATGCCCTTCCCCAATATTTTTGGTCATCTAACTTCTTCATTCTACCCATTGCTTCCTCTCTCTTTCTCTCTCTCCCATTTTTCTCATTCGTTCTGATCTGACCACACTGGCCTCCACATTATATCACACTCTAAGTCCTTTGCACCCCAGGGCTTTGCATTAGCTCTTCTCTATTCCTAGAACATTGATTGTCCAGATATTCTCATAGCTCCCTTCCTCACCTTCTTCAGGCATCTACTCCAAGTCTATTTATGGAGGGGGCTTCTCTAGCCAACCTACCACAAATAACACCTACCGGTTCATTATCTTCTATCCCCTTACTTGGATTTGTTTTTTCTTCTTAGCACCTAGTACCTTGCCTTATCACTGGTTGTTCATTTGCTTATTGTAACAAATGTAGAATGTAAGCTTTGTGAAACTAAGAACTTTTGTTATTTCCTGTAATTCCCAGTTATAGAACACTACTTGGCATTTAGTAGGTGTTCAATAAATTTTTGTGTAATATTACAAAATTGGGATTTTGTATACTTACATCTACCATCAGACTCAGGTTCCATAAAGATTGGTGGCTTTAGAGTTTTATTTCATATAATGCCATGCTCCCAGGAGATAGCGGATGTGTCTGTCTGTGTGTGTGTGTGTGTGTGTGTGTGTAGATAAATATGTACATATATATATACTCATATGTATAACAATGATCATGAAATAATTGGATTTAGCTAATAACAATAATAACTGACAGCAACATTCTGTTTCCTGAGGATACAATCATCTTCACTTCACAAATGAGAAAACTGAGGAAGAACAGAGAGGATAAGCAACTTGCCAGCAGTCTCACTATTACCCAGGATAGCAGGAATTCAAATCCAGGTGGTCTGTATCCAAAGCCTCTATCTTAAATCATGATAAAATACAGCCTCCTATGGATGTTTTCTTTGGCCCTCGTGGTTTGGGCCAACAAAGTTTCTTTAAGTCTGTCTTTAAAGTCTCATTTAACTTGTCAACATTTTAAAACCTGGAGATTCTACATAAAAATCTAGATTTCTAGCTTCTCTGGAAACACAGGAAGGTGTGGTAATAACGGCCAAATTTTCACATGGCAATGATGAACTGGAGCTGAATTGTGACTCCTCCTTTTGGACTAAACCCTCAGTTTTCACCACTGGGCATTTAATGCTTTCTTACCTTGGATCAAATGTAAGTTGTGTGGTTCCTAGATCTTATGAGCATTTGGGTTTGCTAACCTGGGTGTCATGGTAAAATAGTAACTTGAGGTTTACCACTACCTAAAGAAAATAATATTAACAAATGATCGTATCTTTACATTTAAAATAGGCAAAATAATTAGTTACCAGCCATTTTTATTCTCTAAAAATGAAATCACATATGAATTGTTTAAATATGTTTACATTTAACAAATTGTGTTTTTCATCCTAGAGAAGTGAAACTTACATAACTTTTTTTTGAAAGCTGATTTAGAAAGATTTATTGGGATATACAAAGAGTGTTACGTAGTTATATATTTCTTCCACATTCACATCTGCTGATGCAGCTGAATTCCTATGTAGGTTTTATTTTTTATATATATATATATATAAACTTTAAGTTCTGGGATACATGTGCAGAACCTGCAGGTATACATGTTCTATGTTGGTTTGCTGCACCCATCAACCCACCATCTACAGTAGGTGTTTCTCCTAATGCTATTCCTCCCCTAGCCCCCAACCCCCTGACAGGCCCCAGTGTTTGATGTTCCCCTCCCTGTGTCCATGTGTTCTCATTGTTCAACTCCCACTTATGAGTGAGAATATTTTTATATGGAAATAACTGATTTTGTTATCTATTAAAAAATACAATAGCAAGAGCATAGACTTAGAATAACATATTTCAGTCTTCAAATTTTACTACATGAAAGTAAATTTGTTATTTTGATATTGTCAGTTCTGCTGCAAATATTAGGTAATAATTGGTTTTAAAATGAAAACACTTTTATTTGACAAATACATACTAGATTTTTAAAAATATAAATAACAAAATACATCGTTGGATTGTTGACTAGGCTAACACTGAAGTGAGTGTTCCTTTTAAGTTTTCTTAGCAAATATGTCTAAGGAATTATATCCTGGTGACAACTGGAATGTAATATCTAGTATATATCCTGTAGAAAACATTGGCATTCCATTTTCCATCTACATGATACTGCAAAGCTCATTATTAATTTGTTTAAAAGGCTCTCTTTAGCCTTACTAAGACAAATGAAGTGCTACAAAAGCACTTAAGGCAATGTATATCACAATGGTTAACACAAAATAGCATTGAGTACTTGATAGTGGAATTTCCCATTTAAATTGCAGTTCTTACAAGTGTCCAATAATAAGCCTTCAGTTTCTTACTGGGATTTAATAAGAAAATTAGAAAATTATATTCCATTCATGAAAAAAAATCTTGCTAACACATCACTATAGCAGACAAGCACCATAAAACTCTTTTGGCCATGCTAAAAATTAATATACAAATTTCTACTTTTTATACTTTTAAAAAGATAAATTACTAATCTTTGAAATAGAAATTTTCCTATACAAGATAATGCAATCTGTTGGACTTAAAATGCATTTAAATGGCTCGGGAGATCTGTCTGACAAAAACATGTGTGATGACAGAGACATAAATAATGATACACGTCCAATATATCCTCTCCATTAGATTGCATAATTTGATTTCGGCTTATACAGTATAACTTCAGTAGTCATTTAGATGTGTATATTGATAGGAAACAGTGAAAGGAAATCACCCATGTACAGTGTTTTCTGGTTTAAAATGTACTGTTTTTTAATTGGCAAATTATAATTATATACATTTCTGGGGCACAATGGAATAATTTGATATCTATATATAATGGGGAATGATAAAATCATCAGTGAACTCCTCTACCATCTCACTGCTTATCATTTTTTCTGAGGCATTTGAAATTTACTCAAGTTATTTTGAAATATAAAATACATGATTAACTATAGTCACCCTGACACAAAATAGATCTCAAAACATTCCTCCTGTCTAACTGAAATTTTGCACTATTTTCCCAGCAGCTCCTCATTCCCTCCCTCCTCTTCTCCCTGCAGCCTCTAGTAACTATCATTTTCCTCTTCTGTGAGTTCAACTTTTTCAGATTCCATATATGATATAATGCAGTATTTTTCTTTCTGTACCTGGCTTATTTTACTTAACATAATGTTCTCCAGGATCATCCATGTTGTCACAAATGACAGAATTCCCTTCCTTCTCTTTTTAAGGCTGAATAGTATTCAACTATGTAAATACATCACATTTTCTTTATCCATTAATCTGTTGATGGACGCTTAGGTTGTTTCAGTATCTTGGTAGCTGTGAATAATGCTACAGTAAACATGGGAGGGCAGACATCCCTTCAACCTATTAATTTATATTTCTTTGGATATATACCCGGAGGTGGTATGGTTAAATCATATGGTAGTTGTATTTTTAGTTTCTTGAGAAACATCCATACTGTTTTCCATAATGCCTGTACTAATGTATATTTCCACCAGCAGTGGAAAAGAGTTCCCTTTTTCCCACATTCTTGCCAATACTTACCTTTCTTTTTTTGTTGTTGTTTTTTTGTTTGTTTTTTTTTGAGACAGAGTCTCGCTCTGTCACCCAGGCTGGAGTGCAGTGGCGCAATCTCGGCTCACTGCAAGCTCCACCTCCCGGGTTCACGCCATTCTCCTGCCTCAGCCTCTCCCAGTAGCTGGGACTACAGGTGCCCACCACCACGCCCGGCTAATTTTTTTTTATTTTTAGTAGAGACGGGGTTTCACCGTGGTCTCGATCTCCTGACCTCGTGATCCGCCTGCCTCGGCCTCCCAAAGTGCTGGGATTACAAGCGTGAGCCACTGCGCCCGGCCTTATCTTTCAATCTTTCTGGCAATAGCCATTCTAACAGGTGTGAGGTGATAATCTCATTGTGGTTTTAATTTGCATCTCCTTAATGATTCCTGATGCTGAACATTTTTTATAAACCTGTTGGCCATTTGTATGTTTTCTTCTGAGAAATGTCTGTTTGGGTTCTTTGCTAATGTTTTAAATGGGTTATTGGTTTTCTTGTTATTGAGTTGAGTTCCTTACACATTTTGTATATTAACCTGTTATCAGATATGTGGTTTGCAAATATTTTCTCCTACTCTGTGGGTGGTCTCTTCACTTTGTTAATTTTTCCTTTGCTGTGCAGTAGCCTTTTAGTATGATGCAATCCCATTTGTCTATTTTTGCTTTTGTTGCCTGTGATTTCAGGGTCATGTCCAAAAAACTCATTGCCTAGACCAACATCATGGAGCTTTTCCCCTATCTTTTCTTGTATTAGTTTAACAGCTTCAGGTCTTACATTTAAGCCTTTAATCCATTTTGAGTTGATGTTTTCTCAAGTTTTAATTGAGATAGATCATATGTGGCTAGCCAGGGTGGCAGAATTGCCACCACTTACTGTTCATATCACCTTATCAAAGGAGTGCCATGTGGAACTATGACTGTGCCATCCCTTGTTGAATGAGACTTTCTTCAGATTTTATAATACTTGCTTAATGAAGTGACTTTTATGGGAATGTCCAGAATTGTGCCAGGCATCCAGAACCTAAAATTTTAGACATGACCTTTGCCCTGAAAGAACTTTCATGGAAAATAAAGACAATTTTGCTTAAAGGAAATATTAGTATATGCCTCCTTTGTAAGACCTATTAGCAAACATCTAGTGAGTATTACTTCAAGTCTCTGTCACTACTAAGACCAAAGCGCCTGAGTCTTTCAACCAATCTGCTTACCTTTCTGTTTTCCTGTGCCAGACCCTGCAAGCTTTTTTATTTTTTAAAAAAAAGGGGGTGGGGGGAGAAAATGAAGAATAAGAATGACTTTTTTCCAGGACTGACAGTCATAGATAAAGATTTTTAGACAGGCATGAATAATAATGAATCTTTTGATACCATAAAAAGAATAGCACTAAATTTCAATAGAGTAATTCTCTAACTCATGGACAAAATGTGCTCAAAAAGTTATATGTTATTTAGAAGTTAAAGTACAATTTTTCATAGAAATAATTTAAATAGGAGATGTTCTTAAAATGATGCATAAAAATAGGTAGTAAACATGGGACGTAAACTGTGATAACCACAAACCTCACAAAATTTTTGTGAAGATTAAAGCAGGTAATATATGTCAAATATTTAGAAGAGTATCACCAAATTGTTGGCACTCAAATTTTAATTGCTATCATGATATTATTATTATTTATACTTATATTGCTGTAGAACCTAAGTGCTTCAATGTATTCTAAGCTTCCAAATTAAATGCAGGGGATATCACCTTTACCCATCCCAAAAGTGGAAGACGGAAACCTCCCCCTCTATCTTTACCCCTACAAAAGCAATTACAGATGAGGAGGTAACCAACCCACAAAAGGAAAGAGAGGTGGGATGGGATGCATGGAGGAAAAAAATGCTTCCTCTGGGACTTTGGTGAGTCACAAAGGACAGGCTACCACCCAAGGTGAACCCAAGGACATTAGTTTGAGTGAGTCTGTGATGCTGTCTCCTATTGCAGTTGCAGTTTCTGAGTAATTAACCCATTGACTATATATCTTTTGCTGTTTTCATTTGTGTTTGAATTTTCAAAGTCTGAAAGGACCCTCAATTTGTTCCACTGATATCATCCTAAGAGGTACAGTTAACTTCTAGATTAGTTTATCTATAGATGTCATGTGGGTCTCTGGGTTTAGTATTAAAAGGGTTGAATTTCTTTTCATTGACTCAAGCTCAAACTTTTTCATTGGCAATATTTTTAGTGATAAAGAAATCTCTTATAACCAGATCAGCTTCCTAAACCAGCTCAATAATGTTTACTATTTAAGTCAATTCACTACTGTGAAATCAAAAATATCATGCCTGACTAGTTTGAATAAACACTGCAAACCATATTCTTAAAAGGTAAATTTATTTAAAAAAATACTAACAAATATACTGAACTGTTCTGACATGGATGAGTCTGTCAGTACAGAATAGAAATAAAAATGCCAAAGAAATGAAATTGTGAAAATATGAAATGCCCAACAGAGCTGTTAAAGCCCATGAATCTCCAGAACACAATAGGAAAACAGCAACTTGAGATAGTTCCTAGCATCCTGTATAAGCACATATTTATGTCAATGTTATTTAGGATCCATTAATGTTCTTGGTATACAAATAACTGTTCTAGGGAGCCAAATTAGGTTTTAGTGAGAGACTAGTAATAGTGAAGGCTCCAAATACCTACTTTAATAAGCTTCGTAACAAGACAGTATTTTATTAGCTATCCCCATTACAACGAAAGTTACATGAGGGCAAGGATGTGTCTATTTTGGGCTCCATTTTATGCTCAAATTCAATATTGAACCCAATGCTTGGCACAAAGTAAGCCTCAAAAAATATCTGTTACATGTATGAATGAATATTGTCAACTTTGTTGGTAGAGGTAAGGTGCCTGAAGCAGCAAAGATTTCCTGAAAATAAATCACACTGGCTTTCAAAAGTTCAGAATTAAACAAGACTTACCAGAATGTTTCACAATATAGATAAAAAGTAGAACATGCTATCACAGAGAGCAAAAACTCTGTTAGTGAAATTTGTAAACACTTAGTACTGTGGGGGGTCACTTCATGTGAAAGTGATTTCATCAGAGTCACTAAGATTATGCCAATATTTACTAGGGCCATATCAAAGTCCAAATCACCTTCTTTATTACAAAATGGTACATTTGAAAACAGAGCATATAATTTACAGTTTCATTTGAGACAGGATTTAACTATATGAATTGGAGTGAGCTCAACTGGTTTTACACCAAAAACATTTATTAAGCAGTATTCCATGGAATGGGGAATCAATTAGTAATAATCACATTGCAAATTAACTTTAGTATTTATTTGCTGTATTTGCAAATTGAGACAAGGATTGACATACATTGGCTTTGTCTTGTAAGCTAGATCTCTTCTCTTTGGGCAAATGAATTTATAAAATTATTTTATCAGAAGTACATTTTGGGTAACTCACCTGAAAGATAATGGTGCAGCAGCTTCCTCTACAGGTTATTTTTATATTTTAATTCTGAGCTTTCTCAATATCCCTCTTGAGCTTCCTCCCTTGCTTCCTGTTATGCCCAACGCTGACTGTTCCAGCAAAAATAGTTTCAAAACCACTTTAAGCCTTATTCAGTCCATCTAGTTTACCACTTTTCTCTCAACAGTTTGCATTCTAACTAAAGCAGTATATAATGCCCATGAATTCTAAAGTGCTGTGTGCAAACACAAATAGTTAATTAAATTCAAACTATTTAATGGGATAACATGCGGTGCCCATTTACACTACCTTCACATGCACACTCACATTCCCATAATATATGAAATAAAACTTTACATTTTCAGTGAAATGAGAAATCAGAATCTGGAAGGTTAGAAACAAAATATTTCTCAAAATGTTCGTCGGGGGTACCCCATTTGAATACAGGATTTCACTTTGCATGTTATTGAATGGTCACAAGAGAAGTACTAATAAAAATAACCTCTTCCATTTGTAGGGAGGAATTTAAACAAACTTAGCTCCTATTTATTATAAGGAAAAGAAGTTCTTATTAGGGCTATTTTGTGTATGTCTTAAAACACAGTAAGCCTTGGGAAAAAATATTCCTTATAATCTATCGCTATGTTTAAAAGAGACTAGTTTATAATCCCCAGCAAGTGATCTTATAGATGATGAGGATACATTGTACTAAATTCAGGGATCTTTACAATATATGGTATTTAAATCTATTTTGATATTTACAATGATAAAACAAACTCACCTCTTCAAAAGGCTGCTTTCATTTCAGTTATAAAATAGCCACAGTTGGAATAAAGATTTCTTACTAGAATCTACTGCCGTATAACTGCCAGCCATTTCTCCTAGCTCTGCTTTAGGAGCAAACTAAAACAACTTTTGACATCGTAAGTACAGCTCATCACCACATGAGGACAGTTCTAGCCCTAATTCTTCTTCTCTGTGTTCTAGTCTTCAATTCTATAGAATACCATTAATGATTAATAGAAGTTTTCTGCCTTGCTTAACCTTTTGAACCTGTCACAATATCCAGCCTTGTAAACTAATCAATACATTTCAGAAAATGTACGAGATGTGAAGGTTCTCAGACATAACACAGGTTTGTTGCAAGTGGCTTTTTTGGTTCCACTGACAATTAGCTTTATCAACTCTACTGCCTTGTCCTAGTTGCCAGAATAACATCAGATTCAGGATTCAGGTATGTGAGTTCTTTTCCACCTTCTATGTGGTTTTGAGGGTGTTTGAGTAGGTCTCTTGTTAAAAAGTGCTGCTGAAGAATGTCTTTTTCTCACAATTATCAAATCTGACTTTTCTCACCTCAAAAATATTTTGGGGAGGTATCCATCCAAAAAAGTACATGCTGCGACTGCTTCCTCTACAGGCAATCTGACATTAAACAGGTGACATTAATCTGATGAGTCCTAAAGAGAATCTTAAAAAAAAAAAAAAATACAACCCTTTCAAGTCTGTATCTAATCACCACCACCTCCACTGCAAGCCATCAAATAGAAATTTCCACCCAGGCATATGTTTACACAGTCTTCCATAACATTGTAACTGTTAGAGAGAAAAGGAAATCTTTGGGATTAAAGCCTGACAGCAGTTACCATCATATCACCTGAGATGACTTTCCTAACATTTAAAGTGAGAAGGATAAACCACTAAAAGTTAAAGCCACTTAAACAGAGTAGGCAATTTATATACTTCCTACATTTTTCTCCGAAGATATAACATCACAGGAGGGAAATTTCCTGGGCTTATTTGCATAAATGATGAGTCAGGTTAGGAGAACACTGACTGACTTTGATGTGTCCGCCCTACTACATATGTGATGAACATGTTGAACAAGAGGGTCTCATGATTAGTAACTAGCTCTTCCCTGTAGCGTGAATGAACTCAAGAGCAGGTACTGTGATTTTTCTTTTGCCTCTCAAATACCAATGTCATTTCATCATGAGAATGGCTAGTTACATTTAATAGTCAAAAATGTTTTAATTCATTGAAAGTTGAAGCTACTCCCCCATTCAGGCCTGTTTCAGTTCTGTTGCCTGTGGTGGGAAAGGGAGACACAGATATCTGCCTCTTGTCTCCTTTGCCTATTCTCTTTTCCTCCTTCCTCCTACTCTCTAGGCTGCTTCTAGCTCCTCCAGGGCTAACACAGGAAAGGAGAAGCTAGTAAGAGAGGTAGCAGCAGGAAAAACTCAACTCAATGGACAAAAAATTCAATGGGCAGCATGGTGAGCCAAGGTTGTCTCCTCTGGTTATGAAGATGTGCAAAGCTGCCATTTTCTCTTACTGTGTTCTTCGGTGATCTCTCTCCCTTGTTATTCCTGGAGATCTCTCATATGCAGCTGGCACCTTAAGACTCTCCTCTGGGCCCCTGGTTTTCACATTGTCTACCTCCACACAGAGACCCAACTGTTGGCAGTCCACTGCTCTGTAGATAGCACTTTGTTGGGGGTAGAGCTAGGACTGGAGGAAATGTACTTAAGACAATTCCTGGCCAGCTCACTCTCCTGCTTGAGCTACATCAGGTCTGTAGGTCACACGACAACTTCCCACCCAGTCCTCTGCTTTGTTCTCCAGGCCACTTAGCAAGCCCATCACCCTCTAGATTTCTCCAGCCTGAATCAGACACCTGTCCATTACACCCCAAACTCCAAGAGCTCCCTGTCAAGCGCTGAGTGGTTTCTTGAAGCCCTTGTCACTATGTGAAAGTGAAAGGAAACACTTCCCACCATTCCCCAGACTCACCACACTAACGTTGTCCAAAATATTCTTTGCCTGATTTCCACCTTGTCCCCAGCTGAATTCCTAGCCTTCCCTTAGACAGCCAGGAGCCAAGAAGCAGAGCATGGGTGGTAGCACTAACTCTCCTGTACCTCCTTTAAAGTCCTGCATTAGTGGCGCCAGCCCCTCACCTTGGAGTGGAGACAGTCTCCACTTATTTGTTGTTCTGTTTTTCTTTTCAGGCCTCAGGTAAAACTGAGACAATAAAAGCAGGAAGGGAGGAAGCAGCGTGGAAAAGACGGAAGGAAGGAGAAAAATTCTTATTTGGGTATCACTATAAAGATAGGGCCTAACAGTTGCCATATCAATAGCTTCTGACTCACTAGTTGACATGTATCATTTGACTCACCTACGTTCAGTATTAGTTTACTCTCTCCTTTTGTTCTGCTGGTGACTAAAATATAACAGAATGCCATAAAATTGTGGCCTGTAGTGAGAGAAGGGCTAGAAAGGCCCCCAAAATATGAAATTGTATATAAACATTGAGATAATACGATTTTCATTGTAGGCCACGTGGACTTTATACATGTACATGTAACATAATATTCATCAAAAGGGGAAACATACAAGTTTTTCTATTTCTGCCTCCTAGGCCGGGATTATGAAAAGAATAAAGTCTGCAAGGAATTCTCCCATCTGGGAAAGGAGGACTTCACATCTCTGTAAGTGTGCAGTAGCCACTCACTCTCTTGGTGATTTGATCTTGAAAAAAACTGAGTGTGAGGTAACTTTGACTCAGTATGGAGGTTCATCCTTAATCCTTGCCAAGAGTAAGAGGACAGAGCCCCAGGCCCAATGTAGGCACAGGAGTCAAGCAAATTAAGGACATCCAGAGATTCCGGATGACCTCTTGTTACTACAGTCTAAGAATCTGTCACCAGTAAGTTTATGAATGAGTTCAAAGATAATACGTAAAGCATAGCTTTCTAAGGTCATTAATATGCAATTGTACATTCTAGGAATCTGGGAAACCAAGGCAATGAGGTACAGAGCAAGTACATTTGGGGAGGCTTAAGAAGGACAGCACCAGACTGGTTTGATGGAAGCCCTAAGTTCAATTTCTGCTTTCCAAGATAAATTTGCCTAGAACAAAAACTGCTTTTTAAATTAAACCTCATTTTCTTCATTAGCCAAATAAAGAAGTAAATGTGTACAATATTTCATTTAAACATTGAACAGGTTTTATATCTTAATGTGCCAAAATGTAAAAAGAAAATTTCAGTTCTGGCCAGGCACAGTGGCTCACACCTGAAATCCCAGCACTTTGGGAAGACAAGGAGGGCGGATCACAAGGTCAAGAGATCTAGACCATCCTGGCCAACATGGTGAAACCCTGTCTCTACTAAAAATACAAAAATTAGCCAGGTATAGTGGTGCGCACCTATAGTCCCAGCTACTCGGGAGGCTGAGGCAGGAGAATCGCTTGAACCCGGGAGGTGGAGATTGCAGTGAGCTGAGATGACACCACTGCACTCCAGCCTGGGCGACAGAGTGAGACTCCATCTCAAAAAAAAAAAAAAAGTTTCAGTTCTAATTGATATATTGTCTTATTTTCCCCTCAGGTCACTAGTCCTGTATAGTAGAAAATTTCCCAGTGGCACATTTGAACAGGTCAGCCAGCTTGTGAAGGAAGTTGTCTCCTTGACCGAAGCCTGCTGTGCGGAAGGGGCTGACCCTGACTGCTATGACACCAGGGTAGGTTTCTGTGGCTGGCCGTCTCTATGGCAGCCCAGAGAAGAAAGCCAAAATAGGCCTTTATACCATGTGTTGAAAAAATTTTAGACAGCAACTCCATTTACTCCTAGTTTGGGGGAAATATGAAGCCTGTTGTCTTTAGAGCCCGGTTTATTGTAACATAATGAATCAATATTACCCATTATTCCTACAAGGTTCAAATGAGAAAACTGGGTCATAGAGTAATTTAGTGATTTATTAAATATACATTGCTAGCAAGAGGCAGTTATAAAATATAAATCCAGATATGACTCTAAAACCTAAGTTTTTATCACCATACATTTGATCTTCTCAAATATCAGCACATGGATCATTATTCTAAGTGAAGTAACTCAGGAATGAAAACCCAAATATCGTATGTTCTCACTTATAAGTGGGAGCTAAGCTATGAGGATGCAAAGGCATAAGAAGGATACAATGGACTTTGGGAACTTGGAGAGAAGGGTGAAGGGGGCGAGGGATAAAAAACTATAGATTAGGTACACTGTGCACTGCTCCAGTGATAGGTACACCAAAATCTCAGAAATCACTCCTAAAGAACTTAGCCATGTATCAAAAACAAAATAGTTTTGTTCCCCCAAAACTATTGAAATTAAATATATATGTATATATATACATTTTATATATTATGTAATTAAATATATATATATATATATATATCAGCTAATGAACCTCTTGAAAGAATCCTAAAATGTTGTGTATAGCTTAAAAACCTGATCATAGCTTTATCCTCTTTTATCATCATGCCAGGACTGGTACCAAGTGCTCCAGAATAATTTAGTGTTGGTTTCAAATTTGGGAGGAGGATTCAAAAGTTGCCCTGTATGCACATAACTAAATTCTAGGTTTCTCCCCTATAGCACTTATGCAAAAATTAAAATGCTGAAATGACAGGGTTCAGACAGTAGCTGAAACGGGTTAAATCTAAGGAGTTTCAGCAATTTATTAATGCAGTCATCAGGCCTGATGCAAATGACATTTAGATGCATTTTGATAAAGGCTTTTACAGACAGATTTGTCTCACTGTTCAAGCCTTCAGCAGATATCATACAGAAACAATGCTCCAAAGATCTGATTAGAATAGACTCTACACAATGAATATTCTTACCCATTAATTGCTTTACCTGTCCCTTATCTATTTTTTCAGAATTTTATAATCCTTTTCTTCCACCAAGCTCGTAAATATTTTTTATTTCAACCTGAACTTCTGTACCATCTTAAAATACGAAAGCATCAAATCATCGACATAACAGAGCACATTTTTATTTTATTTCATATTTTGGCTAATACATCCCTTGATCAGAGATATGATCTGTCTCTACAATCCTGGAATGTAAGAAAACAGATATAGCATTGATATTTTTTGCATGATATATTTCTCTTTCTCCTGCTTGTTCAAAACATTTTTGAAAAGTGTTTTGACATTTTGTCAACTTTTTTTTACTTGAAAGAAGATAACTTTAAAAACGTAAAAAGAAGGGTTGCCAGGGAAATGAATGGAAAGGAAAAAGATGGACTGAAAAGAGACATAGGATGAAAAAGAGAGAAAGAGTCTAATTTTTAACTTCTCCGAATCTGATGAAAGGATGGTATGGAAGACGGTGAGAAGTTAGTTTACAAAAGTAATTCATCACGTTGCCATCCTTCACTGGTAGAAAAGATTTTTAGAAATTTTACCTTAAAAAGATGACTAACTTATAAATTAAGTATAAGAATATCAAAGTATTATTTCCCATATAAATCCCAAAGTAATTTTTTCCATGATGACTATTTCTATTCTTTTTTCCTCTATGGTGACTCTATTTTAGGTTTTAATTTCAAATATGAAATTTTTCCAAAAAGAATATTTTGATGCTACGATTGCTTTGACAGTACTTAGTCTGCTCACAGGTATCAGCGTATCATTGTTAAAGCAGTAAATGCGGGTGCATCAGTGATTTTCAACCTACACTGCACCTGCACATAAATCTTGGAGCTTGGGAAAATCAGATTTTCAGGCCCTATTTTTGACCTACTGAAACAGAATTTCTGTGTTGTGCAACCAAAGCATTTTATATTTTATGCACTCTATGATTAAATCTGATGCAAAAGCAGGTTCAAGAATCATTAGGTAAGAGAATGCAAATAATGTAGAAAGTTAAATGAATCAGCAATCAAGAGTCGACTCATTTCATAAAGGGAGGGGAGGAGAGCTCATTTAATAAACAGAGGGAGGTCCTCCTCACTCTTATTGGGGCATTTGCAGCAGAAAGCAGGTAGGAGATGATGACAGAATAACCAGTGGAGCTTTTTCAAATGACCATCTCATCCTCAGAGATGTTAATATCCCCATGGAGGAACACTAGGCTAGAGAATACAATTCTAATGGCTCTAATCAGATAAACACTGTCCATTTGTTATTCAAAGTTCTATTTTTGTTCTACTCTGAGGAGTCATTTATTAACATAAATAAGATCCTATACTTGCCAATAATCATACAACTTGTCATGTTAAAAAATCACCTCATGGAGCCCTTGGCGTGAATACATAGTTATAAATGAGGATTTTCTAATTATAGGCTAAGATATCATATTAAATGGAGGTCTAAGAGCCTGGAAATTTACACATATATAAGAGTTTCCTTTTTCCTTCTCCTCCAGACCTCAGCACTGTCTGCCAAGTCCTGTGAAAGTAACTCTCCGTTCCCCGTTCACCCAGGCACTGCTGAGTGCTGCACCAAAGAGGGCCTGGAAAGAAAGCTCTGCATGGCTGCTCTGAAGCACCAGCCACAGGAATTCCCTACCTACGTGGAACCCACAAATGATGAAATCTGTGAGGCGTTCAGGAAAGATCCAAAGGAATATGCTAATCAGTGAGTGCTTTCATCATAAATAGAACTTTAGGACCTAAAATATCAGAAATGACTCTAATCTAACCCCCTACTCTGTGGAAACACCTCTTCTACAGCAACCTGAACAAATTCTGATAACTTGGCTGTCATCCGAGACAGTCCATCTTCCCTTTGGTGCTGAGTGTTGTGAATGCCTTTCTCAGAGATAAAATCAATTTTCCCAAACTCTTACTAACTCTAATCCTATTATCTGAACCAGAATCACTTGAGTATCCTGTCCACATGATATATTTTCAAATATTTGACAGCCCCTGTGGTGATTTCCCTGATGCTAAGGATCATTGCGCATGTCATATGATAGATGCAATTTTATTGCTGTACACATTTTAAATACTTAATTTCCAGTAAAGCATAAAAAATAAACAGCTTCTCTCTTCACTCCTATACATCCCAGAAACATGTGACGTGTACATGTAAATATGACACATCTACTACATCAAGTAAACATGTAACCTTGAAATTTTTATTAACATGCATAAGGGGCCAGATTATACACTGATTCTTTATGTTAGTCTTGGAAGGTCACAAAAATGAACAAAACTGGGGGAAAATACATTTATTAAAGTAAGAAATATATACATATTCAAAAACCAAAAGCAATGTCATTCAAAGTGGTCATAAATTGTAAAAATTAGTAGGATTGCTCATTCCTGTCAATTTTCAAAGAGGACTTTGCCCAGAATTTCAGTCCCTTTTAGATCCATAAGGACATCTATTGCCAGAAATAGAAATTATTTCTTCCAACAAATAAGTAATCTATAGATAATAATTATCTAAAATAATAAACTGAGATAGATAAGGAAAAATAAATCTAGCAATTACATTCATTTTAATTAATTCAATTAGCAGCTGAATTAACAAGAAGCTACCATGGGCGAGGCACCTGACTAGACATGAAGTGAATAGAGAAGGCCCCTTCTCTCACACAAACCACATAGAAATTTGTAAATCTATTTTTAATGAATATATTGATTAATAGTGGCCAGTATTATAACCTTCTCTCTAAATTCTTAGTGTTTTTTAGATATTAAAACTATAAATTAATGTAACATATATCCTTTCTCCATCAAAATACTTACTAAAAAGTAGGTTTTGGGGGCCAAGGATGCTGACTCACATCTGTAATCCTAGCACTTTGAGAGGCTGAGGTGGGAGGATCAGTTGAGCCCAGGAGTTCGAAACCAACCTGGGCCAATTAGTGAGACCTAGTTTCTACAAGAAATTAGAAAATTAGATGAGCATGGTGGCATACACCTGTAGTCCCAGCTACTCAGAAAGCTGAAGCAGGAGGATCACTTGAGCCCAGGAGGTTGAGACTGCAGTGAGCTAGGATTACAGCAGTGTACTCCAGCCTAGATGACAGGGCAAGATGCTGTCTCAAATAAAGAAGTAGATTTTGTTTATTCACAAATTTTTTGACTAATTCTATTTTTTCCTCCACAGTTTTATGTGGGAATATTCCACTAATTATGGACAAGCTCCTCTGTCACTTTTAGTCAGTTACACCAAGAGTTATCTTTCTATGGTAGGGTCCTGCTGTACCTCTGCAAGCCCAACTGTATGCTTTTTGAAAGAGGTATGTCCCATTTTACTTATTATATGTTTACATTTTTTTCTTCTAATAGCATTCCTTTTAGATAATGGTAGAAATTGAGATTTTGCAATCAGTAAAAGTTTCTAAAATGCCTCCCTTGCATCGTCTTAATTGGAAAATAACTGTAATACCTCTGGAAAAGTAATATCAATAAGTTCCTTTCATCAGTGTTCAGTTTCCTATTCATTAAAAAATCATGAAATTAGTAGTCCCTATTTTTGCCATTTATACAGTATTCAATGAATCTTGACCATCTAATGAGATTCTTTCACTTGTTTTCTAGAGACTCCAGCTTAAACATTTATCACTTCTCACCACTCTGTCAAATAGAGTCTGCTCACAATATGCTGCTTATGGGGAGAAGAAATCAAGGCTCAGGTAAAGATTAAGTGCTATTGTCATATTTAGATGTTTGGTTCTGCACTGTCTATCCATAATATTAGGGTTTTTTTAAGAAGATGTCTATATTGAAAGATATAAAATAGACTTTTCAGCTCCAATAATCTTCAATAATCTGGCCAAATTCTTGTTTTCTTTCTCTATACAGATTATGAAAAATAAGGAAAAAGTTTATGTCATAAAACATGAGGTTTGCTTTTAATCAATCTTTTCCATTTAGTTGACCACTAGAAAATATTCTTTCAGTGTTCAGATTAGCATATGTTACAAATAAAAAAGCAAAACAAAAACAAAAACAAACAAAAAACCACAACCTTTTTGTTTATTACCTATTATTTGCCTTGCTCAGTTTTTCTTGGAATGAGACATCTGAATTCTTACTTGTTGTATGAAGACTTGTGCTATACAGTATATATCTCTTGCCCTTCATTAATTTATTCTCATTAGTTATCTACCTTTGTATTAGTCTATTTTCACTCCGCTGATAAAGATATACCCATAACTGGGGAATTTACAAAAGCAAGAGGTTTAATTGGACTAACAGTTCCACATGGCTTGGGAGGCCTCACAATCATGGTGGAAGGCAAGGAGGAGCAAGTCACATCTTACATGGATGGCAGCAGGCAAAGAGAGAGCTTATGCAGAGAAACTCCTGTTTTTAAAAAGATCAGATCTCGTGAGACTCATTCACTATCATGAGAACAGCGCAGGAAAGACCCGCCACAATAGTTTAATCGCCTCCCACTGGGTTCTTCCTACGACATGTGGAAATTGTGGGAGTTATAATTCAAGATGAGATCTGTGTGGGGACACAGCCAAACCATATCATCCCACCCCTGGCACTTCCCAAATCTCATGTCCTCACATTTCAAAACTAATCATGCCTTCCCAACAGTCCCCCAAAGTCTTAACTCACTTCAGCATTAACTCAAAAGTCCACAGTACAATGTCTCATCCAAGACAAGGCAAGTCCTTTCTGCCTATGAGCCTGTAAAATCAAAAGCAAGCTAGTTACTTCCTAGATACAATGGGGGTACAGGCAGTGGGTAAATGCAGCCATTACAAGTGGGAAAAATTGGCCAAAAGAAAGGGGCTACAGGCCCCATGCAACTTCAAAATCCAGTAGGGCAGTCAAATCTTAAAAGTCCAAAATGATCGCCTTTTACTCCATGTCTCATATCCAGCTCATGCTGATGCAACAGGCACATTCCCATGGTCTTGGGCAGCTCCACCTCTGTGGCTTTGCAGGGTATAGCCTCCCTCCCAGCTGCTTTCAAAGGCTAGTGTTGAGCATCTGTGGCTTTTCCAGGTGCACAGTGCAAGCTGTCAGTAGATCTACCATTCTGGGGTCTGGAGAATGGTGGCCTTCTTCTCATAGCTCCACAAGGCAGTGCCCCAGTAGGGACTCTATTTGGAGGCTCCATCCCCACATTTCCCTTCTGCACTGCCATAGCAGAGGTTCTCCATGAGAGCCCTGCCCCCACAGCAAACCTCTGCCTGGACATCTAAGTGTTTCCATACATCCTCTGAAATCTAGGCGGAAGTTCCCAAACCCCAATTCTTGACTTCTGTGTACCCGCAGGCTCAACACCACATGAAAGCTGCCCAGGCTTGAGGCTTGTACCCTCTGAAGCTGTGCCCCGAGCTCTACATTGGCCCCTTTCAGCCATGGCTGGAGCAGCTGGAATGCAGGGCACCAAATCCCTAGACTGCACACAGCACAGGAACCCTGAGCCTGGTCCAAGAAACCACTTTTTCCTCCTAGGTCTCCAGGCCTGTGATGGGATGGGCTGCTATGAAGACTTCTGACATGCCCTGGATACATTTTCCCCCATTGTATTGGGGATTAACATTCAGCTCCTTGTTACTTATGCAAATTTCTATAGCCAGCTTGAATTTCTCCTCAGAAAATGGGCTTTTCTTTTCTATCACATTGGCTGCAAATTTTCTGAACTTTTATGCTCTGCTTCCCTTTTGAAACTGAATGCCTTTAACAGCACTCAATTCACCTTTTGAATGCTTTGCTGCTTAGAAATTCCTTCTGCCAGATATACTAAATCATTTTCCTCAAGTTCAAAGTTCCACAAATCTCCAGGGCCGGGGCAAAATGTCACCAGTCTCTTTGCTAATACATAACAAGAGTCACCTTTGCTCCAGTTCCCAAAAAGCTCATTTCCATCTGAGACCACCTTAGCCTGGACCTTATTGTCCATATTGCTATTAGCATTTTGGGCAAAGCCATTCAACAAGTCTCTAGGAAGTTTCAAACTTTCCAACATTTTCCTGTCTTCTTCTGAGCCCTCCAAACTGTTCCAACCTCTGCCTGTTACCCAGTTCCAAAGTCACTTCCACATTTTCAGGTATCTTTTCAGCAGCACTCCACTCCTGGTACCAATTTACTGTATTAATCTGTTTTCATGCTGCTGATAAAGACATACCTGAGACTGGGCAATTTACAAAGAAAGAGATTTAATTGGTCTCACAGTTTCACATGGCTAGGGAGGCCTTACAATCATGGTGGAAGGCAAGGAGGAGCAAATCATATCTTACATGGATGGCAGCAGGCAAAGAGAGAGCTTGTGCAGAGAAACTCCTGTTTTCAAAGCCATCAGATCTTGTGAGACTCATTCACTATCACGAGAACAGCTCAGGAAAGACTCACCCCCATGATTCAATCACCTCCCACCAGGTTTCTCCCACCACATGTGGGAATTGTGTAAGTTACAATTAAAGATGAGATTTGTGTGGGGACATAGCCAAACCATATCAACCTTATATTTGCAACCTTCACTTTGATTTTTGTATGACTACTGTTAACTTGTATTTTAATTTTGATAGTTTCTATGTTGCACTTCTCTCATACTTTCTCAAACATCTAGATTTGCCAACTTTTTTTCCCTCCATACTTACAGTCTCTTTGATTCCTTCTACTATCCCCACAAGCTTTTTTCCTCTAATGGTAGTCAAAGAACTTCTTGCCAGCAATGCATAATAAGCTTCCATAATGGGAATAGAAACTACTTTCTTGGCCAGGCATGGTGGCTCACACCTGTAATCCCAGGACTTTGGGAGGCTGAGGCGGGTGGATCATGAGGTCAGGAGATCGAGATCATCCTGGCTAACATAATGAAACCCCGTCTCTACTAAAAATACAAAAAAATAAAAAATTAGCCAGGCATGGTGGCGGGCACCTGTAGTCCCAGCTACTTGGGATGCTGAGGCAGGAGAATGGTGTGAACCTGGGAGGCAGAGCCTGCAGTGAGCCAAGATCGTGCCACTGCACTCCAGCCTGGGGGGACAGAGCGAGACTCTGTCTCAAAAAAAAGAAAAAATAAAGAAAGAAAGAAACTACTTTCTTGAGTTCTTTAAATATAATAGTCCCTCAGAACGACTTGAATAGTCAATGACAGTTTCTCTGGTCCTTTCTTTAGTTTTCCTTTTACATAGAGATAGTAGTTTGACAGGTAGAACAGAAGGAATTTATAATATAAAGCCACCATATATATTACTTATATAATCATTAAGTGATACTTGTATTCATGTCAAGAAATGTACTTCAAGGAAATAGTATTTGCTATGAACAGATGTAGCTACAAAATGTTGCTACCACTTTTTTACATTAAAAAATTAGAGATTTCTAAATGTTCCAAGTTAATTATGACATATACATATTCTTTTAAAAGGCTATATAATATTCCACTGTATGTATATACCATATTTTCTTTATTCATCTGTCAATGGACAATTGGATTGCTTCTGCCTCTTGGTTATTACATAATATATTGTTAAAATTATATAATAAAGAAATATTTAATGAAAACTATAAAACATTGCTGAAAGAAATCTAAAAAAATGGAAATAAATGAAAAGCTATCACATTCTTGTGGTTTGGAAGACCTAACACTGTTTAAATGAGAGCAATCTAGAGACTTGATGCAATCCCTATCAAAATCCTAATGCCATTTTTGCCGAAATAGAAGAAAACATCCTAAAATACCCAAGAGACCCCAAGTAGCCAAAATTATCTTGAAAAAAGAACAAAGTTGGAGGTCTAATATTTTTGACTTTGAAACATTCTACAAAGCAACAGTAATTAAGACAGTGTGATGCTGGCATGAAGACAGATATATAGACCAATGAAACAGACTAGAGAGTCCAGAAATAAACTTTTGCACATATGGCCAAATGATTTTCAGCAAGGGTGCCAAGATTACACAATGGGGTTAAAAGATAGTTTCTTCAACAAATGGTGCTTGGGAAATCACATATCTCCATGCAAAAGAATGAGGTTGGAACTTTATATAATGTATAAAAATGAATTCAAAAGTGGATCGAAGACCCAAATGTTAAGACCTAAAACTATAAAACTCCCAGAAGAAAATATAGGAGAAAAGCTTTCAGGATATTGGATTTGGCAATGATTTCTTGAATATGACAGTAAAGTACAGGCAACAAAAGCATAAATAAACAACTGGAACTACAACAAACTTTAAAACTTCTACATATCAAATGACACAATTAACAGAATGAAAAGGCAACCTACGGAATGGGAGAAAATATTTGCAAATCATGTATCTGATAAGGATTTAATATTCAGAATATACAAGGAACTTCTATAACACAACAACAACAAAAAAGTAGCTTAATTAAAATAGGGGTAAAAGACTTGAATAAACAATTATTGAAAGAAAATATACTAATGTCCAATAAACATATGAAAAGATGCTCAACGTCACTAACCTTAAGATACATGCAAATCAAGTCTACCACCATACCACTCTGAACACGCCCAATCTTGTCTGATCTCAGAAGCTAAGCAGGGTCAGGCCTAGTTAGTATAATAATTAGATGGGGAAAATGCAAACCATAACTACAGTGAGGTATCACCTTATACTCATTAGGATAATCACTATCAAAAGAACAGAAATTGGCAAACGTTAACAAAGATGCATAGAAATTGGAATGCTTGTACACTGTTGGTAGGAATGTAAAATGGTGCAATCATTATGAAAAGCAGTATGGAAGTCCCTCAAAACATTAAAAATAGAATTAACATGTAATCCATCCATTCCACTTCTGGGTATATATCTTAAAAATTCAAAGCGGGATCTCAAAGAGATTTGCACTTCCATGTTCACTGCAGAATTATTCACAATAACCAAGAGGTGGAATCAACCCATATGTCCATCAACAGGTGAATGGATGAAGACAATGTAGTATATACATGCAATGGAATATTATGTAGCCTCAAAAAAAGAAGAAAATCCTGTCACATGCTACAAGGATGAACCTTGAGGACTTTCATTATGCTAAGTGAAATATGCCAGTCTAAAAAGGACAAATACTGTACAATTCCACTCATATGAAGTATTTAAAGTAATCAAAATCATAAAGACAGAAAATAGAAAGGTGGTTGCCAAGGGACAGCAGGATGAGTGAGGGGAAGTGGGAGCAGAGCAAATCAGTGTTTAATGAGTATAGAGTTTTAGTTTTGCGTGAGAAAAATTTCTAGAGATCTGTTGCAAAGCAATGTAAATATACTTAAATACTGAATGTATACCTTAAAAATGGTTAAGACAGTAAATTTAATGTCATTTTCACCACAATTTTTTAAAATAATATTTAATCATATTCATGATATATTAGGAATATTAATATTGAAAAAATATTTAATGTTATTCCTGGTATATTAAGTGAAAAAGGCAAATATGAGAATAGTATAGCATACCATTCACATATAAAATACTGAAAAGTTACACACCCAAAATGTGAACACTTATTAACTCTGTGGTGTAAAGCTACAGGTCTCTATAGTTTCTAAAAGAATTTATAAAACACACTTTTACAATTCTGTGACAGGCCACAAAAATACAACATTGGCCTTATGAATGGAGAGAAAGAGACATTTGTGACTTCTTCATTGATGCTTTAGATCTAACATTTTAAAGGAGTGCTTTCACTGTGTATATCTGGCAAGAAGAGAAGCTGCATTTGGGTACTGAAAATTTGAAAAGATTCATTAGGGATCTCTTGATCTTGAGTCTGTGGTTTGGGTACATAAGATCTATCGCATGGCAGATGTGCTCCCATGCATCTCTTGAGGCCAAGGAGTTGAAACAGTGATATTATTTCTCCAAATAGTGTGTTCATCATGAAACCCAGAAAACTGAGAATGTTGATAAGCTAACAAATTGATTTTTAACTGTTTAGCAATCTCATAAAGTTAGCCCAAAAAGTGCCTACTGCTGATCTGGAGGATGTTTTGCCACTAGCTGAAGATATTACTAACATCCTCTCCAAATGCTGTGAGTCTACCTCTGAAGATTGCATGGCCAAAGAGGTAAGACAAGCTTTATTATCTTTATCACCATGTGCCAGGTATTGAGTGCCAAGTACTGAGTGGCAGGTACTCTTCTAAGCTCTATTTCATATGCGTTATCCTAACGGATGCTCACATGTATCCTATGAAATATAAATAATTCTTAACATCACTGTACAAGTGAGAAAACAGAAGATTAGCAAGGGTCAATAATTTGTTACCACACAACTAGTAAGTGGCAAATTCCATATGCAAAGACGAGATTATCTGATTCCCAAGACCTTATGCTACTTGCACTGTATGGTATTCATTACCACACATGGTCATTTAAATTTAATTATGATTAAAGTGAAACATATATGTTTAAGTTGAATGTGATTTAAAATTCAGTTCTTCAGTTACACTAACCACATTTCAAATGCACAATGGTATTGGACAGTGCAAATACAGATCATTTTCATTATTGCATAAAGTTCCATTAGGCAGCACTTCAACCATTATACTAGTAGAAGCTACTACTGTTTTTATTATACTTTTTATAATTTGATGGCCATCTCAAATTCTTTTTACCATTTTTCATTTTCATAATCCTTTAAAACTATTTAAATTTTAATAATTGCTTTAGCTGAAGGTCAGTCTCCAAGATCTTGTCAATCTCTGTAGTAATAGATACATTGTGTTGCCTTTTCTTTTTCCATTAAAAACGCATGTCTGTGTTAATAGATGTTTTTCTATAAGGATTTATAATAGCTAAATAGGACTCTGTTGCCTATATCCACGTCATGTATTACATCTATCTACCTAGACACACCATATTTTTATTTTACTAATCCTCTATTGTATTTAGGTTGTGTTGTTTTTTTTAATATTTTAGGCAATGTTGCACTTAATAGCCTTATAGTTGTTGTCGTTTTATCTATAATTATTTTCTGAGTATAAATTCTTAAAAATAGAATTGTACATTTTTAAGACTTTCAGTACATATTGACAAATTGCCTTTCTAAATATTGTACCAATTTTCTTTCTGAGTATTCATACTGACTTTCATAAATGTGATGCCAAAGCTTGTAAGCTATGTAATTCTTATTTTTAATTAGACTATCAGGAAACTAACAATGCACAAACTAACCATTCGTTTTGTAGCTGCCTGAACATACAGTGAAACTCTGTGACAATTTATCCACAAAGAATTCTAAGTTTGAAGACTGTTGTCAAGAAAAAACAGCCATGGACGTTTTTGTGTGCACTTACTTCATGCCAGCTGCCCAACTCCCCGAGCTTCCAGATGTGGAGTTGCCCACAAACAAAGATGTGTGTGATCCAGGAAACACCAAAGTCATGGATAAGTAAGTAGAAGTGATGTGAAAACGTGTTCCCGTTTTAAGTTCATCTAGACAAAAAGTGGGGGCCAGCCAGATTAAGGGAAGGTATGCTATCACTCATTTCGAACATAGGCAAAGTACTACCTTTATGCTTTTCATGGACTTTAAGTATTTGTTAATTAATTGTAAATGACTAAAATTTTTAAAACACCATAATCAATTGAGCGTGAATAGAAAGATTTTGGATATGGACAAAGGAGCTTACAGTTCCTAATTGTGCCTTCTCTGATTCCTGTGCATGGCCAAAAGAAGTGACTTGACAGTTCTGAACTTCAGCCTATTGTTAATTAATTTGAAAATCGTAATACTTGCCTTACTTAGCACACAGATTGCTAATGAGAAATGCATGTGGAAATGTAAGTGAAAGTAAATGTGAAAACATATATTTGTATACAATGCTGAACACATGTAAAATATGTCGTGCAACCAGAAATGTTTATAATAGTATTAACTAGTTTTATCATATTACTTCTGGTTCAAAGTCACAAATCAAAAGCCTAAAGTATATTAAACTTTTGGACAATAAGCATTTGATACAAATAAAAGAGATAGCAAGCACAGAATATTTTTTTCTTAGCATTATCAATATTCATCTTCATTAAATTTAAAAAGAGATTTAATGCAAAGAAATGGTAAACTTTTATCTCGTTTCATCCAACTTAAAAAAAAAGTAAGTTAAATATACCATGGTTCGAATAGATGTGTATGCATAATCATGGCATAAAAATATTTCACAAATAATTTGAAGCAGCAGGTTGAAATAACAATTAGCAATATCAGATGGCAGAAGTTACATAGGACTGAAACTTTAATTTACATTTTTCTAAATGTGTATTGTTTTTATAAGTGCATAGACAGCAGTGGGATAAGACATAATGAAAGAATTTACACAAACCTATTTTCACAGAAAAGCCTTTTGAAGTATCCACTTGATGCTTTATACGGGGTCAATTGTATTATGCTTGCACAAAGACAGTTCCACATGCATTTGAAGTAGATATGTTTATATATAATAGATTTAAATGTATATTACACACAAAGCTTTAATTCAGTATTGACTAGTCACAATAGCAAATATTAATAGCTTGTATCTCAATGAAATGATTTTATAATCCAAAACCTGTTGATTTAGAGTAAGTCTGAGCTAAATCTCTTCTTTCTAATTAAGATGCAGAAACCAGGTGCTCTGCCTTTATGATAGATATTTCACATTTTAAAATGTAGGCCAGGCACGGTGGCTCATCCCTCTAATCCCAGCACTTTGGCAGGCCAAGTCAAGCGGATCACTTGAGGTCAGAAGTTCCAGACCACCCTGGACAACATGGTGAAACCCCGTCTCCACTAAAAATATAAAAATTAGCCAGGCATGGTGGTGGGCACCTATAATCCCAGCTACTCGGGAGGCTGAGGCATGAGAATCGCTTGAACCCAGAAGTCAGAGGTTACAGTGAGCCAAGATGGTGCCACTTCACTCCAACCTGGGTGACAGAGGGAGACTCTGTCACCAAAAAGGAATGAATAAATAAATAAAAAGGAAATATATAACACATACCTCCTTTTCTCCCTCATGCTAGGTATGCATTTGAACTAAGCAGAAGGACTCATCTTCCAGAAGTATTCCTCAGTAAAGTACTTGAGCCAACCCTAAAAAGCCTTGGTGAATGCTGTGATGTTGAAGACTCAACTACCTGTTTTAATGCCAAGGTATATTTGCTAGATTTTCTTTATCAAGCACTTAGATCAAGGGTTGGAAAATTATAGTTCGTGGGCCACAACTTGCTCACTGCCTACTTTTGTATGGCCTACAAACTAAGAATAGAAGAATGGTCTTACATTTTAACATTGTTGGGAAAAAAGCAAAAAAACATCAGTATCTCATGACCCATGAAAATTATTCAAAATTCAAATTTCAGTGTTCATACATTAACTTCCACTGGGACACAGTCATCCTCATTGTTTCTGCAAAGCTTACAACTGCTTCTGTAAAGAGTTGAGTAGTTGCAACAAAGACCACATATGGCCTGCAAACCCTAAAATTATTATCCGGCCTTCTATAGAAAATATTTGCCAATGCTTAATGTAGATAATACTCATACTGATACAATATTTGGAATTTTGATTTAATGGCCTGATGGGACAATGTTTCAAGACAAATAATTTTGTTATGCAATTATTGTTTTCTTACAGGGCCCTCTACTAAAGAAGGAACTATCTTCTTCCATTGACAAGGGACAAGTACTATGTGCAGATTATTCCGAAAATACATTTACCGAGTACAAGAAAAAGTAAGAAACTTGTTCTGGCTGTATCCTCCAGATTTATCAATAATATTTTCTTAGTACTATGAATTGAAAGCATAGTTGAACACTTAAGCTTGTCTTCAGTGAACAACAACAAAAGGAGGTTCAATTAGGAGTTTTTTTAAGTAGTCAGAATCTCACAGAGTGGAATAATAGACACTGGAGACCCCAAAAGGTGGGAGAGTAGGAGAGGGGTGAGGGATAAAGAATTCCCTATTGGATACAATGTACACTATTTGGGTGATGATTATACTGAAAACCTAGACTTCACCACTAAGCAATACATCCATGTAACAAAAATGCACTTGTACCCCCTAAATTGTTTTATTTTTTTAAAAGTAGTTGGAATCTAACATCTGTAAAAGAAGAAGCTAAGTTTTTCTGGGGGAAAAATGTCATGTGTAGCAAGTGGGTGGCCAATTAAAACAGCCATAAAAACATAGATTACAAAATCTATCTGCAGGAACTTCAGTCAAAATGGCAAAATGAGCACATAGCTTAGCAACATTCTTACCCCAGAATTTTCTGTAGATATTGCTGTACAAAATTGAGGACCTATAAAACTGCTAAAAGTGTTATCTAACTTCATGGCATATTGCCTGGCAAGAAGACCCAAACTTTCAATCAAGCATACTGTCAGCTATCACCAGCATATATTCCCTATAAATTAGAAATAGAAATGTTAACTACCAATAGTGTTATATAATAGTCATTTTTCTCAATTAAGAGAAGGAAAAAACATTTCTCTATAAATAGACATTAACAGTAAAATAATAGGCCGTGATAAGGAAAGAAGTGGTACTGAGTTCTTGGGAAAAGTCTCCATTGAGAAGACCATGTCATTTTTCCTAATGTTAGTAAATTTCTCAGATCCTATTCCCTCCCCACCACCTTTTTTTTTTCTTTGCCTCCTCTGAGTCTCTTCTTGCCTCATTTGCGCCCCCCAGCAGCTCAAACCTACTTGTTTCAACAATGCTTTTATGAACTAACTGGTCCCCCTTACCCTTTTGTCCCTTCCCAGCATCCACCCTTGCCAAGCCCAACTCTAGATTAATTTGAGTCTCCTTACCTCCCATTGCCCACCGCTGGGCTGGCAAGCATTTCCTGAAGAAAGTCATAAAACCAGGCTGAGTTGATCATTATGAGAGTGGAGAGATGCCAAGATCATCAGTTGTACAAATTGAAAGAATCAGGAGATATCAAGTCCTATCACCATCCTGAAAGAGAGATGCAGAGTTCGTTTTTAGTATAGCTAAAAATAAGAGCCAGTTTCCTTACTCCCGTATCAGTGTTTTCCAACATAGTGAGTCGAGAAGTAGGTAAACTGAGGGTGAAATTATGTAATTATGAGAGAAAAAAAGGCATTAAGGTGGTATGAGGTCCTGTAAAGGAAATATTCTTTAAAGGATTTGAAATTTAAAACTGAAGAGAAGGTGAAAGGTTAGGAAAAAATAGAAGAGGTACTCTTCCATGTTGAAATAATGGCAAATGAAAGAAGACTGGACTTCCAATTCAGCAGCGATTTGTATGTTTACTTTTATGATCTCGAAGAGGCATGTTTCACTTTCTGATCTCAAATTGACTATTGTATACCACAGGTACAGAATTTTCTTGAGACAGGCAAGTATTTCTATTTTCATTTTTATTGTAAAAGATCTGAAATGGCTATTATTTTGCATTAGAAATTTGTATAAAATAAATACATGTAGTAAGACCTTACATTTAAATGGTTTTTCAGACTGGCAGAGCGACTAAGAGCAAAATTGCCTGATGCCACACCCACAGAACTGGCAAAGCTTGTTAACAAGCGCTCAGACTTTGCCTCCAACTGCTGTTCCATAAACTCACCTCCTCTTTACTGTGATTCAGAGGTAGGAAAACGTAACCCTCCACTTAACACGGCAAAATCTTTTAAGAACATATGCACTCCAATCTACTCATTTCTTTCCTGTTATTGAGATGCCATTATGTGACAGGCTTTTCCTGGTGTTATTGTAACTTGGCTGTCTTTGCAACGACAGTAAGAAACCTAACTGTTTTCATGCTATGCTCATTTAAAAGCAAGTTAAGGTAGTCGTAAAACTTAGGAAATTTTATACCTTTTTTAAGAAACAAAAGAGTCTGTGAATACAGGCAACAAAGTATGTGTGGTGTTTTACAAATTGTGAGTTGTAACCTAGTAACAGCCTATTTAAATGAAAAGGAGAAGAATAAGAATACAGTGAGAACATCAGAGTTCATTACCTTCACATAGTGAAGGTAAATTGTATTTCATATATCTGTATGTGTGTTTATGTAGATATATACATATGCATATATAGGTAGGTAGATTGATAAAAAGAAATACTTTAGAAAAATGGGGTCATATCATACCTTCTATTAATATGCTAATTATAAAAATATTGTTTAACTTTGTTTTAATATGACATAAGAAAAAAATGCAACCGAAGAATTTCTAAAGGTCACATAAATGTTCCGTTACTATAAGAGTTATTTTCTAAAAACTAAAAAAAGATTTTAAAGAATATTAAAATTTTAGTCATTTTTTATTACGAATTTCTTTTTAGACTCTATCAGTTGGCTCCAAACTCTGAAAGATAAAGATATTAGAAGTCCTATATATCTTCCAGTTTCCCTCCCTACTCTCCTCAATTTTGGATAGTTCTTGGATTCATCTTTCTTTAAAAGTCCCTTCCCCTCCTCCCTGTCTCCCCTTTTTCTTCCTTCCCCTCCCGCTTCCTGGTTCAGGTCCAATACTGTTAACAGTAAGATAACCCCTTCCCCTATTCCCCTTCTCCTTTCTCTCTGTCCCCTTCTCTCCCGTAAATGTATTTGCATAGTTGCCAGATCATTTATTTTTTAATTTGTGCAAAACACTGGCAGTTCTGGCCAGACCTTTTTGTATTCTCTGATAGTATTAATAGATGAATTAGTGTTTATCTAATCACCGCCATCTGAGGCCTATTGGTTTTCTCCTATAAACCACAGTGTTAGGTTGATATCTTGTATTCTGCCCATCTTTATATAGACTGAAGGTGTGAGAGAGGGGAGGAGACCTCAGGTAGGTTGTGTGGCCCATCGTTGGTAGATCTGAGCTATGCTTCGACTTCTGAGAATTCAAGTGTCTTATGCTAAGATTTCTTTCACCAAGTCAGTATCTGCCCTATTCTCATGGTGAGAGGTGTGTTTTGCTGGCCTTTTTCAGAAAATGTCAGCCCATATGTTCACATCCTCCCATTTTACCTGTTACTCTCCAGCAAGCATTTCATTTTTTTTTTTTTTTTTTTTTTTTTTTTTTGAGACGGAGTGTTTCTCTGTCCCCCGGGCTGGAGTGCAGTGGCGCGATCTCGGCTCACTGCAAGCTCCGCCTCCCGGGTTCACGCCATTCTCCTGCCTCAGCCTCCCAAGTAGCTGGGACTACAGGCGCCCGCCAACACGCCCGGCTAATTTTTTGTATTTTTAGTAGAGACGGGGTTTCACCGTGTTAGCCAGGAAAGCATTTCATTTTTTTAAGAAGAGTCAAAAGATAAAAACAACACTTCATTTCACTTTACTGCTTATTTGGAGACATTAGTAATAACTCCAAGAATTGTGTTGTCTTGCCTACTCTATTTCTGAAATATAGAGGCAGGGTTAGGAACAATTCTATGCCATACCAAATGCTACTTAGGTTAAATGATTTCATGCCAATTAGAAGCCCTTAACCCCCCCCCCCCCCCACCCTTATTTTTTTGGAGATGAGGTCTCGTTCTGTGACTCAGGCTGGAGTGCAGTGGTGAGATCTCGGCTCACTGAAACCTTCACCTCCTGGGATCAAGTGATTCTCCTGCCTCAGCCTCCCGAGTAGCTGGGATTATAGGTGCCCGCCACCACGCCCAGCTAATTTTTGTATTGTTAGTAGAGATGGGGTTTCACCATGTTGGCCAGACTGGTCTGGAACTCCTGACCTCAAGTGATCTGCCTGCCTCGGCTTCCCAAAGTGCTGAGATTACATGTGTGAGCCACCTTGCCTGGCTGGAAGCCCCTTTCTATAAGTGAAATAATTTAAGAATTTACCTGAAGTTTTGTTCATTTATCAGCCATGAAAGCAATAAATCCCAGTTTCTATTAGACTGCATTTAAAAATATCCAAGAACTTAATTTTTTTAAAAAGCAAGTCACAAAAGTATAAATGTTCAAAGAAAACTATAAAGATCATCCAGTGTAATTTCTCACTCAGTTAATTCCTTCCAGAGGTGCATTCAGCCTCCATTTAAATTTCTATAGTCAATTTATCTACTCCTAGGAGTAGAAATGGAAATGGCCTATTTCATTGCCAGGTAGCTGCATGATGAGAACATTCTTCTATAAATTAAGCTGTGATATTCCCTTTGTAATTTCTCTTGCAATCACCCTGGCTTTCTCTATCAACTAGAAAATATCTATTCTCTGTTCGCAATAGCAGCTCTTTTATACTTGAAGTGACTTTTTAAAAATTAAGCTGTGTAAAGTATTTTTTTCAAGTCTTGGGCTATGCATTCCAACTTTCTTAATATTCATGTTTTAGTAAAGTTTTATTTGTTTTGTTATGTTTTGTTTTGTTTTATTTTATTGTACAGTGCCTAAGAAAAAAGTCTTAGTTTGACAAATGGAGCTATGTCTTTTTCTAATTTCTTCCTTATAACCTTAGGGATTCTGGTTTCTTTTCTAATTTCCATATTTATACTCTGGTCCCAAACCTATTTGCTAATCTTGTTTGTAACAATTTATAAAGTCAGAATTCCAGATGAAGAGAGTACAGTAGAATAAAACCCTTTTCTTTAAATTCTCCTGACAAATATGCCATCTTAATCTTTCATTAAAATTCAAACTGCTTAAGATTCTCAACATAAAAACAGAAGAAGCTGGATTGTCAGAATATTTTGGTCATTGTGGGCATTCAAACATTTTTGGCATAAAATAATTAATTAAATTAAACAGTTCCTTCCTTTCATACCGAGTTGCTTTTGGTAACCTAAATTTAGTTTCAATTTAGGTGGCCTTAACCTAGAAAAATAAAATCACCTTACATAGAAGTTGTTTGCTACCAGAAAAATTTGCTCTAAGAGTCTGTTATTATGAAAGAAGAAGAAGTCTAAATGTCTTTTAGATTCTATAAGAAATAACACTTTTGAAACCCTTCCCTGTCCCTTTGTTATCTGTCTATACAGATATGCACTGTCCTGCCTGACACCATCCAAGACAAACTGAGCTTTAAGTGAAAATTCATACTTCCTAAAAGCCCCTGGTTTTTCATTTCTTTGAGTTGGTTTTCAGTATATTTTTCATTATAACATAGTGCCATTCAAATCATTACAATGATGAGAAGACAGGTTTGTAGCTCTCTCTCTTCTTGCTTTATCGACAGTGAATTTATAGCAGCTGAGTAGCCTATCTTTCAGTAATTGCTAAAGTAGAGTGAGATGAATGGATTTGTTGAGATACTTGTGCACATTTGATTATTCAGAGCACTCAGAGATTAAATCCTCTGCTATTTCAATTAGCCTTCTGATTGCCTTTGTAAACTGATCTCATAGCTAGGTAGGCAAGCTCACCCCTCCCTTCTGACTTTACGTTAGTGCAACATCTGTTTGAACAGCTTTCTCTTTAATTTCCAGTGCCTAATGTGAATGTCCCATTTGTCCTATAATAATTTGGATCCTAATTTGTGAGATCTCCTTGTCATACATTTGCTTGAAAAAACTTTTCCTTAAAAGTAATATCCATCTACTCCTTTCACTGCAAGTCACTTATATCCAGGGATCAGTCTCTACTTGTCATTCCAAATACACTTGGCACAACTACTGGAAGACTGGGAAAAGGGGCTTCTGAACCATACTTAATGTTTCATTACATGGGTATCTACCCCTATCCTCACCCAGTCTTGAAATGACCAGGAAATAGAACAATCAATGTCATTTTCTTTTGGCTTTACCATGGCACTCTCAGAACTGGTTCATTTGTTTTTGCCAAAAAAGGCCCATTTGCCTGCAGAAAAACCTATAGTTACAAAATTAGACTTGAAATCTTTTTTTCTCTTTCTACCATCATTCAGGCAGGGCATCCCTTTGGGCTCTTCTGAGAACTCATTACTATGCTTCCTTTAAAATGTTTCAACAGACTGCTAGTGAGTATCAGATATGATTTCCCAAAGTATTCCAAAAGTTATTGTAATATGCTGGAATTGATCACTAAAATCTTGAAAACATAGAGACAAATACAAATAGCCAAGTGGAAGCCAGGCAAAGAGGAGACTGACAAGTAGAGTGATATACTCTCTATACACCCCCTCCCCTCTGTCTTTTTTTATGTCAGGAAAAGCTAGTATATTTACTGTAGTTTGTTTTATCTCTCGGTATAACTTGATTTTATAATCCTCAGTGTCATAGCTATCATTGATTAAGCCATTGCTATATGTTAAGCAGAAATATTAATAGCCTGGCATGTATGTATTTATAGAATAACCCAAAACAATTCTAGATGTTAATTAATATTTTAATTCCCCCTTTTACAGATGGGTTGAATAAAACTTACAGAGGTTATATGATGTTAGGATAATCTAAGTTTATTCTGTATTAGTCTGTTACTCTCCCTCAATGTCCTTGTCATAGACTTCAGCCCGAACTTAGCTAGTCATGACAAAAGCAAACTATTGATAGAAGACTATTGACTGAAAATCCAAAATTATTGTTAAGTAGCAAAAATGATACCAGGTTGGTAATATCACTGTGAATTTTATCCATCTCACTTCCTTGGACTCTTCCTCCATTAGATGTACTCTCTTCTTTTGCATCAACATTTTTGCCAGCTCTGTCTGATTTGTATTAAAGTTACTCTTCTTCTTATCTCAAAAAATAATAAGTAAGGCACTTTAGACGTCTCCCTAGCTATATTTCTTTCTCCTCCCTTACAGCCAAGATTCTTGCAAGAATACCATATACTCCAACTCCTCACACCTCTTATTAATTCCTCAACCCTTTGCAGTCTGGCTTTTGATGGTACTATATGACTATCAACAAAGGCATGCCAACAATATCCTTCTTGTTAAATCTAATAAACATTTTTCAATTCGTACCAGATTTCTCCACAAAACAGTTGATACCCATAAGTATTCCTTCCTTCTTGAAACAATTTACTTAGCAGCTGTATTATTATTTTCTACTTTTTGTCTTTCTATGATTCCTCTCTTCTTGTTCTATTTCATATTGTCCTCTTCCTTTACCTGTCTCTTCAATTTGTTTCCAGAGTTTTTTCCTTGCTCTTCATTTCCATGGCACTACATTTTCTCAACTGTTTTCATCAATGCTTATGCTTTTAATCTCCAAATCTCTACCTCAGCATTAGGCTTTTTATCCAACTGTCTAGGACTCTCTTCTCTCCCAATATCTTGTCCCATAAGAAACTGAAAATCAACATTGCCAAAATATTTCTCCTATAACCTGCTCTTATGTTTTTTGAGTTTATGAATATTATCATCATTTACCCATTGCCCCACGGTGAAAATTTAGTGACTCTTTTTATTTCTCCTTCTCTTTTTCCATATGCACCAAATAAAATTCGAAATCCCATCAATTCTAATTCTGCAACATCTCTCAATCTCCCACCCACATTCTTCTACATTCTTGGTATTTAGTTTTGGGCAATCTTTTACCTGGTTTATAGCTTGTCCACTGGTCTCCCACCTCCAGTCTGCCCACAGTGCTTCACATTCCAATTCCATCTCTATACTGAGGTTAAATCAACATTTTTTAAAACACAAAAATGGTTAATATTCTTCTCTAATAGTTCTCATTACTTCCAAGTTAAAGTACTTTTTTTTTTTTTTTTTTTTTTTTTTACAAAATAGAGGTATTCTGGACCTTGATTTCTTCTCCAAGTAGTGGCTTGCTGTCATCACTTCTTGTGCCTCCTGCTTGGGTTCTCCTGAACTACTTGCAGTTTTCCAAACACATTAAACTTGCTCTTACCTCAAGGCCTATGCACATAATGACTCCACCCACTTGCCCTATTTCTCATCAGGATTGCCTTGGCTCAGTCGTTCATCAGGCTTTAGGGTTCAAGTTAGAAGACACCTCCTCCTCTGAGAATTCTTCCCTGGCACTCAAACTTCTCTTCTCCCATAATATTCTGTGCGCACCCAATAATTAGCACTTATTAAACTCTACTGCCATTTTTTCTTGTCTACTTTTCCCAGCAGACTGTAAGCCCTTCAAGGGCAGAGATGAGGTAAAGCTAAATAAATGTGAAAGCTGGCTAATAAAAAACTGCAATGTAACATTGTATCTTGGCACGAATCTACTTCTCTAACCAAGGTTTCAAGATTTTGTATACCTTCTGCGTGATCTAGTAGCCTACAAATGAAATACTTCATAAGTTATATAACATTCTTTTTTCATTATCAGATTGATGCTGAATTGAAGAATATACTGTAGTCCTGAAGCATGTTTATTAACTTTGGTAAGTATATTTTTTAAATGCAGGATCAAAGGATCCAGCATTTACGATGTATTTTAAATATCAAAGAATGGGAAGAAGACTTTAATAAATTTATTCTTATCTGTTCAAACTCATTGTACAGATGAGAATATTAAGCACCGAAAAAAGTTAAAGAGCTTACACTTACACAAGAGCAGCCAACTTCGGATATGTTTAAGACTAGAATCCAGGTTTACTGGTCCCCTGCCTTGTGCTTCATCCATCATAATCTCACATGTAACATAATGACAGCATAAAGAACATTTAAAGGATTCTGATGCCCTTCAATAGGAAGACCTCTGAGTTTAAAGACAGGGCTCATCAAGTCTTAAAAATAACACAGCAAGGACCTCAGGAGGAAAGGGACATTCTTATTCAAATGAAAACAATACTGTTGAAATATTATTACTTGCTTTTTTCAGTTACTATATTTTCACCTATTAAAAAATGCCAGATGAAGATATTAAGAACACAAAATAGTTTATTCCGACATAAGTTCACATCTTAAACTGAAGGTGACCTGAACTCTGCACATTTTGACAAAAATATTTTCTCTCCAGATTCAACTGTATTTATGCTAAAGATATTACACCTGAGACTTTTGATGCAAACTTGTTTGGATCTCAGTTCTTAGCTGAACTGAGGCTTTTCAGTAATGTCAATGTTTATTTTGCTAACTTACTGACAACTCTGCCCAAAATAATGTGGAAACAAAAGCCTTCCAATCCATTGACTAATAACATTAAATCATTTCACCATATTCAGCTTTTCAACTATTAATTATTTAAATCTTCTGAAGCAGTAAAAAAGAAAATTAACACTCTGAGAACCAGTACAAGGGGGATGGTCAAGAAAACTCATATTTGAAATCACCCAACCTGGATTAGAATCCCCACTCTAACTATCTGTCTGTGAATTTGAGCAAGTTATCTATCCTGTCTAAAGATGAGTTTCCTTTCATGTAAAATGAAAATTTCAATATCTCCCTCACAGTGTTGTTATAATGATTGAGGTGATGTATATCAAATATCTAAAAAGTAGTAAAAATGAATATTAGCAGTAATACTACCAAAGCTGTTGCACTGATGCTCCTACTACTACTGATATGAATCTAAACTAAAAAGTTTTCCTGCCCATATATTTTTGTGCTTTGGTATACAAATATCATGTCCTAAAGATAAAGTAAGTTCTCTAAATAATTTTCCAAGGAATAAAAATCAAAATGCAAGTTACTTGAAGTGTAAATATTCTAGAGTTAAAATAGTTTCTGATCTCTGTTACTGCTAAATTATTACATCTTCCCCCCATTTGAATGACTCTACTTTCCCTTTATCTCAATCCACATATAATAATCCCCAAAGAGTTAAAATCCCAATATGCCACAGTAACCTCACCTCTCATCCTTCAAGATTTCTTAAGCTTTAATAAGAGTCAGGGTTATTTGGAAAGCTATATGATAACTTTGATTTTGAATATGTTTTTCACTAGACTATGTTTTTATTCAGAACTCAGAGTGCATTTCCTTAGTGTTGTATGTTTTTAGGCATTGGGAAAACTAATTAAAATAGGGGAAGATATCCTAAGATAAGTAAGGAGGAAGTAATAATTTGATGGATTTCAAGAGACTTATTTTCAGAACAAATTTCAGATGTATTTTTTTTTTTTTTTTTTTTTGAGACGGAGTCTCTCTTTGTCGCCCAAGCTGGAGTGCAGTGGCGCAATCTCGGCTCACTGCAAGCTCCGCCTCCTGGGTTCATGCCATTCTCCTGCCTCAGCCTCCGGAGGAGCTGGGACTACAGGAGGCTGCCACCACGCCGGCTAATTTTTTTTTTTGTATTTTTAGTAGAGACGGGGTTTCACTGTGGTAGCCAGGATGGTCTCCATCTCCTGACCTCGTGATCCACCTGCCTCGGCCTCCCAAAGTGCTGGATTTATAGGTGTGAGCCACTGTGCCTGGCCCAGAAGTATTTTTAATGCTAACTCAATCAAGAGATAAACTCAGTTTGTCAGTGACAAACTAATGAAGATTGTAATATACTGATTCTTCTGGTTCATGGTCATTATCTTCATCTGATAAGATGAAGAAATGAAATTTCTTATCATTTCTCCTGTGTTAGTCTACATTTTTCCCTGGCCTTTAATTAATCCTTTGATTTCTGTACCACTCAATTGTTTGGCTACCTAAATACATTTTGATCATCTGGATGGGTTATTCACATATTCACATATTCCTTCCTAAAGTTATTCACATATTCCTTCCATGGATTTTGGTAACATGCATTGAGTGTTTTGAGCTCAATTTTATCCACTGCTTGTTTATCACCATTGCATTCTGCAATGATGAAGGCCTACCGATGCTCAATTATTTCGGGAATAGTTACATGGCTTTGAAAAAGGAAATTATACCTTGTTCACAAGGTTATAGGTCTGAGGTACTTGATATCCAGAAATAATGAGACCTCAACTTTACCACTTATCTTAGGTTTCCAGAACACAACCAACTCATTGCAGTTCCTGGGTTCCAGGGGGAATTTTGTAGCTATATTGGACAATTGTGAAGTCATTCAACTATCAGCAGCATTGCCCCCAAAATAACACAATCCTAGTCGTGAACTGCTCTAAATCCAGGTCTTAACGTAATGATTTCAGAGTAAGTGCTGAGTACTTTCCCTCAGATAGATCAGTCTTTTCATCATATATTAAATTATTCAAGTAGAAAATATCCATTTTCTTCAATGATTTTTCCCTTGCTGTAACAGGTAATCTGCAGAAGTGGCACACTGTTTAGAGTGAAGCAGTTCCTAAAACCACTAAGCCAACTTTGGTTGGCTATGTGTTTCATTTCCATTTAAGCCTACCTGTCTCTAGTTAGGGATTTGAATCACTCATAGAAGTTAAAGCCCTTTGTCTCAAGGTATTCCGATCCCTAGTAATACCTACGATTCATGTCTTCTAGTCGACAGTTTCACGCTATTTCACTCTCAATTAGAGTCTTATTAAAAACTTCAATTCTCATCTGGACAATTATTGGTCTCCTTGATCAATCTTTTTCTTCAAGCCTTCAAGCTCCAAATTGATTGTGGCCACACTTGCATGCACTTTTGGAGAGAGAATCTCTGTCTCTTCCCCGCCACCCCCCTCCTCTCCCACCGAGAGGCAGTCTCACTCTGTCCCCCAGTCTGGAGTGCAGTGGAGCGATCTCGGCTCACTGCAAGCTCCGCCTCCAGGTTCACGCCATTCTCCTGCCTCAGCCTCCCGAGGAGCTGGGACTACAGGCGCCTGCCACCATGCCCGGCTAATTTTCTGTGTTTTTAGTAGAGATGGGGTTTCACCGTGTTAGCCAGGATGGTCTCGATCTCCTGACCTCATGATCCGCCCACCTCAGCCTCCCAAAGTGCTGGGATTACAGGCGTGAGCTACCGCCCCCGGCAAATCTCTGTCTCTTAATAAATCTCGCAAAGCCAGGTATTTTTTGTTGTTAGCTTTGGAAGCAAGTAGTAGTCCCTCTGGTGCCAAAAACATAAATGAGTTGGCTCACAGTGTAGAATCAGATTGGGTGAAAATATTTTAGATACCAGAATCACACCTAGCACAGAGAGTTGCTCACACTGTGAGAGAAACACAGGAACTGAGGCTGTGAGGGAACGGATTCGTGTCTCTTATTGCATCCTCACTCCAAAGCATAAACTCGTTGAAGACAACGAAACATGGAATTTTTTATACTGTGCAAATAGAACTATGACATAACTATATTATATTGTCTTGGAAGAGGGAAAAAATTAAGGGAGACAAATTGGCGCTAGTACAAAATAGAAGATGATTTGATAAAAATTCACTCAGTGTTTTGCTAAAACTACTCAACTATTGTCTCAATTTCATGATTGGGGGCCTCATTATGCCACTGATTGACAGTTTTGCCTTGGCCATAATTGTTATTACCATAGAGCAAAAAGTCACATTCATCACCAGTTAAAAATATAATTAAAAAACACTGCACAATGTACAATGTACCCTGGTGTATGGAATATAAAGCCATCACTATTGGTATTGGGACTGTCTTAACATTTTTTTCTTATTTTGGACCTATGAGATGGGCCATAGTGGATATATGGGTCATCCTAGACAGAGTCATTTTTGGCATAAATATTAAAATAGCATGAGGTTATATGCGTCTGTTGAGCAATATTATGGTTGTTGCCCATTAGCTCTGTTTTTCTAACATAAAATTCATTTCATTATTCTCACAGGCCTAGAGTTGGAGCCACCCAGGGGAATGATCTCTGATGACCTAACCTAAGCAAAACCACTGAGCTTCTGGGAAGACAACTAGGATACTTTCTACTTTTTCTGGCTACAATGTCTTCATACAATGATAAGTATGATGATTTGCTATCAAAATAAACTGAAATATAATGCAAACCATAAATATGACTGAGAATTATGTGGCTCTTCACAATGTTGATCTTCAGAACTATTCCTGTGTCTTTCACAAAAATGCTACAGTAGGCAATCTCATAAGGCCTGTTTTTGTCTAGATCTCTGCTGTTTCCTTCTAAAAGACTCAACATTAAGCATCCACTTTACAATTCCCAGTATGCTAAACTCCATTCCCTGATTGATTCTCAGGCTTAGTAGGTACCATTAAGAGAAAGTTAGGCTGGGCGCAGAGGCTCACGCCGGTAACCCCAACACTTTGGGAGGCCAAGCTGGGCAGATCACAAGATCAGGAGTTCGAGACCAGCCTGGCCAATATGGTGAAACCCTGTCTCTACTAAAAATACAAAAATTAGCCAGATGTGGTAGCATGCGCCTGTAGTTCCAGCTACTCGGGAGGCTGAGGCAGGATAATTGCTTGAACCTGGGAGGTGGAAGTTATAGTGAGGGAGATCATGCTACTGCACTCCAGCCTAGGCAACAGAGCAAGACTCTGTCTCAAAAAAAGAAAAGAAAAGAAAAGAAAAAGTTAGACAGCCTTCCACCATAAAGCCTAGAATATCTCACTTTTTAAAAACTAACAGCCAAAAACCAACAACTGTAACCAAAATACTCCTGAAACTACCATCTTGCTTCCAGCCACAAGTTGCTTGGAATTAATTAAGTAGTATCTGTCTTGCAAAAAGAAAATATTTGTAGCTTGAACAAGTTTACTTTTACAAAAAACTCCTGAGAGAAATTTATAGAGACAAAGTTCTAAAAACATGATTTTTCTGCTTAATTCAATATACCACATATAAAAACATATACAACATTCTATGTGCCCTCTTTGCCCAGGGAAAATGAAAGTGTTCTCTATTCTGCTTTAAAGGAAAGTTCATATGTTCAGAGTAAATACCTCTCTGAAACTACTAAAAACCATGCAACCTTCTATATGTATAGTTAATTGCATCAGGGAATTTGAATTCACCTCATGTTAGATGTAGAGTTATACAATAGATGAAGCAATTTTATGGCATATATAATTTGAGTCAAATTAACTAACATACCTGTCACTCCTCAAAATTCTAAGTCCCATGAAGGAGGATTTCATTAAGTGAGCCAAGGTCAAGTGACCATGCCTTTAGCTGCCAGGAACTGGGAAATAAAATGCCTGCCCCTTGCAGCTTCTATATAGAAGGTGCAGCCCTACCTTTCACAAAGATTTCAAAATGAGAAATAAACCTCAAACAGAGAAGTTCTTTGGATGACAGAAAGTCAAAAAGCAACAAACTATCTAATAATATTTAGGCAGCATTTTAGATTTTTAAAAAATTCTCTTTCAAAAATTACCTTACTGAAGCTTCAAACAACTCTGAGAAGTAGGTTGTGCATTGATAAGGCACAAGGAGACAGACTCCAAAAATGTGAATCAGTGGCTGTAGGTCACAGAGTTAGCAAATAACAAAACAAGGCCTTAGTTTTCAATTGCAGCATTCCATAGAAGGCAGATGGACATACCTGATGAATGTGTTCCCTGATCAAATTAGTTTTACCATCAGTATAGTATATCTCTTCTTTGAAGAGTCACAGTGTGCTGTATATAATTCAGTGCTTCCAGATTTATTTAAGTGCTAACCCCTTTTCCTTTGACCATTTCCCAGAATTATTCTCTATAAAATTAATTTTGGAAAATTCTTTTCTTATTTGAAAAATTACTTTTATAAATCATTCATTAACTACTGCAAACTGGTCCGTTTTGGTAAAGTATTTTCATGCTTGATCTGATGGAACGGGTGTTTTTTTGTCATGAAGTAGTCAATAAATATACAATTCACTGAAGTAGGGTTTTCATAGTTCCCATGGATATATTTTCCAGCACACTCTAAACACATTTTACCATTTTTTCTTATATTAAGAATCGCTGACAGAAATATTGTAATTTTAGTAAAAGGGTTTTAATGTTAGATCTAATATGCCTAATGATGTCATTTGTTCCATTTCCTAGGAAGCAGAACTCTTTTGATAATATATTGCCACATTTTATGCCTGCTTCCTAAGTGCTGCTCAACACTAAAGAGATGCTTTTGAATATCCATCTACTGTCAACCATAGCTGATCTCACTAGATAATTTCCTTTATATAAGAAGTCCTCAATTTTTTACACCTTACATATCACCTTCATCCGAAAACCTGGGTCCTCACCATGATTGAAAACAAACAAACATACTGTAATTTTGTATTACTCTGTTTTCACGCTGCTGAACAAGACATACCCAAGACTGGGCAATTTACCAAGGAAAGAGGTTTAATGGAGAACTCAGTTCCACATGGCTGGGGAGGCCTCACAATCATGGCAGAAGGCAAACAGGAGCAACTCACATCTTATGTGGATGGCAGCAGGCAAAGAGAGCTTGTGCAGGAAAATTCTCCCTTATAATAACCATCACATCACGTGAGACTTACTCACTATCACGAGAACAGTGCAGGAAAGACTTGCCTGCATGATTCAATTACCTCCCACCCGGTCCCTCCCACAACACGTGGGAGTTCAGGATGAGATTTAGGTGGCGACACAGAGCCAAACCAGATCATTCCATCCCTGGGCTCTCCTAAAACTCATGTCCTCACATTTCAAAACCAATCATGCCTTCCCAACAGTCCCCCAAATGTTAACTCATTTTAGCATTAACTCAAAAGTCCATAGTCCAAAGTCTCATCCAAGACAAGGCAAGTCTCTTCTACCTATGAGCCTTTAAAATCAAAAGCAAGTTAGTTACTTCCTAGAAACAATGCAAGTACAGGCATTGAATAAATGCAGCCATTCCAAATGGGAGACATTGGCCAAAACAAATGGGCTGCAGTAATCCAAAATCCAATGGGGCAGCCAAATCTTAAAGCTCCAAAATGACCTCCATTGACTCCATGTCTCACATCCAGGTCACGCTGATGCAAGAGGTGGGTTCCCATGGTCTTGAGCAGCTTCAGCCCTGTGGCTTGGCAGGGTATGGACTCCCTCCTGACTGCTTTCATAGGCTGCTGTTGAGTGCCAGGCACATGGAATGATCTGGCATTCTGCAGATCTGGCAGAATGATCTGGCATTCTGCAGTCTGGTGGACCATGGCCCTCTTCTCACAGCTCCACTAGGCAGTGCCCCAGTAGGGACTCAGTGTGGGGCCTCCAACCCCACATTTCCCTTCCACACTGCTCTAGCAGAGGTTCTCCATGAGGGCCCTGCCCCTGCAGCAAACTTTTGCCTTGGCATCCAGATATTTCTACACATCTTCTGAAATCTAGGCAGAGGTTTCCAAATCTCAATTTTTGATTTCTATGTACCTACAAGCTCAACACCACATGGAAGCTGCCAGTGCTTGAGGCTTCCACCGTCTGAAGCCACATCCTGAGCTGTACCTTGGCCCCTTTTAGTTATGACTAGAGTGGCTGGGATGCAGGACACCAAGTCCCTAGACTGAACACACAGCACACGGAGCCTGGGCCTGGCCCATGGAACCATTTTCTCCTAGGCTTCTGGGCCTGTGATGGGAGGGGCTGCCATGAAGACCTCTGACATGCCCTGGAGACATTTTCACCTTTGTCTTGGAGAGATTAACATTAGGCTCATCATTACTTATGCAAATTTTATGCAGCCAGCTTCAATATCTCCTCAGAAAATCAGCTTTTCTTTTCTATCACATTGTCAGGCTGCAAATTTCCTGAACTTTTATGCTTTCTTCCCTTATAAAACTGTATGCCTTTAGCAGCACCCAAGTCACATCTTGAATGCTTTGCTGCTTAGAAATTTCTTCCACCAGATACCCTAAATCATCTCTCTCAAGTTCAAAGTTCCACAAATCTCTAGGGCAGCGGCAAAATGCCACCAGTCTCTTGCTGAAACATAACAAGTCATCTTTGCTCCAGTTCCCAACAAGTTCCTCATCTCCATTTGAGACCACCTCAGCCTGGACCCTGTTGTCCATATGGCTGACAGGCTTCTGGTCAAAGCCATTCAACAACTTTCTAGGAAGTTTCAAACTTTCCAACATTTTTCTGTCTTCTTCTGAGCCCTCCAAACTGTTTCAACCCCTGCCTGTTATCCAGTTCCAAACTTGCTTCCACATATTTCAGTATCTTTTCAGCAGTGCCCCACTCTACTGGTACCAATTTACTGTATTAGTCTGTTTTCATGCTGCTGATCAATACATACCCAAGACTGGGCAACTTCACAATTCCATGTAGTGGAGGAAGCCTCACATTAATGACAGAAGGAAAGGAGGAGCAAGTCACATCTTACGTGGATGGTGGCAGGCAAAGAGAGCTTGTGTGGGAAAACTCTCCCTTATAATAACCTTCAGATATCATGAGACTTACTCACTATCATGAGAACAGCATGGGAAAGACCTGGCCTCATGATTCAATTACCTCCCCCTGGGTCCCTACCACAACACACGGGAAGTCAAGATGAGATTTGGGTGGGGACACAGCCAAACCATATTAAACTTGTTTCTAAGAATGATGTTTACAAGTTCCATCAGTTAGCATTCTCCAAGGAAACAGAAACAGCAGGAGATAAAGAGATTTATTTTAAGAAATTGCTTATGCAGTTGTGAAGCTGGCAAGTCTGAAATAGTCTAGAAACACAGGCAGGATTTCTTTTTCTTTTTTTTTTTTTTTTTTTTTAGATGGAGTCTTGCTCTGTCACCCAGGCTGGAGTGCAGTGGCATGATCTCAGCTCACTACAACCTCTGCCTCCTGGGTTCAAGCTATTCTTTTGCCTCAGCCTCCCGAGTAGCTGGGACTACAGGTGTGCACCACCACACCCAGCTAATTTTTTTGTATTTTTAATAGAGATGGAGTGTCACCATATTGGCCAGGCTGGTCTCAAACTCCTGACTTCATGATCCACCTGCCATGGCCTCCCAAAGTGCTGGGATTACAGGCATGACTCACCACACCCGGCCCACCAGCAGGATTTCTATGTTACAGTGTTGAGGTTGAATTCTTTTCTGGAAAAACCTGATTTTGCTCTTAAGGCTTTCAACTGGATAACATTCACTCACATTATCACATTATCAATGGTTAGCTCCTTTACTTAAGGTCAACTTATGGTAAATGTTAATCACATGCACAAAATCTCTTTCCAGCAATGTCTAGGCTAATGTTTCACCAAACAAATGATTACCATAGCCTAGACAAATTGGCACATAAAATTTAACTATCTCACAAACCTTGTCTTGTCATCTATAAGGTCTAAAGTCTTTCAAGTTGCAGTACTGACTTCCTGTGTTTCTCTGGATTCCGAGATCATCCCACAAGTCGTTCTTGTATATCACCTGGGAACCATCACCTTAAATGGTCTTCACGGGATTAGAGTACTAATATCTCACCTGGAAATTCTAAAGAAACAAAGCTTCTTTTTATGACGATTTTAATTTAAAGACATAACAAGTGAAAGGCCTTTCTAAGGTGTCATTTAATTCAACAGCAATAGGCCCTAATGAAGCAAGAATTTGATCAGCTTGAGAGTTTACCCAGTTTCTATTTGGAGATAAATAGCTCAAATAGGAAGGCTTAGAGGGTTGTTTTTACATCTCTGGTCTACCTGGTGTGCACTTCTCCCCAACACAGAGGTCTCACCCTTCCCCGACCTATAAATGTGATTCCCAACCCTAGCTGCATCTTAGAATTATATGGAGAGTTTTGGAAAAAATACCAGTGCCCAGACACCCCCTCAGAGATTCAGATTTAAGCTATCTTGAGTGAAACCTGCCCTGCAACCAAACCTGCCAATCACTGCTTTAGAAGCTTGGTGCCTTCACCCAAATTAGAAAGGGAAAAGCATTTTAGATAAACCAATTAAAGATGTTGGCCGCATAACTAATGAAACTGTAGGAAGTGTAAATTTCTAGCGTTGTATTATCTCAGTCTGGCACTGCATTTTGAGTATTTTTGTCCTTAATTATAAAATAAACTCTTATCTGCCACTAAACAAATCTCAGTCATGGATAATCAAGTCAAAAGATTGTCTTTCCCAGAGGCTATTTTATCCTTGTCCATTTCTTCTAGGATCTGAAATATTCTTTTCTCTCTATTAGGCCAAGAAAGCATCTAATTGTTTCTTCCATGACAACCACCACCACAAGGCTACTAGTTTCATAACTAACTCATTCTGGCAAGTTCTAGTTTGCAATTAACAATAGTAGTACCTTATTGCCCATCCGTAGATAAGGCACTTGGGATTCATACATTGCTTCTACTCAAGTAAGAAAGTTTCTAACAATGGATTGACTGTCTATGTCTATTCTCTTCAATATCAAAAGTATATAAGTAGATTGCAAAAATTTTCTCCCATTCTGTAGGTTGCCTGTTCACTCTGGTGGTAGTTTCTTTTGCTGTGCAGAAGCTCTTTAGTTTAATTAGATCTCATTTGTCAATTTTGGCTTTTGTTGCCATTGCTTTTGGTGTTTTAGATATGAAGTACTTGCCCATGGCTATGTCCTGAATGGTATTTCCTAGGTTTTCTTCTAGGGTTTTTATGGTTTTAGATCTAACATTTAAGTCTTTAATCCATCTTGAATTAATTTTTGTATAAGGTGTAAGGAAGGGATCCAGTTTCAGCTTTCTACATATGGCTAGCCAGTTTTCCCAGCACCATTTATCAAATAGGGAATCCTTTCCCCATTGCTTGTTTTTGTCAGGTTTGTCAAAGATCAGATAGTTGTAGATATGTGGCATTATTTCTGAGGGCTCTGTTCTGTTCCATTGGTCTCTATCTCTGTTTTGGTACCAGTATCATGCTGTTTTGGTTACTGTTGCCTTGTAGGATAGTTTGAAGTCAGGTAGCATGATGCCTCCAGCTTTGTTCTTTTGGCTTAGGATTGACTTGGCGATGCAGGCTCTTTTTTGGTTCCATATGAACTTTAAAGTAGTTTTTTCCAATTCTGTGAAGAAAGTCATTGGTAGCTTGATGGGGATAGCATTGAATCTATAAATTACCTTGGGCCGTATGGCCATTTTCACAATATTGATTCTTCCTACCCATGAGCATGGAATGTTCTTCCATTTGTTTGTATCCTCTTTTATTTCATTGAGCAGTGGTTTGTAGTTCTCCTTGAAGAGGTCCTTTACATCCCTTGTAAGTTGGATTCCTAGGTATTTTATTCTCTTTGAAGCAATTGTGAATGGGAGTTCACTCACGATTTGGCTCTCTGTTTGTCTGTTATTGGTGTATAAGAATGCTTGTGATTTTTGCACACTGATTTTGTATCCTGAGACTTTGCTGAAGTTGCCTATCAGCTTAAGGAGATTTTGGGCTGAGACAATGGGGTTTTCTAGATATACAATCATGTCATCCGCAGACAGGGACAATTTGACTTCCTCTTTTCCTAATTGAATACCCTTTATTTCTTTCTCCTGCCTGATCGCCCTGGCCAGAACTTACAACACTATGTTGAATAGGAGTGGTGAGAGAGGGCATCCCTGTCTTGTGCCAGTTTTCAAAGGGAATGCTTCCAGTTTTTGCCCATTCAGTATGATATTGGCTGTGGGTTTGTCATAGATAGCTCTTATTATTTTGAGATATGTCCCATCAATACCTAATTTATTGAGAGTTTTTAGCATGAAGGTTGTTGAATTTTGTCAAAGGCCTTTTCTGCATCCATTGAGATAATCACATGGTTTTGGTCATTGGTTCTGTTCATATGCTGGATTATGTTTATTGATTTTCGTATGTTGAACCAGCCTTGAATCCCAGGGATGAAGCCCATTTGGTCATGGTGGATAAGCTTTTTGATGTGCTGCTGGATTCAGTTTAATGAACTCCAACAAATTTACAAGAAAAAAACAAACAATCCCATCAAAAAGCGGATGAAGGATATGAACAGACACTTCTCAAAAGAAGACATTTATGCAGCCAAAAGACACACAAAAAAATGCTCATCATCCCTGGCCATCAGAGAAATGCAAATCAAAACCACAGTGAGATACCATCTCACACCAGTTAGAATGGCGATCATTCAAAAGTCAGGAAACAACAGGTGCTGGAGAGGATGTGGGGAAATAGGAACCCTTTTACACTGTTGATGGGACTGTAAACTAGTACAACCATTGTGGAAGTCAGTGTGGTTATTCCTCAGGGATCTAGAACTAGAAATACCATTTGACCCAGCAATCCTATTACTGGGTATATACCCAAAGGATTATAAATCATGCTGCTATAAAGACACATGCACACATATGTTTATTGCAGCACTATTCACAATAGCAAAGACTTGGAACCAACCCAGATTTCCAACAATGATAGACTGGATTAAGAAAGTGGGGCACATATACACCATGGAATACTATGCGGTCATAAAAAATGATGAGTTCATGCCCTTTGTAGGGACATGGATGAAGCTGGAAACCATCATTCTCAGCAAACTATTTCAGGGACAAAAAAACAAACACCACATGTTTTCACTCATAGGTGAGAAACACCTGGACACAGGAAGGGGCCCATCACACACTGGGGACTGTTGTGGGGTAGGGGTAGGGGGTAGGGATAGCATTTGGAGATATACCTAATGTTAAATGACGAGTTACTGGGTGCAGCACACCAACATGACACATGTATACATATGTAAATAACCTGCACGTTGTGCACATGTAGCCTAAAACTTAAAGTATAATAATAAAAAAAAAGAATAAAGTGAAATGGAGACAAGTGAAAAAAAAAAAACAGTATAAATCTTTGCATGTGTTGTATGCTGCACCACGAAAAGCCTCAAAACAAATGCCTATTTCAGATGAAAACCTTTGCTTCCACCTTGTGGATGACATGTCTAAATGCAGATGACTTTGCAAAAATAGATTCTGAAATCAGATCTTAATTAAATTAATACAAAATCATCTGGGATATGCTTACTTTGTGCTACAGCTGTAGAGCAACATGAAAAGCAGTTAAGAATTTTATTCTCAGAAATTTGGCAACTTTGTACACACAGAACAAATCATCCATCCAAATTTTTCATTTAGTTCCTGAGAATGTTTAAAAATATGAGAAAAAATATCTCTTAAAATAGCACTAGTTTTGGAGTACAAGCATCTACTCAATATTAAACTCCTGCTAAATTTAAGGAAAGGAAAAAATGTGCAAAACAGATAGTAATACTCATTTTTTATACACTTTACTACTTTTCAAAGGACTTTCCTGTCTATTTTCTCATCTAATCTTCATCAAAATCACATGAGGCTGATAACCCAGGTCTATTACATGTAATTTACAGATAGAATAGGTTGAGTGAGATGGACACACTAATAAGGGCACACAAGGAGCAAACAGCAAAGACTGATTTAACAATAGAGAGCATTTATTCAGAACTTTTCTTAAGTACAGCTCTTACTGCTTTGTAACTGAGTCACTTATCTATTGCTTAGTAACATGCCACCCAGAAAAAAACAGCTTAAAACAATAACAATCACTAACTGTGCTCACAAATCTGGGGATTGAGTGGGCTCAGAGTTTCTCATGCAGTTGCAGCCACACAGTGGCTGGAGCTTGGGCAAGGCCATCTTGAAAGGTTTTCTACTCATGTAGTTTGGCAGTTGGGCTGGAAGAAATCAAACATCTAGGGTCTGGAATAGATGGGCTCCTTGAGCATCTCTCGCTAAGTGGTCTCTTCAGGTGGTCTCTCCACATGGCAGCCTCAGGGCAGCCAGATTTTTCACGTGGTGGCTGAAGAGTCCTAGAGTGAGTTTCCCACAAGACAATGGCAGAAGTTATCCTTTTTAGTCAATCCTTGGAAGTCAGGCAACTTCCTTTCTACCATATTAAATTAATCAAAGAAGTCCAAAGACCCATTTCAGTTCAACAAGAGGAGAAATAGACTGCGATTTTTGATGAGTATAGTATCAAATAATTTGCAGATGTTTTAAAATAATCACTTATACATTATCTTCAGTAGTCTCCATGAGATAGGTACTGCTATTATCTTTATATTATGGATGAGGAAGTTGAGGCACAGCATGGTCAGATAATCTCCCATGGTCAATAGCTAGTAAGTTTCAGTGGTAGAATTTAATTCCAGAGAGTTTGACCCTGCAACATTACATATATATAATTTATTTATTGAGATAGCAAGACAAGATAATTCCCTTGACCCCCTTTGTGGGCAGGAACTGGAGTGGCTCATTTCACTCAGCCTGCCTCTGGCCACTCCTCGTAAAAGGGAGTGTGCAAACGAGTGTGGGAACCAGAGGTAACGAATGCTGAAACTGGCCAGTTACTCCTGTCTGGCAGGAGCAGGCTCTGTGCAGGCCCCACAGCAGCATCCAAGTGTGTTACAACCAATGCTTTTTCAGCTCTGCCATCCAGGGATGGTCAAGTGCCAACCAACTCAGCGGAGGGCCCAGGTGGCAGCCCCTGCCCTCTAGGCACCCAGGTTCTTGTCCGGCATCCAGGAAGAATCAGGTCATACGAATGGATTGAAGGGTAGTGTAGACATGAAGGGTAGGGTAGGCAGGGGATTTTATTGGGTAATGGAAGTGGCTGTCAGCGGGATGGGGAATTCGAAGGAGATGGTGAGGGAAGAAGGTGATCTTTCCCTGAAGCCCGGCTAGGGGCCAGGCCCCTCTTCGAAGTCGCACATCTGAAGTTAGCCACGTCTATCTGTAGTTTCCAATGTTCAGTTGCTTCTCTGCTCACCATTCAGCTGCTTGTATTCTCAGCGCTCAGCCACTTGTGTTGCTCTGCCAGCTGAAATCTTTTTATGGGCACAAGATAGGGGTGTGGCAGGCCAAAATGCAACATTTAGGCCGAAAAACAGGGTCGGCTGTTTTCACTTAGGGCCTTGGTTCCAGGTTTAAGGGTGGGGTTTAGCCGGGAGCGCAGCCCATCTGTATCAATAGGGTCTCACTCTGTCGCCCAGGATGGAGTCCAGTGAAGTGATCATGGCTCATTGCAGCCTCAATCTTCTGGGCTTAAGCAATCCTCCCAACTCAGCCTCCTTAGTAGCTGGAATTACAGGTACATACCACCTCACTCAGCTAATTTTTTATGTTTTGTACAGACAGGGTCCCACTATGTTGCCCGAGCTATTCCCAAATTCCTGGCCTCAAGCAATCCTCCCACCTAACCTCCCAAAGTGCTGGGATTACAGGCTTCAGCCACCGCACCTAGCACACTATATATTCTTAAACTCTATGCATACTCTCTTGATGTTGAAATTGATAGCTGGATGTATACTAACAATTCTGAAGGGTATTTCGCTATCAATCACAATTATCAGGTAAAAAAATTAAAAAGGCTTTATTTCTATTTCCTTTTATCCTAGTTTTACAAGAAAATTATATCTAGCCAGGGTATGTTTTGCAGAATATACCTTTTAAATAAACATTTATTGAGCATCTAGTCAGCATTTACAAAGCACAGTCCCTATCATCAAAGGAATTTCTGCTCTAGTACAGAAGACAGACACATGCACTAATAAAGTTAGGAAATGAATGACCCAGGTAGAGAGAAGGGTATCGTTGAGGATGAGCTGAGAGGAAAACTGGTCGGTGGCAGGTCTGCAGTTTGAATATTGGCACAGGCTCTTTAACATGAAATGGTGCTCTCTGCTATTAAGTTAGCTCCAGGGCAGATTACCTAGTAAGGCTTCTTGTACTATGCAGGGAGTTGCCATCTGTCATTTCTCCTTCTTCATCTCACCAGCCAACACAGCTTTCCTGAAATTCTATCTGGGAGTTAAAGCTTAGAAAGGCAATGAGAACAATTGATTTCATTGATTTCTCATTGAAAAGTCACTGTAAGTTGTTTGGGTTCTTTTTTTTATTTATTTTTGCTTACTTTAGTGATTGGTGGAGAGTTGACACATCAAATAATAAATAAAACAAATCATGCTGCCACCTCTAAACCACCAGGTTCTGGACAAACAGGGAGGAGGCAGGATGTGTCTTCCAAGGCCCACAGCAACCAGCTCTGGAATCCCTTTTGTACTTTTAGGAATTCTCTCCCTCAAACTCTCCTCAAGGTTTCCAGTGTTCTGATAACAATGATAATAATTCCTTATTTTTATATTTCAATGCATTTTTAATTTTATTACTGCATTTGATATGCTTATTTGATCCCCAAAATTGACTAATACCCAAAAGTGATTTAATTTAATATTATCTTTCCAAGAAATATTTTTTTTAAAAAAACATATTGGCTGAAAGTGGAAGCCAAGGGACTCAATATGTTACCAGTTTTAGAGACACATGGATAGGAAAAAAGATATTAAACAGTTGACTCTCCAGAAAATAGCATGTGGAAGTGTCCTCTCAGATTCTTTGTGAAGCCAGTCAACTCTGTAAGTAAACTTACCCACTACTTACTTAATGGCCCCAACCTTAAACAAAACCACCTTACTATCCTCCAATGCAGTGCTCTTGAAAATGTAAGACATTGACCCAAATTTATAGAAATATGTTTAAAAATAAGATCACCGACCATGTTCCTAAAAGCCAAATTTTTAGGGCAAAAAAATGAGACCAAAGACCATTTACAGGGGCGACATTCAAAATACAGTACTCAACAACTGGCATGCATAGGGCCTGAGTGGTCAGAATAGGATGCTGGCCAATAGGACATGGCCAAGAACAACTGGCAACTAGCTGAGACATATGGGAGGGGGGTGCATCTGAATATTTCCTGGCCATTGTGGAATGGAGTACCTGAGGAAGTCGGGAAAAGCCTTGGAGAAGAAGGGGCACCGAAAAACAGAATAAGAGGGTCAAAGATAAACTTTATTCATTTGGATGCCAGAATTGCATGCAAACTTCCAGCAACTGAACAGACCTCCTCTCTAAGTGGACAAGACTGCTTCTCAGCAAAACTCTAGGCATGAGGGGTGGTCAAGAGGCAGTTATTTGTGGAGGATGTAGATAGTGTTTAGACATGCAGGCTGAGGTCTGCACATGCATATGTATGTGATCCCACAGAACTGGGCAGAGTTGGGGCTGGGAAGGAAGAGGGAAAGGCATGGACTGAAAGGTGGTTCTCCTCATTCTGCCAACTTCTATTTTAGAGCTCAGAGGAATATTATTTAAAGCTAAACCTTAATTTTGAGGTTATTTTAAAGGAATATTTGCCAACTTAGGAGGATACAACATGTTTTATTTATTTAACAGCTTGTCAGCTAGATTTCAAAGGTTTAAATATTTAGACACACGCTATGTGGGCCTCCCGTTGTACTCTTATGCATAGGCCTGCAGTTTCGGTGTCAGCTATGTATTTTACAGGTACTGAAATGGATCAAGTAAGTGACTTCTCTTACTTCTCTTTCTCCTTCTACACAACAGCAATATACAGCCTTATCCAAACAGGTTTAACAACAAATTGTACCCAGGTGTATTAGTTTATTCTCATGCTGCTAATAAAAGACATTCCTGAGACTCGGTAATTTAAAAAGGAAAGAGATTTAATGGACTCACAGTTCCACATGGCTGGGGAGGCCTGACAATCATGGCAGAAGGTGAAGGAAGAGCAAAGTCACATCTTACATGGTGGCAGGCAAAAGAGTTTGTACAGAGACAACTCCTATTTATAAAATCATCAGATCTCATTAGAGTTATTCACTACCATGAGAACAGTATGGGGGAAACTTCCCCCATGACACATGAGTATTACTACAATTCAAGGTGAGATTTGGGTGGAGACACAGCCAAACCATAGGTCCCGGTGTTTCAGGATGGTGACAACTGTAAATATGTGAGGAAACTAGCAATAACTTAAGAAACTAATAACCATAACAACAATAATTATGAGAGCCCTTGAGGTGTCTGAAGGCTGAAGCATTCCTTAGAGGCCGCCTTGAACTTGGGAACATTGTGAGGGAAGGAGATTGAATTATAGTAGATTCATCCTGGGGCAGAGAAAGCTGAAGAAAACCTTCTACAATCTGCTCTTGCTTTTGAAAAAGTTTAAAACTCTAAAGAAGTCATAAAAGATACTCCGAGTAAGTGAAAAGACAGTCAGTCCATGCTCTTGGAGTAAATGACTTGCTATCATAAAAGTATCTATTCTTTCCAAATTTATCAATAAATTAAATGCAATTCCCATTAAAATTCCAGATGAATTTTTTTAGTCACTCAGCATTCTTATTAAAAATTTTATGTAGAAACATAAAAGTCTACAATAAAATCTGCCTCAAAAATGAGTAACGTGCATGGTAATGTGTTTAACCAAATACCAAGACATAATACAAAGCCATACAAACAAGTAATATATAATATACCAGTAAATAAACAGAATAAAGTAGAAATCCAGGAATGTATGGGAACTTAAAACACTATAGTGATAGTGTCAGAAAAAATGTGAAAAGGTTGTATTCTTTTTTTTTTGAGATGGAGTTTCACTCTTGTTGCCCAGGCCGGAGTGCAATGGCGCGATCTCGGCTCACTGTAAACTCCACCTCCCAAGTTCAAGTGATTTTCCTGCCTCAGCCTCCCAAGTAGCTGGGATTACAGGCGTGCACCACCAAGCCCAGCTAATTTTGTATTTTTAGTAGAGAAGGGGTTTCACCATGTTGGTCAGGCTGGTCTCAAACTCCTAACCTCAGATGATCTGCCAGCCTCAGCCTCCCAAAGTGCTGGGATTATAGGCAAGAGCCACCACACCTGGCCATATTCTTTTGTAGATAATATTGAGTTTTTCTACCATGTGGAAAAAAATTAAACTGGAACCCTATCAAACAGCACATGCAAAGGCAGGCTACAAATAAAGACTTAAAAATAAAAGCTAAATCTCTGGAGTTAAAAGAAAAAAAATGTAGGTAAATGTATTTGGAATATGAAAGTAGGAACAGCCTACCTAAGAAAAATTCAAAAAGGACAAATCATAAGGCAAAATACTGATGAATTTTATTATCAAGTTTAGGAGTTCTGTTCAACAAAAGACATCATGAATAAAGTTCACAGACATGTGCAGGTAGGGATAATATATTTACAATTCTAAAACTGACAAGGCATTAAAGTTGAGAAAATACAACAAAATCCACAAAAGAAAAGATAAAAATGTGCAAAGCACAGGAGATTTTCGGGATAGTAAAACTATTCTGTATGATACTATAATGGTGGACAAATGGCATTATGCATTTGTCAAAACCCATAAAACTATACAACACCAAAAGTAAACCTTTTTATATATACAATTTTATATATAATTATATATATAAAATTGTATACAATTTTAAAAACATTATTTAGAAGGTTGAGGATTCCAGGAAAGAATGAAAGCTGTGGCAAGAAAATCTAACTGTATTGCATATGCATGAAACAACTTGACTGAAAGACTTGGAAGAAAAGGCATTTATCTACATACCTTTAGAAATTAATGAGTCTGTAAGACTAAAGGCAAAAGGAACTGCACATAAGCATGACATTCCAGGTAATAAAGTTCTTTCCCATGGGAATATGTGTTAACAATTCTGATACTACTATACATGTATACTGGAATTGAACAATTAAGTAAGTGAGTGAAGGGCAGATAGTGGGAGCCAGGTTTCTCACTGTGGGAGTAGGAATTTACAAATAAACAAGGGAAGGAGGCTGGAATGGTCCATGTAGTAATGAATATGAGTTAGGAACATCAGTAAGAACTCATGTTTAATTTAAGATAGATCAGGTGGTTACACATAGAAATATTTACAGATATGTGTAGACACACATATACTTCTTTGCTCTGTCAGCTGAGAGGGCCAAAGACACAATACCTAAAGAGTAATAAGCATGCCTGGCACCCACACCCAGATCTTTGTTTCTAATATCACGTGCCAATAGCAAGAACCAGGGATCTGTGAAGAGTTTAGGACTATAGGAGGAAATATACATAATAAGCCTACACCATCTTGTAGTGTCAGAACCAATGCAAATTGCTCAGAAAATACACACATGCACACACAAATACACACACACACAAAACTAGGGTATGTCAAAGGGACACAAAAGCCAACTCAAAGAGCTCCAATGACCAAAGCTGGAATAACTTGACCACAAAATAAAGTAGTATTGGATTATAATCCAACATATAAAATAAATGTCCATAAAGCATTCCATATTAATAGAAATAAATTCTCATATACATTAATAAATGGAAGAGAAGAGACAAAACTCCCCTGCAAAAGAATTATAAATGAATTATGTAGATACTCTCACTTAAAGAAAGAGGAACATAACTCCCCACTCCTTAAGTGTGGACTTTGTATAGTGACTTTCTTCTAAAGAGTAAAGCATGGAAAGAGACGAATAAAGAGAAACTTTACAGTGGAAAAACCGGGAAAACATTAGTTTAGTCAGGTGATCAAGGTTGACATCAAGAGGCACACATCATGTGGATAGTACGTACCCTTGATATGATAATGAAAATGGTGCTTTACTACTGTGATCTTCCTCCCCAAAATCAATACACTCAATTTAGTGATAAGAGAAACATCAGAAAAATCTCAATAGAGGGACATTTTACAAGATGCCTGACCAGTACTCCTCAAAACTGTCAAGGTCACCAAAAACAAGGAAAGTCTGAGAAACCATCACATTCAAGAGGAACTTGAGGAGACGTAACAACTAAATGTAATGTGGTGTTCTGGGTGGCCTCCTGGTACAGGAAAAGACTTTAGGTAAAACTAAGAAAGTCTGAATATACTGTGGTTCAGTAATTGTAAGAAATGTACCATACTAACATAAGATGTTAATAATAGGGGAGAATATAGGGAGGGGATGGAGAATATGAGAATTCTCTGAACAATCTGCTCAATTTTTCTGTAAATCTACTACTGTGTTAAAAGTAATATCTGTTAATAAAATATTGCAATTCATAGATGAGGAAATCTGCTATGGTCTGAATGTTTGTATCCTCTCAAATTTCATGTTAAAACCAATGTGGTATTAGGAGGTTGGGGCCTTTGGAAAGTGATTAGATCATGAGGACAGAGCTCTCATGAATGGGATTAGTGCCCTTATAAAAGAAGCTCCAAAGAGCTGCCTTGTATCTCCTGCCATATGAGGACACATCATGAAGACGCCATCTACAAACCAGGACGTGAGCCCACACCTGACACTGAATCTGCCAGCACCTCGATCCTGGACTTATTGACCTCTAGAGTTGTGAGAAATAAATTTCCTTTTTTCTTAAGCGACCTGATTTATGGTATTTTGTTATAGCAAAACCTAAAAGCTTATTAGCATATAAAGAGATAAACTCACTAATGATCAGAGAAATTCTAATTGAAACAATAATAAGTTAGCACTTTACCTCTGTGAGACTGAATAAACATGGAAATCTGGGAAATGCCAAGTGTTAGTGAAGATACGGAGATAAAGGAACACTTGCTCACTACTGGCTAGAGTGCAACCTGAAGTATGTATGTGCTCTGGAGAGGAATCTAGAGGCCCTTAGTCGACTACATACATACATAACTCTTACCCCACAATTCTGCACCCAGATATGTATATAACCTAGGAAAGTCTCACAAGGGTTCACTAGAAAACATGTAAGGAGACGCTATTGTAGTGTTGTTTGTAGAGACAGAGTCAAACATAAACTGGGTTTCCAGCCCAGAATAATATATATCTAGAATGTGATAGATGCAGACCATTAAATATACACAGGTTAAAAACAGCAGATGTGGCCAGGCACGGTGGCTCACACCTGTAATCCCAGCACTTTGGGAGGCCGAGGCGGGTGGATCACGAGGTAAGGACATCGAGACCATCCTGGCTAATACGGTGAAACCCCATCTCTACTAAAAATACAAAAAATTAGCTGGGCGTGGTGGCGGGCGCCTGTAGTCCCAGCTACTCAGGAGGCTGAGGCAGGAGAATGGCGTGAACCTGGGAGGCAGAATTTGCAGTGAGCCAAGATTGCACCACTGAACTCCAGCCTGGGCGATAGAGTGAGACTCTGTCTCAAAAAAACAAAACAAAACAAACAAAACAAAAAAACAGCAGATGTATATAAAGCAACATGGCTCAATCTTAAAATCATAGTGCTGACAAAAAATACAAGAAATACAATGATTTGTTACACAATACCATGTACATATATTAAAAGTACATACATGCAAAACAAAATTAATATTTAACAAGAACACATACAATGAAATTATACATAAGAACACATAGTATGGTTACTTACAGGTGGAGGAAAGTGGAGAATGAAGAATAGGAATAAATTAAACAAGAGAAGAACCTTACATGGAGCAAAGATGATAACATACATGAACTGAAGAGTATTATAAATGTAATTAAACTAACCTCCTGCACTTGATCCAACAAAAATAAAATATTCTAACTCAGAATTAGAAATGGGCTCTGAAACCTCAAAATGCTATGCTGGGACTTTATGACTTCATTTCTATATGAGGAACCTTAGGTCTATGTCTACACTTCCCATGGCTTATTGCAAGAACTCCCGTGGTCTGGGATAACAGTTGAGCAAGGTGAAGAGGATCTTATGTGGCCCCAAGGAATCTCCAGTGTATACCCTCCAGGGTTCCAATGCCATGACTCCTTGGCACAGGTCCAACCTGTCAGAAGGCATCACTATCAGAGACCAGTTTTGATTATGGTCAACTGCCCAGTGACCAGAAAGCCAAGGACAAGGCCGGGACTTAGCACTGTCTTTAGGCTGTTGAAAAGTAGCCTATTTCATTATTTACTCTTGGGATGCCAACCAATCCTAGCCATTTTTGAGGAGGAAAAGGGATAATAGCTCCACTTACATTAGACTAATTTTGGTCCTGCTATTATACTGCAGCCCCCACATAGGACAGAGCAGGGGCATATTTGACACTTTTGGGAAATCCTGCTCTTTCCAAGACATTAAAGAACTACTCTCTAAGGAACAGAATTAGTTCCAAATGGTCAGAATGAAGGTTGGTTCAAGAGGGATATTATCTGACTCATGGTACCATAGAGCTAAGCCTAGACTTAGATAGCTTCACAATCTCCAACTAACAAAGAAAGTCACTATAAAATGATAAAGGGGCCAATTTAGCAAGACGATATAACAATTTTACATATGTATGCACCAAACACTGGAGCACTCAGATACATGAAGCAAATAATTTTAGAGCTAAAGCATGAAATAGGCTTCAATACAATAATAGTCAGATCTTCCACACAGATTGAAGAAACAATGAATTTAATTTGCACTGTATATCAAATGATCTAATAGATATTTACAGGATATTTCATCAAACAGCTGCAGAATACACCTGCTTTTCCCCAGCACATAGATCATTCTCAAAGATAGATTGTATGTTAGGTCAAAAAACAAGTCTTAAAACATTTTAAAAATGAAATAATATAAAGCATCTTCTGTGACCACAATGGAATGAAATTAGAGATTAACAATAACAGGAATTTTAGGAACTATACAAATATGTATAAATTAAACAATATGCTCCTGAATGACTAGTGGGTCAATGAATAAATTAAGAAGACAGTTGAAGAATTTCTTGAAACAAATGATAACAGAAACATGACATACCAAAACGTACGGGATACAGCAAAAGCAGTACTAAGAAGGAAGTTTATATCTATTAGTGCCTACATCAAAAATAAAAAAATTTAAATAAACAATCTAAGGATGTGCCTTGAAGAACTAGAAAAGCAAGAGCAAAGCAAACCCAAAATTAATAGAAGAAAAAAAATAAAGATCAGAACAGCAAGAAATGAAATTGAAATTAAAAAATACAAAAGATCAGTGAAACAAAAAGTTGGTTTTTTGAAAAGTTAAAGAAAATTGATAAACCTTTAGCCAGACTAAGAAAAAATGAGAGAAGATCCAAATAATAAAATCAGAAATGAAAAAGGAAACATTACAACTGATACTGCAGAAATTTAAAGGATCATCAGTGGCTAATATGAGCAACTATATTTCAATGAATTGGAAAACCTAGAAGAAATGAACAAATTCCTAGACACATACAACCTACCAAGACTGAGCCAGGAAGAAATCTAAAACCTGAACAAACCCATAACAAGTACTAAGATCAAAGCCATATTAAAAAAGTCTCCCAGTAAAGAAAAGCCCAAGACCTGATGGCTTCACTGCTGAATTCTACCACACATATAAACCACTAATACCAATCCTATTCAAACTACACAAAAAACTAGAGTAGGAGAGAATACTTCAAAAATCATTCTATGAGGCCAGTGTTATCCTGATACTAAAACCAAAGACACATCAAAAAAAAGAAAACTATAGGCCAATATTTCTCATGAAGACTGATGCAAAAATCCTCAACAAAATATTAGCAAACAGAATTTAACATATATTAGAAAGATCATTCATCAGGACCAAGTGGGATTTATCCCTAGGACATAAGGATGGTTCAACATATGCAAATCAATCAATGTGATATATCATCATATCAACATAATGAAGGATAAAAAAACCTTAAGATTATCTCAATTGATTCTGAAAAAGCATTTGATAAAATTTAACGTCCCTTCATGATAAAAACCCTCAAATAACTTGGAATAGTAAGAACATACTTCAACATAATAAAAGCCATATATGACAGATCTACAGCTAGTATCATACTGAATGCGGAAAAACTGAAAGTCTTTCCTCTAAAAACTGGAACATGACAAGGATGCCTACTTTCACCACTGTTATTCAACATAGTACTGGAAGTCCTAGCAATGGCAATCAGACAAGAGAAAAAATTAAAGGACATTCAAATTGGAATGGAAGAAGTCAAATTATTCTTGTTTGCAGATGATATGCTCTTACATTTGGGAAAACCTAAAAGACTCCACCAAAAAACTATTAGAACAGATAAACAAATTCAGTAAAGTTGCAGGATACAAAAATCAGCAACAAAAATTAGTAGCATTTCTATATGCCAACAGTGAACCATCTGAAAAAGAAATAAAAAACATAATTCCATTTACGATAGCCACAAATAAAATTAAAACCTAGGAATTCACTTAATCAAAGAAGTGAAAAATCTCTATAATGAAAATTATAAAGCACTGATGAAAGAAATTGGAGAGGACACCAAAAAACAGAAAAGTAGTCCATGTTTATGAATTGGAAGAATCAATGTTGTTAAAATGTCCATACTACCCAGAGCAATCTACAGATTCAATGCAATCTCTATCAAAATATCAATGACTTTCTTTGCAGAAATAGAAAACACAATCCCCAAATTTATATGGAACCACAAAAGACCCAGAATAGCCAAAGCTATCCTAAGCAAAAATAACTAAACTGAAGAAATCACATTACATGACTTCAAATTATATGACAGAACTATTTTAACCAAAACAGCATGGTACTGGCATAAAAAACAGCCGCATAGAGCAATGGAACAGAATGGAGAACCCAGAAACAAATCTGCACACCAAGAGTGAACTCATTTTTGACAAAGGTCCCCAAAACATAAACTGTGGAAAAGATAGTCTCTTCAATAAATAGTGTGGGAAAACTGGATATCCATATGCAGAAGAATGAAACTATACCCCTATCTCTGGCCGTATACAAAAATCAAATCAAAATAGATTAAAGACTTAAATCTAAGACCTCAAACTATGAAACTGCTATTAAAAAACATTGGGGAAAATCACCAGGATATTGGTCTGGGCAAAAGTTTCTTGGGCAACACCCCACAGACAGAGGCAACCAAAGCAAAATGGACAAATGGGATCACATCAAGTTGAAAAGCTTCTGTACAGCAAAGAAAACAATTGACAAAGTGAATATAAAGCCCACAGAATAGGAGAAAATATTTGCAAACTATCCATCTGACAAGGGATTACTAACCAGAATATATAAGGAACTCAAACAACTCTATAGGAAAAAAAAATCTAATAATTTGATTAACAAATTGGCAAAAGATTTGAATAGACATTTCTCAAAAGATGATGCAAAAATGGCAAACAGGCATATGCTCAACATCGTTGATCATCAGAGAAAAGCAAATCAAAATTACAATGAGATATCTCATCCCAGTTAAAATAGCTTATATCCAAATGACAGGTGATAACAAATACTGGCAAGGATGTGGAGAAAAGGGAACACTCGTAAACTGTTGGTGGGAATGTAGATTAGTACAACCACTATGAAGAACAGCTTGGAGGTTCCTCCAAAAACTAAAAATACAGCTAACATATGATCTAACAATCCCACTTCTGGGTATATATTCAAAAGAGGAAATCCGTATATCAAAAAGGTACCTGTACTCCCATGTTTACCACAGCCCTCTTCACAATAGCCAAGATTTGGAAGCAACTTAAGTGTCCATCAACAGATGAATGGATAAAGATAATGTGGGGGGAGGGGCCAAGATGGCCAAATAGAAACAGCTCTGATCTGCAGCTCCCAGCAAGACCAACACAGAAGGCAAGTGATTTCTGCATTTCCAACTCATGTACCCAGTTCATCTCATTGGGACTGGTTAGGCAGTGGGTGAGACCCATAGAGAGAGAGCAGAAGCAGGGTGGGGCATCACTTCATCTGGGAAATGCAGGGAACCAGGGGACCTCCCTCCCCCAGCCAAAGGAAGCAGTGAGGGGGACTGTGCTACCTGCCCGGAGTGCTATGCTTTTCCCATGGATTTTTGCAATCTCTGTGGATCAGGAGATTCTCTCGTGAGCTAGACCACCAGGGCCCTGGGTTTCAAGAACAAAACTGGGCAGCTGTTTGGGCAGGCATTTAGCTGCCAGAGTTTTTTCATACTCCAGCAGCATCTGGAACTCCAGTGAGACAGGAGAATCATCCACTCCCCTGGAAAAAGGGCTGAAGCCAGGGAGCCAAGTGTTCTCGCTCAGCAGGTCCCACTCCCACAGAGCCCAAGAAGCTAAGAACCAAATTTTAAGCCAACAGGCTTAAAATTCTCACTGCCAGCACAGCAGTCTGGAGTCAACCTGGGATGATCAAGTTTGGTTGGGGGAGGGGTGACTGCCATTACTGCGGCTTTAGTAGGCAGTTTTCCCCTGACAGTGCTAAGGAAACAGGGAGGTTTGTATTGGACAGAATTTACCATAACACAGCAAAGCAGCTGTGTCCAGACTGCTTCTCTAGATTCCTCCTCACTGGGCAGGGCATATCTACAGGAAATACAGCAGCCCCAGTCAGGGGCTTACAGATAAAACTCTCATCTCCCTAGGAAAGGGCAACTGTGGGGAGGGGCTGCAGCAGTTTCAAGTTCAGCAGACTTAATCTTTCCTACCTGCCTGCTCTGAAGAGAGAAGCTGATCCTGACAAGGGGTACGCTCCCAGCACAGCACACGAGCTCCGCTAAGGGATAGACTGCCTCCTCAAGCAGGTCCCTGACCCCCAGGGCCTCCTGAGGAAGGAGCAGGCAGCAATCTTTGCTGTTCTGCAGTCTCCACTGGTGATAACCAGGTGAACAGGGTCTGGAGTGGACCTCCAGCAAACTGCAACAAACCTGAAGAAGAGGAGGCTGACTGTTAGAAGAAAAATTAACAAACAGAAAGCAACAACAACAATAACATCAACAAAAAAGATCCCCCCACAAAATCCCCCTCCAAAGGTCATCAGCCTCGAAGATCAAATGTAGATAAATCCACAAAGATGAGGAAAAACCAGCACAAAAACTCTGAAAATTCCAAAATCCAGAATGCCTCTTCACTTCCAAATGATTGCAATGCCTCTCCTGCAAGGGCGCAGAACGAGACAAAGGATGAGATGAATGAGTTGACTTAAGTAGGCTTCAGAAGGTGGGTAATAACAAACTCCACTGAGCTAAAGGAGCATGGTCTAACCCAATGCAAAAAAGCTGAGAACCTTGATAAAAGGATACAGGAGCTGCTAACTAGAATAACCAATTTCGAGAGGAACATAAATGACCTGATGGAGCTGAAAAACACAGCACAAGAACTTCGTGAAGCATACATAAGTATCAATAGCCAAATCAATCAAGCAGAAGAAAGGATATCAGAGCTTGAAGACCACCTTGCTGAAATAAGGCATGCAGACAAGATTAGAGAAAAAAAGAATACAAAGCAATGAACAAACCCTCCCAGAAATACGGAACTATGTAAAAAGACTGAATCTATGATTGAATGGAGTACCTGAAAGAGATAAGAAGAATGGAACCAAGTTGGAAAACACACTTCAGGATATCATCCGGGAGAAGTTCCCCAATGCAGTGAGACAAGCCAACATTCACATTCAGGAAACACAGAGAACACCACTAGATACTGCACAAGAAGATCAACTCCAAGACACATAATCATCAGATTCTCCAAAGTTGAAATGAAGGAAAAAATGTTAAGGGCAGAAAGAGAGAAAGGTCAGGTCACCTACAAAGGGAAGCCCGTCAGACTAACAGTGGATCTCTCAGCAGAAACCCTATAAGCCAGAAGAGAGTGGGGGCCAATATTCAACATTCTTTTTTTTTTTTTGAAACGGAGTCTCGCTCTGTCGCCCAGGCAGGAGTGCAGTGGCGCAATCTTGGCTCACTGCAAGCTCTGCCTCCTGGGTTCACGCCATTCTCCTGCTTCAGCCTCTCCGAGTAGCTGGGACTACAGGCACCCGCCACCATGCCCGGCTAATTTTTTGTGTTTTTAGTGGAGACGGGGTTTCACCATGGTCTCGATCTCCTGACCTCGTGATCCACCCGCCTTGGCCTCCCAAAGTGCTGGGATTACAAGCGTGAGCCACCACGCCCAGTCCAATATTCAACATTCTTAAAGAAAAGAATTTTCAACCCAGAATTTTATATCCAGCCAAACTAAGCTTCATAAGTGAAGGAGAAATAAAATCCTTTTCAGACAAGAAAATGCTAAGGGATTTCATCACCACCAGGCCTGCCTTACAAGATCTCCTAAAGGAAGCTCTAAATATGGAAAAGAAAAACTGGTACCAGCCACTGCAAAAACACACTAAAATATAAAGACCAATGACACTATGAAGAACCTGCATCAACTAGTGTGCAGAATAACCAACTAGCATCATGATGACAGGATTAAATTCACACATAACAATATTAACCTTAAATCTAAATGGGCTAAATTCTCCAATTAAAAGACACACACTGGCAAATTGGATAAAGAGTCAAGACCCAACAGTGTGCTGTATTCAGGAGACCCATCTCACATGCAAAGACACAAATAGGCTCAAATAAAGGGATGGAGGAAAATTTACCAAGCAAATGGAAAGAAAAAAAAATCAGAGGTTGCAATCTTAGTCTCTGATAAGACAGACTTTTTTTTTTTGAGATGGAGTCTCACTCTGTTGCCCAGGCTGGGGCGTAGTGGCGCAATCTCAACTCACTGCAAACTCTACCTCCCATGTTCAAGCAATTCTCCTGCCTCAGCCTCTCAAGTAGCTGGGATTACAGGTGCCCAGCACCATGCCTGGCTAATTTTTGTATTTTTAGTAGAGACAGCATTTCACCATGTTGGCTAGGCTGGTCTCGAACTCCTGACCTCAAGTGATCCACCCTCCTCAGCCTCCCAAAGTGCTGGGATTATAGGCATGAGCCACCACGCCTGGCCTAAAACAGACTTTAAACCAAAAAAGATAAAATAAAAAATAAAAAGACAAGGTCATTACATTATGGTAAAGGGATCAATGCAACAAGAAGAGCTAAATATCATAAATATATACGCACCCATTACAGGAGCACCCAGATTAATAAGACAAGTTCTTAGAGACCTATAGAGACACTTAGACTACCACATGATAATAGTGTGAGACTTTAACATCCCATTGTCAATATTAGACAGATCAATGAGAGAGAAAATTAACAATGATATTCAGGACTTGAAGTCAGCTCTGGATCAAGTGCAACTAACAGACATCTACAGAACTTTCCAACCCAAATCAACAGAATATACATTCTTCTCAGTGCCACATGGCATTTATTCTAAAATTGACCACATAGTTGGAAGCAAAACACTCCTCAGCAAATGCAGAAGAACTGAAATCATAATAAACAGCCTCTCAGACCACAGTGCAATCAAATTAGAACTCAGGATTAAGAAACTCACTCAAAACCTTACAACTACATGGCAATGGAACAACCTGTTCCTGAATGACTCCTGGTAAAAAATGAAATTAAGGCAGAAATAAATAAGTTCCTTGAAACCGATAAGAACAAAGAGACAACATATACAAATCCCTGGGACACAGATAAACCAGTGTTGAGGGAAATTTATAGCACTAAGTGCCCACATCAGAAAGCTAGAAAGATGTCAAATCAATACCCTAACATAACAATTATAAGAGCTAGAGAAGCAAGAGCAAACAAATCCAAAAGCTCACAGTAGACGAGAAATAACTAACATCAGAGCAGAACTGAAGGAGACAGAGATACGAAAAACCCTTCAAAAAATCAGTGAATCCAGGAGCTGGTTTTTGAAAAAATCGATGAAATAGATAGACTGCTAGCTAGACTAACGAAGAAGAAAAGATAGAAGAATCAAATAGACACAATAAAAAATGATAAAAGGGATATCACCACTAACTCCACAGAAATACAAACTACCATCAGAGAATACTATAAAGACCTCTTTGCAAATAAACTAGAAAATCTAGAAGAAATGAATAAATTCCTGGACACATGCACCCTCCCAAGACTAAACCAGGAAGAAATTGAATCCCTGAATAGACCAATAACAAGTTAAGAAATTGAGGCAGTAATTAATAGTCTACCAACCAAAAAAAAAAAAAAAAGCTCAGGACCAGACGGATTCACAGCCAAATTCTACCAGAGGTACAAAGAGGACCTGGTACTATTCCTTCTGAAACTATTCCAAACAATTGAAAAGGAGGGACTCCTCCCTAACTTTTTTTATGAGGCCAGCATCATCCTGATACCAAAACCTGGCAGAAACACAACAAATAAAGAAAACTTCAGGCCAATATCCCAGATAAACATCAATGCAAAAATCCTCAATAAAATACTGGCAAACTGATTCCAGCAGCACATCAAAAAGCTTATCCACCATGATCAAGTCGGCTTCTTCCCTGGGATGCAAGGCTGGTTCGACATACACAAATCAATAAAAGTAATCCATCACATAAACAGAACCAATGACAAACACCACATTATCATCTCAATAGATGCAGAAAGGCCTTCGATAAAATTCAACATCTTTCATGTTAAAAACTCTCAATAAACTAGGTATTGATGAAACATATCTCAAAATAATAAGAGCTATTTATGACAACCCCCCAGCCAATATCATACTGAATGAGCAAAAGCTGGAAGCATTCCCTTTGAAAACCAGCACAAGACAAGAATGCCCTCTCTTACCACTCCTATTCAACATAGCGTTGGAACTTCTGGCCAGGGCAATCAGGCAAGAGAAAGAAATAAACAGTATTCAAATAGGAAATGAGGAAGTCAAATTGTCTTTCTTTGCAGATAACATAATTTTATATTTAGAAAACCCCATCATCTCAGCCCAAAAACTCCTTAAGCTGATAAGCAATTTCAGCAAAGTCTCAGGATACAAAGTCAATGTGTAAAAATCATGAGCATTCCTTTACAACAACAATAGACAAGCAGAGAGCCAAATCATGAATGAACTCCCATTCACAATTGCTATAAATTTAATAAAATACCTAGGAATACAATTTACAAGGGATGTGAAGGACCTCTTCAAGGAGAACTGTAAACCACTGCTCTCAAGGAAATAAGAGAGGACACAAACAAGTGGAAAAACATTCCACCCTCATGGATAGGAAGAATCAATATCGTGAAAATGGCCTTACTGCCCAAAGTAATTTATAGATTCAATGCTATTCCTATCAAGCTACCATTGACATTCTTCACAGAATTAGAAAAATCTACTTTAAATTTCACATGGAACTAAAAGAGCACTGTATAGTCAAGACAATCCTAAGCAAAAGAACAAAGCTGGAGGCATCACACTACCTAACTTCAAATTATACTAAAAGGCTACAGTGACCAAAACAGCATGGTACTGGTATCAAAACAGACATATAGACCAATGGAATAGAACATAGACCTCAGAAATAACAGCACACATCTAAAACCATCTAATTTTTGTTGGGGAGAAGATTCCCTATTTAATAAATGATGTTGGGAAAATTGGCTAGCCATATGCAGAAAACCAAAACTGGACCCCTTCCTTATACCTGATACAACAGTTAACTCAAGATAGATTAAAGACTTAAATGTAAAACCCAAAACCACAAAAACCCTAGAAGAAAACCTAGGCAATATCATTCAAGACATAGGCATGGGCAAAGACTTCATGACTAAAACACCAAAAGCAATTGCAACAAAAGCCAAAATTAACAAATGGGATCTACTTAAACTAAAGAGCTTATGTACAGCAAAATAAGCTGTCATCAGAGCGAACAGGCAACATACAGAATGGGAGAAAAATTTTGCAATCTACCCATCTGACAAAGGGCTAATATCCAGAATATACAGGGAAGTTAAACAAATTTACAAGAAAAAAATAAATGACCCCATCAAAAAATGGGCAAAGGATAGGAACAGACACTTCTCAAAAGACGATATTTATTTGGCCAGCAAACATATGAAAGAAAAAAACACAATGAGATGCTACCTCACAGCAGTCAGAATGGCAGCCATTAGAAAGTCAAGAAACAATAGATTCTGGAGAGGATGTGGGGAAATAGGAACATTTTTACACACTGTTGGTGGGGATACAAATTAGTTCAACCATTGGGAAGACAGTGTGGCAATTCCTCAAGGATCCAGAACCAGAAATACCATTTGACCCAATAATCCCATTACTGGGTATATACTCAAGGGAATATAAATTATTCTACTATAAAGATATATTCACACATATGTTTGTTGAAGCACTATTTGCGATAGCGAAGACATGGAACTACCCAAATGCCCATCAATGATAGACTGGGTAAAGAAAATGTGGTACATGTACACCATGGAATACTATTCAGCCATAAAAAATAATGAGTTCATGTCCTTTGCAGAGACATGGATGAAGCTGGAAGCCATCATCCTCAGCACACTAACACAGGAATGGAAAACCCAACACTGCATGTTCTCACTCATAAAAGGGAGTTGAACAGTGAGAACACATGTACACAGGGAGGGGAACAACACATACCAGGGTCTGTCAGAGGGTTGGGAGCAAGGGGTGGGAGAGCATTAGGACAAATACTTAATGCACGTGAGGCTTAAAACCTAGATGACCCGGTTGATAGGTGCAGTAAATCATCATGGCACATGTATACCTATGCAACAAACCTGCACATTCTGCACATGTATCCTGGGACTTAAAATAAAAAAAATTTAAGAAGAAAATGTGGTACATATACACAGTGCTATGGTATTCAGCCATAAAAAAGGATGATATCTTGTCATTTGCAACAACATGGACAGAACTGAAGACCCTTTTGTTAAATGAAATAAGCCAGACACAAAAAGACAAACACTGCATGTTTTCACTTATTTGTGGGTCTAAAAAATCAAAACACTCGAACTTATGGATATAGAGACTAGAAGAATGGTTTACCAGAGGCTGGGAATGGTAGTGAGGGGTTGGCAGGGGGCTGGGAATGGTTTATGGGTACAAAAAGTAGAAAGAATGAATAAGACCTGTTATTTGATAGCACAGCAGGGTGACTATAATAATAGTCAATAATAGTCAATACTAACTTGTACATTTCAAAATAACTAAGTGTGTAATTAGATTGTTTGTAACACAAAGGAGAAATGCTTGAAGGGATGGATGCCTGTAACAAAACATCTCATATATACCATAAACATATACACCTACTATGTATGCAAAAATTTTTTAAAAATTAAAAGAAAATAACTACAACCCATTCTTAGTTATTCTAATAGCTTAAAATTGTTTGCTATTTGCCAAACATTGTTCTAAACACTTTAACTGCAGTATGTCATATTCACACACACCCAAAAAAAAACTGTAAGATAGCTATAATAATTACACCGGTTTTATATTAGGAAACTAACATATACAGAGATTAAGTGATTGGCTACAAGTGAAATGATGGTGGTGGATCTCAACTAGATCCTGCTCTATCTCTGCCTATTAGGCACAGTGGTTAAAGAAAAGTGACTTATCTAAATGACGGCCAAAGTTGTAATGGAGGAAATTGTTCTTGCTTCGGTCAGAAAGACATTTTTCTACCTATGTATCCAAACAAGCAGCCACATTCCTTTTGTGTATTTTTGTTTGGGTTTAAAAGTTTTAATGCTTGCCTTCCTTCCTTCTTTCCTTCCTTCCTTCCTTCCTTCCTTCCTTCCTTCCTTCCTTCCTTCATCTTTCTTTCTTTCATTGTCATTTTAAAATTACAGAAAGTATATTGAAATTTTTCTGTGTTTACAATCCTGCACAATTGAAGATGATGATAAATGAGTACAGCGAAGATGGCAAGATGCTTGATGGTGGCTTCCACCTATGAGAGTGTCTTGGAGAAGCATACCTAGAGCATGTAAAAAAGGGGTGAAAATCCAAGAAATTCAATAAAATCTCCATATGGGACATTTTAGAAATCATCCAAGAAAAAAAAAGGACTGCTTTCTCCTGAGAGGAGCTCATGTTTGTCTCTGCCCCTGTTCCCCTGCTGTCTTTCAAAAGAACACAGCCAAACAGTTCTTACTTCCCAAGATACATTGTTTTAAGAAAGAATCTAACAAATGTTACGAAGAAGGACCCAGCATTTTAAGTAACGGTCCATTTCATGTATAGATACAACAAACCAGTTCTTAAGAATATTTAAAAGTGTATTATGGTAGATCTTATATGCTATTTCATATGCAAAATAAATTTATCAAAAATAGAAATAAAAATGTTTTTGAAATCAGCTTCTTTAAAATTTGTTATAAAACTCCTTTACTACTATGACAATAATGGCATGAAGTATACTTTATACAATATATACTAGATTATTTACGGTCTATTCATCTTTTTTATTAACTATTTTTTAAAAAATACTGAACAGCATTCTACTACCATCCAGCCTACTTCCAGTATATCACAAGTTATTATGTGCCCAAGAAATGGAAATTTATTCCAGTATTAGCCTAAGATAAATAGATTAAGAATTACTTTTATCTTATAGGCCTTTTTGGAAGTTATGAGGCATCTTTCAGTGAATAAGAATGAGCAATATTAGCAAACATATTTCCTAATGTTGACTCGATAAGGGGATAGCTATACTCTTTTCTGGTTTCCTCAACAGCCCTGGCAGCCTCAGGTCTTGGAGTGCTCCTAAAGTCACCAGGTTCCTGTTTTCATCCCTGTGAGTATCTAAGGATACAGCATCAAGAAACATCCTATATCTTTTATGCTTAGATGCTAACAGGAATGTAAACAAGAACCTAGCAACTTTAGGAGCACTCTGAGTGTAGGTATACAAGTATAGGTATAATTATAAGTACAGGTATATAAACATAAATGTATATAAATATGGATATATAGATATATGTTCCTATTACATACATTTTCCTTTCCACTAATATAACCAAGACTTGACTGCCAAAATAAAAAGTTGAATGATATACGTGTGCTGAAAGCCTCAAAATACTTCAGGCGAATACTTTGATTTTGGATTCCATTAACTGAAAGAACCTTTTCTTTCCCATTTATGGAGTACCAGAGGAAAAGAACACTGAACCTAAAACGAAGAGACTGGAGTTTTACTCCCAGTTTTGCCACCATTATATTTATTGTGTGAGCTTGGAGAAGCCAAGGTGTTCAAACTTAAACGCTCCCATCTGCAAAATGTTGGCAATAGACTAGAGAACCTTCACAATCCCTACTCACCCCATATTCTTTGTATTCTCTTTCTTTGTGTGTGTGTGTGTGTGTTTATGCTGCTCAATATGCAATATCTGAAACTGCTTTTGAAAATGTAAATTACTCAATTGACCCACTAGGTGGTAGCAAATTTCTGGTTACTGTATGATTGCAGGCTTCCAACCACTTTCATAACCTTCTAAGTTCTGCCATCAAGAAGTTAGTGAAAAGGACTTTGCCTTGTTGGTCAAAAATCATAAGTTTTACTCTCAGCTCTGCCATTTACTACTTGCATGACCTTGGGCAAATGAGTATTGCAGGGTTTTTGATTTCCCACCATAAAATCAAAGGGAGTCTTGCAGATCTAAAACTTTTTGCATATTGTTACCATAATAAAAAACAAGACATTTAAACAGTAATGTCCTCCTTTTTACTTTGAGCCATTCAAATAGTCTGAATGTGACACAAAGAAAAATTCCATTTTCTATCAAATAATTAATATTTTTTGGTTTCCTCTTCTAAAAATTGGGGGAAATAATAGTATCCATCCCTTAAAGGGTATTGTATTGATTGAATAAGATCACAGAAATACAGCAGTTAATAAATGTTAGCAACTATTTTGGGCAGTGGGTATTTTTTTAATTATTATGATTTTGTCCCTTGCCATTTGGATGCCCTCGGATCATTCACCACTCCTCTCTCCTAATAATTGTATACTTATGCCAGTGGCTATAGACTGGTTCAGAGACTGCACAGAACAGCCATGGGCCCAGAAATACTTCATGGAATCCTCTCTAGTCTAAGATGCTGTAAAAATTTTCAGATCCTTGATCTGTAAGTCTAGAAGGAACCTAGGTCTTTTGATTTAATCCATCTTTGCTAAAATTTCTTGACAGGGCCATCTAAGAGCCCTCTGAGCTGGATTTGCAGCCTGTGTTCACTTAGATTCCCCTTAAAGAGAGGAGAGTCAGCCTGAAGGCTTCCAGGTAAACATAGTGGGCTTCCAATCTTAGCAAAAATCTACACAGACCAGTAACTCTTAAAGATACCTAACCTAGATTGCAGAAGCCAAAGTATTTGGTTCCTCCTTTAATTGGCTCTGTTTAATTACAACAGTTATCAATTATATTGCTTCAATTAAAACTATTGCTACATATTATCTGAACACAGCAGCCATGTTCTCTTAAGTATTGTTTTAAATCCCTGAAGACCTGAAATGCCAAGGAGGCCAGAGGCAAGAGGCACCAAGTCATTGAGGTAAATACAATTCCTAGGCTCCACCCTGCTCCTCTGCCCTCATTAGCTATCATCACTTTTGAAAATATTTGATATGATAACTTAGCAGAATTAAGGTAAAAAAGCAGAGCAGAAACTAACTATAGTTATTACCAGGAACCATTCCCTTACTTGCCCCATGCCTTTCTTCCAAAAACTACACCACAACACACTTTTCCATTTTCTTTTTCTTAAATAATTTATTGTTCAGCATTTCTTTAGAAGTAGTACAGGTGCTTTCTGATACTTTATTCTGTGCAACAGGGTGAGCCCAGTCAAAATATTCGTGCTGATAAGGAACTGTGAGTCAGAGAATATGGCCCAAGCCAGGGCAAATGCAGCAGAGGATGCAGCTCAGGCACTCAAGAGCAGAGCAGATCATAAGAAACCAGAACCAGGAACGAGTGGGGTCTAGAAACACTCCCATACCCTTTATCCTTAGATGCTAACGGAGATGCAAACAAGAACCTAGAGACTTTAGGAGCACTCAGAAACCTCAGGCCGCCAGAGGTGTCGAGGAAACCAGAAAAGAGTGTGGCTACCCCATTAATGAGTCAGTGTTAGGAAATCTGTCTGCTTACACTGCTGGTTCTTGTTCACTGAAAGATGCCTCAGGACTTCCAAAAAGGCTAATAAAACTAAAGTAGTACTGGAATGCACATCCCACATTTAGAAATAGGAATGAATACAAAATTGGAGAAAGGGGGAAAAGGAAATAAAAAAGGCTGACCTCCAATTATGTATTCTTTAGCTCAGGGAATATTCTGCAGACGCAAACCAACTATCACTAGCAACACTGTGATCTCACTGAGGGCAGACACCAAACCTGGGCTGCCCTTTCTATCACCAGTGACCAGTCTGGTACCTGCCACATATATGCTGTCAAAGAATGTTTGCCTTCGTTACTGCTGTTGTGGATGATGCAACTGAGTATATACCAAGGTGAAAGCTTGTGATATTGTCCTGCTTCTAAATGACCAAAGTGCATGGTTCTGACCTTTAACCCTCTCCTAACCTTCAAGCTGAACGCTCATGTGAGCATGTGAAAGTTTAACCACTCCAAACAGGAAGTAAGACCAGGGTGCAGACTTTAAAGGGATGTAAACTCCCTGTGTGCCTATTACAGTTGGTGGCTCCTAACACCCTGAACACCCTTCCAGCTAATGATGAGTTTACAGAATTGGTTTGTAAACATGGTCCAATAGGCTGGAAGCCAGAAGATCTATACCCTAAGCCTAGTGTTGTCACCTGCTAGCTGTATAATCTGAAGCAAGTCACTTAACTCTATTTGCTTTTCTTTTTTTTAAGTTAGGTCAATTGCCTCTAATGTTCATTTCAGGGACAATATTCTGATTCTAAGCTGATCATAAAGAAGAGAAAATTAGATTTAACAGGGCCAACTAGTGTTCCTGATCTTTGTAAATTCCCACACAGTCTTTGCCTCACCCTAATCCACATACTTTGCAGTGTGTGAACAACTAAACTGCTTATGGGAGGATTAACTGGTAACATAAATGAAAGGAGTATTCCACCAAATTACATGTAATCATCTTTTTGTGTACTTTAGGGCAGGAGTAAACTCTTGTCATTTCAACACATGCTAAATTGGTTAGCTAACAGCCTAAGAAAAAAATTTAAAATAACTTTAAGTGAAGATATAAAATATAAGAATTGTATGCTTCATCCAATAAACCTTATATGGAATGGCCTTTATGTTTACTACAGATGTCACATGAAATAATGATGAAATTAGCAAATGTTGACAGATTAAACCATCAGTAGGCAACTGACTGGAAAAATCGGCCAACAGAGGTAGAATTCTGTTTGCAGATACTCAGTTTGCAGCCCTGGGCCACTGAAGGTTATGGCAAATTGTGTCACTGAGTTGATAATAGCTCAACTCTTTAATATGAGATTTTCAAGCAGGCTAGAAAGGGACAGGGGCAGGGGATAATGAGTTTGGGAGCTAAGGCAGCCCTGGGAGAGGCTACTAAGAAGTTAACTTTAATCTCCAAAAAATCAATCCCCTTGGCATCACCATTCCACCAGGATACTCAGTATTGTCCATGAAACTTATCATAAAAGTCCTTAAGTTCAAAGCACATCACTTTCCAATCTAATAAAAAATTTTCTATTTAATTCCTGTGTGAAGTAAGATGGGGAAAGTACATTCTACCTTGTCTCTCCCACTGAATGTAACCAAAAACCTATACAGAATGAACGAAGTAGACATTTGAAGACTCTGAAAAGTAAATAGCAGCAGGCAGATGAGTGATGAAGACCAAATCTAAAGTACCCTAACCACTCGTGTGTGTACCGTGTTTTCCACTGATGTCCTCTGGCCTAAACTCTAACCAGCCTAAAACCAGAAGTAGGCATCACTGAAAACAGAAAGAGCTCTAAGGGAAGCCCCGTAGTTTAGACTTGAGAAGTGGGCAGGGGGTCATTTGGCAGGGGATGCTGCCAGTATCTAAAATTCTGAGGAATTAGAAACTTTCTCTCCACTTGGGGGAGCTCAGATTCCAAAACCTAAGAGGGTGGGGTAAGCCCCATTGTTTTCTTCCTTCTCTATCATTCTACTACTTAGCCACAGCACTGGTAGAATCATAAGAAGTGCCAGGCAGAAGAGATTAAATAAAAGTCCAGCTTTCCGGAAGCAAGACTGAAAAAGGGGAGCTTCAGGGAACTGGAAAGTAATGGAGATATCACAGAGAGAACCCAAGAAAAGCAACCCAGAAAAGTTGGTTCTGAGCTCCTAGGCTCATCTCCAAACTATAGATGCATGGATCTGCCCTAATCAGCATACCAAAGACTCTGAAAACTAAACTAAAAGTTAAATCATTGCTCAGGTCTTAGACTGACCACTGAATAGTTATACACATGGGTCTGGTCCAAATAACACTGCAAAGACTGAAAACAGAAACAACAGAAGAGGTATCGTAACAGACCATGGAGGTATTAAAAGAAAAATTAGGAAATACTATGAAGTACTCTATGCATATACTTTTTAAAATACAAATGAACTAGACCAGTTGCTTGAAATCCACAACTACTTAAACTCATTCAAGATGAAATAGAAAATGGGAAGAGTCTTATAAGTATTAAGGGAATTAATTTTGTAGTTTGAAACATACCAAACAGAAATTTCCAGCCCCACATGGTTTCATTGGTGAATTCTACCAAACATTAAAAGAAAAAAATTGCACATATTCCACACAATCTTTTCCAAAATTTTCCACTTTACTTTAAGAGGCCAGCCTTACTCTAATATCAAAACCAGACAAGGATAATAGAAAAAAACTACTAGCCAATATTGCTTATGAACATAGATACAAAAATCTTCAATAAAATATTAACATATATATATACTCATGCACCACGACCAAGTGGAGTTTATTCTAGGAGTGTAAAGGCTTATTTAAATATCAGTCGATATATTAGGTTGGTGCAAATTTTGCCATTAAAAGTAATGTCAAAAAAAGCGATTACTTTTGCACCAATCTAACAGTTCACCACATATAAGAAAAACTACAAACGCTACAGAAGAAAGACCAAAAATTCAATCAATTAATGCAGAAAAAAGCATTTGACAAATTCAATTCAATTCATGATCCAAAAATCTCAAAAAACTAAAAATAGAAGGAAACTTTCTCAATGTAATATTACTAACATCATGTTTAATTGTGAAGGGCTGAATGTTTTCCTCCTCATAATGAGAACAAGGCAAGGGTACAACTCTTACCACTCCTATGCAACACTGTACTGGAAGTCATAGTCAGTGCAATGGGGTGCAAAAAAGGAATAAAATGCATACAGATTTGAAAGAAAGAAATAAAACTTTTCCTATTTGCAGATGATATGATTGTCTACGTAGAAAATAAAACCTTCCAGAACTGTGTGTTTAACAAAATTGCAGTATACAAGGTCAATGTACAAATATCAATCATATTTCTATATACTAGTGATGAACAATTGAAAAGTGACTTTTTAAAAATACCATTTACATTAACTTAAAAAAGTTATGTGTGAGTTTAACAAAAGACGTACAGGATCTGTAGGGTAAAAATTACAAATGCTGCTGAAAGAAAGCAAGTAAGACTTGAAAATTGAGAGATATACTATGTTCATTGATGGGAAAACTCAATGTACTAAAGATGTCACTTCTCCCAAATTGATCTACTCATACAATGCTATTTCAATCAAAATCCCACAAGATATTTTGTTGACACAAACAATCTGATCCTATAATTTATGTAGAAAAGCAAAGGAATTAGAATCACCCAAACAATTTTAAAGGAGAATAAAGTTGCAGGATTCACATTGCCGTTTTTAAAACTTCTTATAAAGTGACAGTCATCAAGACAGTGTGTCATTGGCAAAGAGACAGACACATCAATCAAGGGAAAAAAATGAAGAGTCCAAAAATAGACCCACACAAATATGACCAGTTGATTTTTAACAAAGATGTAAAGACAAGTCAATAGGGGAAAATAGTTGTTAAGCAAATGGCTTTGGAACAATTCTGTATCTATAAGCAAAAAAAAAAAAAAAAAAAGAAATCATTACCTAAATCTCATACCTTATCTGTTAATTAACACAAAATGGATCATACATCTAAATGTAAAATGTAAAATTATAAAATTTTTAAAAGCAAACATATAGGGTTAGAATTCATAGGCATGTACACCAAAAAAGTCAATTTTACTACATGCTTATTTTAAAAATAAAATTTTTAAAAACTTAACTCATCCTCTGATTTATGTTCATCGCTATAGACAATAGGTAGCAAAAGATCACATAAGCCTTTTAAAAAGATGACAATGAGATAGTAAAATTTTAACTAAATTTAAATTTTTGACTCCAGAAAAATTCCCTAACGAATAAAAATACCAACTTTTGCTATAAGCCTGGTTGGTTATTTCTCCTCAGTTCACACCATTGCACTATGCTTACAAATTTGTGGTCTTGCTGAAGATGTCTGTTATGAGTTTAAGGGCGTGGGTAGAGAAAAGCCAGTGTCAAGAAAAGTGTCCTAGCTTATATTCAATAGGCTAAAAGTTTCAGGTGTACCACCATAACTTAATCTCTAACCCACTCGGACTTATCTACGCCCCCTGTGGGGAACATCACTAAAGAACAGAAAAGGTACAAAGAGAAAGATGAGGCATCAAAAAAATGAATAGCACAATGTGGCAGATAGTAGGTATATTAGTTTTCCATTGCTGCTCTAACAAATTATCACAAACTGAAAGGCTTAAAACCACACAATGTATTCTCTTACCTTTATGTAGCTCAGGGGCCTGACACAGGTCTCACTGGCTAAAATCAAGTTGTCAGCAGGACTACCTTCCATTCTGGAAGCTCTAGGGAAGAATAGGCTCTAAGTAGGGAATAGCTCTGATGGAAAGGAACCAGGAGAAAGAGAGACAGTGAGAAAGAGAGAGAGGGAAGGTTGAAGAGTCGTTGGAGAGGCAGGAGAGAGGGAATAATAGAGCAAAGCTGAAAAGTTGGGAAGGTGAGAAGAGATGGGTCCAGAGTATAAGCAGAGGGATTTTTGGTGACAGAGGAGTAACCACGCCTTTTTCACACTAATGAGAGAAGAGGAGGAAAGGATGAGCACAGATATAGGTAGGATTATTTTAGCATGGTGATTGGAAATTGAGGGAATTTTGTAATGATTAAAGTAACTATGTGTCCTAGCTTATCTGGAACAATCCTGGTCAACACTTATTGTCTTGGTATAAAGTTATAAGAGCATCCCCTTTGACTCTCAAAGCTGTCTCGGTCTAGATGAGAAATTGTATGGTCACCCAACTTAGACTGCTTTTTGTTTTTCCTCAGTAGCACTGGAGTTGGGATGTGGGCACAGATTTTAGGAATGTGAAAAGGTATGAAATACTGGCTGTGGAGAATAGGAGAGCAAGCTGACCAGAGCAAAAGAGGATATAAGGCAGCATTATAGGCCCAAGGGATTTGGGACTTCAAGTTTTTAGAGGCACCATTTTATATCTGTCACTGGACAATAACCCTCTAAGACCTGCAATAATGTGCCTACTTACAAGTAAGGAAGCTGACTCAGAGAGGTCATATAACTTGTTCAAGGACACAGTAATAAGAGGTAGATCTTGGATTCAAAACCAGGTCTTTCTGATTCCAAGATGTGTGTACTTAATCACTACACTTCATTGTTATGGGGCCTCTGGGGGTTTTAGGTAGTTTGAAGTGCTACCTGTCCTCTTGACTACCATGCTATATTGTCTATATTTTCTACATTTGTGATATAGAGTTGCCATTGCTTCAATTATATACATACATCTTTATATTCCAAATCTGTAAATTACATTTTTGGAAAAGACTTCTTTCATACCATGTGGAAATTTGAAAACAAAGCTAAGAGAATGAAGACCCTTGGGTATAAATTATTACTTTGTGCTCTCAGCTGAATTATTACAACACACTGGTATGAGGAAAGGTCACTAGTAACATGTTACTAATAATAATTATCACAGGGCAGTTTGCATATGACTTATTTTGAAAAACAGCATTAGAGGAGATTCAAAATCATCTTTACATGTGTACAATGGGAGGAAGGCATGATCCCTGTAAGTCTAAAAACCAGACAAATTTTCTCCTTGCCTTCTCCTAATGCCAGATTTATCAATGATTGTAAAACTCTTACCACTTTCAAATTGCTGTGGATATGCAAGGAGGAAAAGGGGAAATATTGATGTGGATTCTTTGAAGCGTTTAAGAAAAAAGCAACCTGGAACATCAAAGCTTTATTGGTATTTTGTGTTGCTAAAAATAAATTTTCTATCACCTTTTGGATAGAAGGAGTTGGGCTTTTAGCGTAAACATTGTCATGAACCTTTCATGCTTATGCAAAGGTGATAGACGATTCTGTTCTGAAAGGCTGAATTTGTAATAAAAGAAATCTAACTACTCCAAAAAGCAATGTAAAAGGCTATTTTCTGTGGTCACGGCAGCATTTCTGAAAGATTGTCATGGGGTTAACTGGTTTGGTTTCTCTTGGACAGCAAGAGTAAAGTTAAAATGAGGTTTTCTCAGTAAGAAAAGTGAATAAATCCTAGAAATTTAGTTGAGGGCTGAGGAATGACTGATAGAGTTTAGGAATAGGATTTCTACTTTTCTGCATTGTAATTACCTTATGTTTTCATAAACTTTCTGTTTATTCAATGGGTTTTTAATGAACTTGTACTATGTGCCAAGCAATATTGCACTGCATGGAGAGTAGTTATGAGATAGCAGGGGTGGGAAAAATGGTGGGGAAGCTGGGTAAAGCCACAGCCAGATGACAGTAAGTTCTATCTGTGGATTCCCAGGACTTGTGAAGGAGTCTGCACTGTGTGACTTCACATAGGATAAAGACCCAGATGAGAATAATTTGGGCATTGAAAGGAAGCCGAATCTAAGAAGCTAGTAGGCCCTTGTATTATGTCTATAATAACATGAATTTAATTCTCAAACTATCAGGTATATTACCTTCAGTAAGAGACAAAAAGATAGCATCAGAAATACTGCTCAGGGAATTGAGCTTAAATTTCATTTATGTGTATTGCATACATGAATGCCATCATTTATCATGAGTGCTTACTGTGGAAGACAGGTTGAGAATCACTGGTACCTCTGTTCACCAGGAATACCAGGAAAACTAACATGGAACAACAGTGATATGTCAATGTAATTTACTGAAAAGCAATATAGATATCCTCTATCTGACAGAATCCTAGATTATATTTCCCTTTAGCTATAGAGAGATGGAGATGTTTTTATTTTCAACACAAGGGTACCCGTTGTAAATAGTTCTTCAATCTACCCTATTTGATCATGGTTATATGATTAATCAAGTAATTATTCTTGAAAAACTAAAATTATGTAAGAATAATTTTAGTTATTAAGGTATTTTTCCATCCATTATTCTATTTTCTTTCTAAAGTTTTCTCCAGTAATGAAATTATGTTCATTTTATTCCACATAAATCAATAATTATTGCCTTTCTATGTTTCCTGATTACATTTATCATGTTAAGATACACTTCCAAATTCAGTTTAGGCTTACATTTAATCATATGTAATGCACTTATTTGGTTTTCTAAGCACACAGGCTATCAAATGGACTTTTAATCAAACCTCATGCTTATGAAGTTTTTGACCTAAAACATAAGGTTATAGGCATCTGGCTAATATTAATGAGATATGCAGAACTTATGAAAACAAAATAAAACCATTTCTACTTTAAGTCACATATAAATAAGTTTTCTTTTGCTTATGTGTACAATTTCTCCTTAGTTTCAGATTTGTCTTAAACATGTCCAGTACCTTTTTCTGTTCTGTGTCAGACTACTAAAATTCATCAGTTAGTTTGGTCTGCTATGGCAATCATACAAATGGCCTCCCAAAGATGTCCATATTCTAATCATGGAAACTTGTAAATACATTGAGTTACACAGCAAAAGGAATTAAGGTTGTGAATCAGCTGACCTTAAAATAGGGAAAGTATTTTGGTTTATCTGGGTGGGTCCAATATGATTACAATATGATTATCAAATATAGTTGAGAATTTAAGAAAGATAAGGACTAAGATATGTTGGAAATGGGATGGAGGCCACTTGTGATGTTATCAAGACCACTTCAGTTGAATAGTGGGGGTGGAAACCAGATGGTAGTGGTTAGAGGTGTAGTCAGAATTGAGGAAACAAGTAGAAAACTTGTAGATATATTGTCCTTAAAAGTGGAAGAAGGAAGCAGGGGAGAGGCAATGTTACTGGCTTTGAAGATGGAGAAAAGGGACCATGAGCCAAGGAACGTGAATGTCCTCTAAAAGCTGGAAAAGACAGCTTCAACTATTCCTCAACCTCTCCCAGTTAAAAACAAAGTCCCTCCTCAATCCCATGTGCCATACCAATTATCATCCTGTTTTTTGCCTCTCTTTTATAGAAAAATCTACTAGAAGTTTTCTACTTGTTTCTTCAATTCTGACTACACCTCTAACCACTGCCATCTGGTTTCCACCCCCACCATTCAACTAAAGTGGCCTTGATAACATCACAAGTGGCCTCCACCCCATTTCCAGTATATCTTAGTCCTTATCTTTCTTAATTCTCAACTACATTTGATAATATTAGTATTGCTGCCCTTCTCAATACTTTCTCCCATAACCCCATGACACCTCATTCTAAGTTTCTGGTTATCATTTAGTGTCCTTTGTGAACTTCTCCTCTTTTATCCATCCCTTATCATAAGTGTTCTTCAAGGTTCTGTGGTAAGACCTTTTATGTTCACACTTTACGAACCCTTCCTACATAATCTCATCTACTCACACGGCATCAATTACTATCGTCATGCTAATGGCTTCCGACTGTATGTCTCCAGCTAGATTTCTTTCATAGTTTTTAGATCAAAATGCCCACATCTTTTTAAATATTATGAAAACCTCAAACTCAACACATCCAAAACTAAACTTATCTTTTTCAAAATATTTGTCCCAACTTCGGTGTAGTACTCAATACCAGTAAATGGCGTGAATATTCACTAGTTTCCCTGTCCAAAAAATTGGGAATAATCCTTGGCTCTTTCTTCTCCCTCTTCCTCTATATTGAATCAGTTCTACTTCGTAAACATTGTTCAGATTAGTTCACTTATCATTCCCATTGAACTACCCCAATTCTATTCATTGTCATTTCTCATCTATATATTAGAACAACTCTCTAGAAAGAAGCTGCAAACACCAGCTAAAAGTATGCCAGAGATATACCTGCCTTGCTTCCCCTTAAGGGTAGCCTGCCTAAAAATAAAGGGGACCCAAAGGAAAGCAGAACAGATAAGTAAAAAGGAAGCAGATGCCTCCTATAGCACATGAACCCCCTGGGTAAGCCATGCCTGAAGCCACATTTCTCCCTGGAACTTTCCAGTTATCTGAATTTCATTTTTGGTTTTGATTTTTAAAGTTTACTGAATTTCCATAACTTTCAATTTGTAAGTCCTGACTTATAAAATTATTTAACTAGGATATAATCTACCTTTTACCCTCAGTTCCTAGCACAGTGCCTGGCCATGTACCGAATTTATTGAATGAATGATGTATATAAAACAGTTTCCATTCAATTTTATATTCACACCAACAATGTGCTTTAATTCACTCAAGAATTAAACATATTTCAAACGTATATTATGGATCAGGCACTAGCTAGGTGCTTAGAATACAGTCCTGAAGAAAACACAAAAGTCTTACTATAATGAAGTTTAGATTTAGTATGTCAAAAAATGAAAAGTAAAGAATTAAGGCGTGCTGGTTGGTACAGGATATCTTACTATTTTTCCATGAATCTTAGGAAAGCTGCTTGGATTTTTATGCAGCAAAATGTTATGCCTGAATCAAAGAAATCCTCCAGTGTTTGTCTCTCAGCATAAGATATTTATATGAAAGAATTGAGGACATGGTATCCCCTAAAAATTAGGTCCAAACAAACTCCAGGGCTTAAAATTCCATTAGAAACAAATTATTATTATAGAGTACTAAGGATTCAGGTCACAGAAACTCACTCAGTTCACTGACCCTTTAGCTCACTATTCAAGGAACCATGAAAAAGAAAAAAATGTTACTTAGAATAAGCAATCCTGGAGCTGAATACTGGATTCAAACAAAAGCTGTGTCCTCTTGGGAAACTTACCTGAACTTCCTAAACACTGTTTCCTCGTTTGTAGAAGGAGGACTATTAATACCTAATTCACTAGGCTTGTTTTGTTCACTTAAAAATTAGCCAGAGATCATTAAATTTTGGTTAAATGAATAAATGTTAATACAAATATTAAATGAGATGATATATTTGAAAGCATTTGTAAGCTGTAATGTGCTATCTAAATGTTAGTTGCTTTTGGTATTGTCATCATTATTATTATTCCGGTGAGAGCCAGAGGTGTGGGAAAGTTGATAAGAGAGTACTGGAAAGAGAAAGAAGTATGAGAACAGACTTGAAATGTGTCAAAGGAGAGTGGGCAAGGCTGCAATAAGCAACATTTCTAAGTAAAGTACTTTCTAAGTAGAGGGAGTTTGCTTTCACTGTTTCCAGTCTCTGGGCTCCCCTTCTTTGGTGCCCTAATCCACCAGGCACAGTGGCTCATGCCTGTAATCCCAGCACTTTGGGAGGCCAAGACAGGCGGATTGCTTGAGCCCAGGAGTTTGAGATCAACCTGGCCAACATGGCAAAACCATTTTAAAAATTAGCTGGGTATGGTGTCACACATCTGTAGTCCCAGCTACTGGGGAGATTGAGGTGGGAGGATTGCTTGGAACCAGGGAGGCTGAGGTTGCAGTGAGCTGTGATGGCACCACTGTGCTCCAGCCTGGGCGATAGAGGGAGACTGTCTCAAAACAAACAAACAAGAAAACCCTAATCCCACACCCTGTTTAAGAACCAAAATTACCTCTTCCCTCAACCACACCACACTTTCCTTAAAGGCTGGTTTTAGGAAAGAATCTGATTAAGTGATAATATTATAATGTTGTGGAAATGGCTATTGTTGTGCCTGCCACTTTGGGTTGCATCTTTTTTTCCCTGTGACTGTCACCTCCTCTTTAGTTACTCCTTAAGGCTAAAGTCCACCGTGACAGTAGTGGTCACTGGCTGACATTTTTCTTTTTTGTCTTGTGGTTTCCAATTTTTCTATAATAAATTGGAATATAATGAAAGGAGAAATACTATTTTAAAAAATAGATTTTTTAAAAAGCTATTCCAATAAGCAAGTAGCTTCCTTTATCTCCTTTGCTACCAGCTGCCACCTTAGCCTTCTAATGGTCTGCATGAGTGTCCCTATAGTGACCATTCTCTATTTTTTGGAAAACTAAATTAATTGAGCACAGTTGAAATCTAGATGTTCTAAACCTAAACTAACTTGTTTGCCCACCCCAGCTTTTGGAAATTTACAACGGATCCATAATGGCTTTTTGTCCTGTCTTATGGAGTTTTCAAAGTAAAGACTTGAGTTTTGGCAAAAACTCTATTTAAGTAATATCTTGGGATTCAAGGAAGAAGAAATTATCAGGAGAAAAGAAGCGTAAAGATACATACAGACTTTGGTTCTGCCATCTCGGAACCACTTTCCCAACTAACCTACTTAGCTTTACTACATAAAAATTTTATCATTTTCATTTAAATGGGTAGTTTACTACTAAAATATAATTCATAGTCCAATAAATCTTAACACAATAAACATCATGCAAGTAATTAGCTATATTGACTTAATTTTTTGTCATTTTAATGAAACAAACATTATTATACATTATCTGAATTGTATAAATTCCTGATATTGCATACCTCTTGTTCATAACCTTCAAAAGGGGAAGTAATATTAGTCACGGACATAAGATCTTTAGGATAACTGAGGCCACACTAAGGACAGAGATTGGACAGAGAAGTGGGTCAGACTTGGGAAGGAGAACCCTGTGAGCCATTGACAGTGGAAGCATGCATTAATTCTAATAGTCAGAGACCTACAAGAGGTCAAAACTCAGTTCAGAGCATGTGAGGGGTCATAGCAAACAGGAGAGTCTATGAATCAGAGGTTAAAAACAAGGGCAGAGTTTGAATACATGTCCTGAGTAAACTCAGCTAGCAGAGCCTTTCTATTTGCCAGCTTCCTGACACCCCGGGAGTTTCTATGTGATTCTTATTGAAATAAAGAGCAACCAGCGTGATAAGTCTAGGTCTGAAGAAGGGAGTATGTAATCAGAAGTGTACAGATGAGAGAAGAAAGGGTAGAAAATTAAAGTTTTGAAAGAGGGGCAGATATACAAGATAAAGTTCTCTTAAGTCAAAAAGGACCAAGATAAAAAACTAAAATGTCCAGTGTTTGAATTTGTGGATGGAATAGTCTGAGTATTATTGTGAGTTCCACCGTCCCCATTTCCCCATTGTACATATTCTTAGACTTAACAGACTATGAGTGTATTTAAGTATTTTTAAGAAACTTAAGAGAAAGGTAAGAAAAACTACCTTTCCTACAAGAAAACAAATGCTCTACTAACAAACACATATTTTCCTGAAGGCTTTAAAAGACTTAATGTTTAGCCACAGAATAGTTGTATAAGGGGATTGTATTAAACTCTCTTCATCTCAGAAAAATACAACCCCAGGGGTTCACCAGTACCTAAGTGAGAGAGATATACTCTTTGGAACTAAAACGTTGCTATGCCGAAAAGAAGAAGCAATCTTGCCCTGGAATGATCAAGAGGAAACAGAACACTGAGATCCTATTACCTGAAAAGGCCCCAGAAAGCTTGAAGTGCCACTGCCCACAGATTTTTTAAGTTTGGTCAAGAACTCCTCAAAGGCAATATGATTCTAAAAATAAAACAACGATCAATTAGGTCTTCTGAAAACTGTTACTTTTAAAACATGTAAAAAAAAAAAAAAAGAATGAAATCTAATTCTTTGTTTCCACACTTAAACAAAATCTACTTGCCTTTTCAGCTTGTTTGATCCATTTTTCTCTCAATAAAATGGTGAGGAAGATACTTATACAAGTAGAAATTAAGGCTTTTTTAAAAATAGAAATAGAATGGTCACATTGTATGTCATCTTATGTGCTACTTTGTGTATCCCAGCAAACTGTGATAATCTCAGAATGGAAGACAGCATGTGAAAATGCTAACAAGGGGAAACAGTGACAGGTTTACTCAGGAAGCTGGATTTTCAATTTGAAAATTTGTAAAAGAAGCAAACATAGGTTGATATGAATTTGGAGTTGAAAGCAACATATTAAAATGGAGAAAACTATTCTAGAACAAGTAATGGGAAGCCTACCAATAGCCTGCTAATCTGACAAGCAACTTAGATTTTGGGGCAGTATTGGACAAATGCTTACAATTAATTAACTCCTGAAAATCCCTGGAAACCAACCGACAAACTTGCCATTTCAAAGACAAACTCTTGACCTTTGGCACAGTTCTTTTTAATACCAGTGGTGTGGAAGTAACAGGACAAGGGGTAGTTCCCACAGCTACTTAGTAAAGTTTGTCTCCTTCTGAGAGTCTGGAGATCAGAGTTTCAACAGTGGTGGGACTTTTGACTACTCATTTACCCTCTCTGGGTCTGAATTTCTTCCTCAGAGAATAAGAGTGTGATACAAACAGTTAATTGCCCCAGTATTTCTTTTAGTAACAAAACCTTCAAATGTTACTTAGGCACAAGAATGCCCAGCTAGAGACTATCTTCCCAGCCTTCCTCATAGCTAAGAGTGGCCATGGGCTAGCAAGAATGATATTGTAATTTTTATTTCATTTCCTTAAAGGCAAAGCCACTTGGCTTGGACTCTCCCCTGTCCCACTGGCTGGGAAATGGCCATAACTGGAGCCACCACCTATACCCAGGAATGAGAGCCTGGTGTTGAGAATATCAGAGTCCCCCACACGAGCACAGGATCCTGACAGACATCGCTGAACAGAGATGCCCATCAGCCCTCCACTACTTAATTCTGGACTTTTACATGAAGAGAAGAAAAAATATTTCTTTCTTATTCAAACTGCTTTAGTTACGTTAGCTTAGCATGAACGCTACACAGAAGGTCCTACACAAACTACCTCTGAAGTATGTTCCAGTTCTGACTGTTCATAAATGGAAGAAACAGAAGTTTTGCCTTACGACTGAAATAAAAAGAATAAACCTTGCTATTCTGCCAGTGATGATCACAGAAGCCCATGTTAAGGCTTAAGATCAATTTTTAAATGATAGCCTTTTCTTCTTTTTCTCAGCATCTCAGACTTACAGGCCCCATCATTATATCTTTTAATTGCTCTGTTAATCACTTTCAATATACCTCTACTTCACTATCATGCAGTATGACAATAGATTACCTTCATTATAAAGGCTATCTTCAAATTCCCACAGGCATTTAGTAAAGTTTCATTATCCTCAGACATAATCCTATGAGAAGATTAGATCACTTAAAGTAGTTTTCTGCCTATCAGCATAAAGCAGCCAGGGAGCGCTTGCAGTTGAGTGAGGTTTGAAACCTGAAATCCTGCAGCTCACATGGGAGAGCCAGAAGGAGCTCTGGGAGAATCAACTTAAGTTGACTCAACATCGCTCTTGCGTATGCAAGTCATTTCCCAACATGAAAATAAAAAATGCTGTCATCGGCCAAGCACAGTGGCTCATGCCTGCAATCCCAGCACTTTGGGAGGCTGAGTTGGGCAGATTGCTTGAGCCTAAGAGTACAGCCTGGACAACATGGTGAAATCCCATCTCTACAAAAACAAAAATTGGCCAAGTGTGGTGGTGTGCACCTGTAGTCCCAGTCTCTCGAGAGGCTGAAGCAGGAGGACTGTATGAGCCAGGGAGGTCCAGGCTGCAGTAAGCCAAGATCACACCTCTGTACTCCAGCCTGGGTGACAGAGTGAGACCCTGTCTCAAAAAAAAAAAAAAAAAAAAAAAAACCTAACAACAATAACAAAAGTCGTTCTCATCATTTTGTAAAAGCCCAAACTTAAATACTTGAGTTTACAGAAATTTTACAGTCATGCACAAGTTGTCTCTTTACTAATTATTCAACATTTTATTAGCAATTTTTTCAGTTGAAGCCTAATGTAAAGTCTCAGTAATCTGAAAAGATCAAGAGGTATTTGACTAAACTGAATTCTTTGTGCAAATTTAAACTTTGATGTCTAAAGGAGAAAAATACATTAAGGATGACAAATGGATTCAGAAGCATAGAAAATTTCCCAAGAGAGCATTTTGTACAAGAGATCTGGACCTCTCAAAGGCCAGCTAAATGGCCTCTATGAACACGGGATAGGGAGAGCTGATATCTACCGGGAGAACTAAAGAGACGCCAAAAATGAAAGTGGAGAGATCCAATGTGTTGTACCACCTACTAATCCGTCTCCCACATTGAAGCCAGGGCAATCATTTAAAATCACAAATATGATCATTTCCACTCCCCTGCTTAAAATTCATAAATGGTTTGCCATGGCCCTTAGAAAAAATGTACAAAATGCTAAGTTCACCTAAAGTGTATTATGTGCTCGAACCCTAATTACCTTTCTGAGATCACGTCAAACCATTATCCCCACTCCTCTCTCCAGGCTAGGCATGTCTGCCCAAAATGTCACATGTTGAAGTTCTGACTCCTCAGAATGTGACCTTATTTGGAAATAGAGCTATGTCAGATGTCATTTGTTAAGATGAGGTCCCTCTAGAGTAGAGTGAGCCCTTAATTCACTAGTGTCTTTATGAAAGGGGGAAACTTAGACCTAGGCTCATACAAGGAGGATGCCATGTGAGGATGCAGGCAGAGATGGGGATGATGTTTCTACAAGCCAAAGGGACCAAGGATTGCCAGCAAATCACCAGAAGCTAGGGGAGAGGCATGATACATTCTTCCTCATAGCCCTCAGGAGGGACAAACCCAGCTGACACCTTGATCTTGGACCTCTAGCCTTCAAACCTGTGAGGCAATAAATTTCTGTTGTTTTAAACCACCCAGTTTGCTGTACTTTGTTACAGCAGCCCTAGGAAAATAATGCAATGGGATTCTCTCAACTCTTTGTATGGACCTTTGTCCATGACGTTCCCTTTATCTAATAGAGCAACTTCCCTCCTCTTTTCCTAGCTAAGACAGCCTTAAGTGTTGCTTTAAACAACATTTTTTCTAGAGTGAGACCTTCTTTAATCTCCCATACTAGGTAAGATCTATCTTCTCCTCCACAATACATTTACCCCAAATTTTACAGGACCTTACACTTCTTCAAAGCCCTAGTTTCTTCTGAACTATTTCATTATTGGCTTAATGTCTATCTTCTGCATTTGACTGTAAACCTAGGCTGGGACTGTGTCTGGATCATTCATGTCTATGTTCTCTGTGCCTAGACCAGCAGCTGGTACATAATTTGTGCTCAAGAAACATTCATTAACTGGCTTCCTTCATTTTAACTTGGACGCCTCTGTTTCCAAATACTGTTTCAAAGATCTCACATCCTTAGTAATAATTCCCACCAAAATATTTCTGCCCTCATGTATATATTCATGTGCCTGAAGGCACCCTCATATTTCTATAATTCGTTGTTGTCATACCTAACATTTTATTCCATTCCACCACACATCTGTATAAGCAATAATATTTGTAAATGTACTAGTCTCCAGGAATGTTTTTGATTTGAGTCCTATATTACTGAAAAGAATCTTAATTATTTGGCAAGCTGACATCCTCGTAAGATTCTATCTGCCCAGCAAGACAGATGAGAGAAATCGTGTGAGAGAGAACACTAAAGCAATGAAGCTCTTTTTATAAAACAAATACTTGTTTAACCCATATTTCCTGATATGAAAACTTCTGGTGAGGTACTGAAGTGAGGGGTTTGGTGAAAACTATCTAGAATCTATGGAATAGCAAAAGTTAATCTCAAAACATCAATATCTGTATCTATCCATATGCCTGCCTATCTATGTATATTTGTAAAAAGACAAAAAAGAACAAATGGTTTGGGATAGGTTATTTGTACCTGTCTGGTTAATTTTAACTTAGTCTGATTTTTTATTCTAAAGAATTGCACCAATTTTTGAAAAGAGTCTGTTTAAATAGACACACTCAGAAACATCTCTGTCATGCAGCTCTTGGTGGGTATGTTCGCTGAGTAAAAACATTTTGATTTATCCTAGAGAAAAAATTCTGAATAAATATAAATTTGACAAATATTTTCCTGAGAGGATAATAGCTGGAGACACTACATTACTTATTATGTTTTCAGACAGGTTCTGCTGGTCACAGAAGAACTAAAGGGTGCTAAGTCCATTTTGATTTCCATCATACAGTGGCATACAATATGATAAGGTCTACTACTCTTGGGTATGAGAAGACCAAGGTGGCTAAATTTGCCCTAGTCTTCATTTAGTAAATATTTCTTAGGCATTTATTCCATGTCAGCTATTGCAGTAAATGCTGTTAATGCAAGTTAAGTAAAAATAATAGTAACAGCAAGAATCACTGATTTTTATCACCAGTTCATTATGTGCCAGGCACTATACTAAATGCTTTAAATACATCATCTCCTTTCATCCTCACCATAGCCCTGTCACAAAAGTACTATTATTGTCCTCATTTTATGGGGATTGTAAATCTCAGAGAGATCTGAGATTTTTTGTAAAATTGACCTTGTAATTTTTACAAGGTCGTGGAGCTAGGATTTAAGCACGCCTCTGTTTTACTCCAATGCCAAAGTTCTCACCCAGTACTACTTCAGTTGTACTACTTCACAATATAGCATGGCTCAATCACTAAAATTCTTTCCCCAAATCCATAACATTCAATTTGAGATTTTGACCTAAGGAAGATAATGTAGAAGTGGGTTTGAGAAAGGGGATTTAATTCCACGGTAATACAGAAATGGCATTAAGTAATCTTTTCTTAGAATGAGTTTATGGACCATTTCACATAAGCTCTCCAAGTTCAAAAGTCAGGATTACAGTAACTTTGGCTTGACTCAAGTGACTAAAGAAAAGCAGAATTGAAAGAAAAGGCCTTCAGAAGCTCAAGTCCAGTGTGTGTGTATGAGTGTGTGTGTGCATGCAAAATGGAAACAGTACAGAAAAGAGAGCTGGAGTTTTGAATCAATAAATAAATCCATTCTGGTTTTTAGTCACTAAAGCAAAAAAAAAAAAAAAAAAAAAAAAGAAGTTGAGTCTGCATACATTTTTTGGTAAGGGAGAATCCAAAGCTTTCCTGAGTTCTCCAAAAAGATTTTGACCCTAAATTATGAGCTAAAAGTGGGGAAAAAACATTTTTCAAGAATCCAAAGAGAAGGTAGTGTACAAATGTAATTATTAGTTGAACTCAGAATTCTGGAAATCATCGGAGAACGACTGTAAAGTAAAGAATAATTGGCTTCCAAGCCTGTGTATCCCCGACACATGTCATTTTGGTATTTTATCTCTCAGGCCTCTTCCCCACCATTGATCTTTCCTTCTGTGAATTTAATACTCCTGGCCTCTCTCTGCCTCCCCCACTCATTTAGTTCCAGATACATAGAAAGACTTAACCTGATCAGTGAATTTGGGAGAGTAACTGTGAATGGAAGCTTCCAGGAAACATGCTCCCCTCTGCAGCTTGGGAAGAATCTACACTTGGAGCAGCAAACTCCTGCCCTATTCTAGTGCAAATGAGGCTGAATAGATGCCCTTCAAATTCTAGATACAGCGTCAGGGGGCCAACTTATGCAGAGACAGTCAAATTATCTAGTTTTATTAGTAATTAAGGTCATTTTTGAGGCCTCTATACACTGACCCTTTTCTTTCTGTTCTTCACTTACTCTGAAACTGAATGTGGATGCAGTGTATTATTTATCAGACCTTTCCAAAGAATCCAAAACTATACATAAATACATAACAAGCTGGAGAATAGAATGCAAAAGAAAATGTTTCTCCTTGGCATATTCTGGAAGTAAACAACTAGAAGCAGATAGAGGGGACTTACAAAAGCCCAGAAAGGTGACAAGAACAAAGTTTCTAGCCCTAATTCTGCAGCCATGGAAACATTTGATAGAAGAGAATTCGAATTAACATTGAGGCAGTAAGTGGGGACAATTCTGACTAACAGAAGAAAGTCTTCTAGGTATTGTTCAGATATTTTATTTTCTAGCCATCTCATCTTTTATCTTTCATTTTCTTTTCTAACCTTGATAACTTAAGCAGGAATTGTACAAGGCATGTGTTTTGCTCACGTCTTATTCCAGAGAGCGTAATGGACCAAGGTCTCTAGCTTGGAAATCTGTACCAGGGTTTGCTTCAAAGCTACTCCTCTCACAGGCTGCTCCAGCCAGTGACTGAGTGTAGCAGTGATACTAAGGCAGATCCCATTCCAGAGAAATACTGGACTTTTTTTTTGGCCAATTTTGTATTGAGGATTTCCTTGTGGCTTTGCCAAAACTGTGTGGCACTCCACCCAACATTCACTCGCACTCTCTCTGTCTGTCTGTCTGTCTCTCTTTCTCTCTTTCATTCTGGGTTAGATGTGCATAGTGGTCAGGTGGTTCTCCTATTTCCTTCACACAGGCATGTTCCCCTAATAGAGTTTATATGTTTAATCTCATCCTGGTGTCTGCTTCTTGGAGGACCCTGAGGGAAAGTTTTACAGATAGCACAAATAGAATTCATTTATATTGGAAAAGAGCCAGAGTGACCAGCATTTATACAACTTTATAAAATAATAAAAGAACAGTTAGCTAAAGCTTTAGAAGATAGTTAATACAGCTCAATAGCCAATGCAGGGTGGTCCTGTACTTTAAAGGAAAGATGTTGTGTAATGTCAGAAAGAAATGATAGCACTTGGATTTGTCAGAACTGTTACTGACTCTTGTCTAGCAAGCATGAGTATGGGAGAAGGATTGGCATGGGGTTTAGCTGAGAATGAATTGTAGGTGTAGACCCAAAACAAAGAAACAACACAGCGACTTTCCTATTCACACTGACCATGAGTTTTATCAGCACCACTTAAAGAAGTGATTGGTGATTAACACTAGAAATGCATTATTTGGCTTTATTCAGTGGGTTTCCAGAGTGTAGAGTAGAGTGTAGTAGAACAAGAAATAGCACCCCTTACAGATTGGTGCCTCAACAAGATATATTCTTGTTTACATGGTACTCTTCCAAAATAAATCTGAGCCTTGCCAATCCCCTCCATTACATCATACCTAAGAGACAAGTGGAAGTACAGAATTTTGCACCTGCTCTGTGGTGCATTGGTAAGCAGACTCTAGAGCTGTGCTGTCCAATGCTGTAGCCACTAGCCACATGTAGCTATTTAAATTTAAATTATAGGTTGGGTGCAGTGGCTTAGGTCTGTAATCCCAGCACTTCGGGAAGCTGATGTGGGCAGATCACTTGGGGCCAGGAGTTTGAGCCCAGCCTGGCCAACATGGTGAAACCCTGTCTCTACTAAAAGCACAAAAATTAGCCGATTGTGGTGGTGGATGGCTGTAATCCCACCTACTCGGGAGGGTGAGGCAGGAGAATCGCTTGAACCCAGGAGGCAGAGGTTGCAGTGAACTGAGATCACACCACTACACTACAGCCTGGGCGACAGAATGAGACTCTGTCTCAACAACAACAAAAAAATAAACAAATAATTAAAAAAAAGAAAATTAAATTATTTAAATTTGAGCAAAATTTAAAATTCAGTTCCTCACTGCACTGTCCACATTTCAAATGCTAAGCAGCTGTATATGACTAGTGGTTTCTGCATTAGACAGCACAAATATAGAATATTTTCATCATCAAAAAAGACTTTTTTTTGGAGACAGAGTCTTGCTCTGTCACCCAGGCTGGAGTGCAGTGACGCAATCTCATCTCACTACAACTGCAACTTCCGCCTCCCGCGTTCAAGCAATTCTCCAGCCTCAGCCTCCTGAGTAGCTGGGATTACAGGCATGCGCAATCACACCGGGCTAATTTTTGTATTTTTAGTACAGACAAGGTTTCACCACGTTGGTCAGGCTGGTCTCAAACTCCTGACCTTGTGATCCCCCTCCTTGGCCTCCCAAAGTGCTGGGATTACAGGTGTGAGCCACTGTGCCTGGCTCAAAAAAAAAAAAAAAAAATTAAATAGTCCTGTTCTGGAGGAATTCTCTTGGGGCAGAATAGTAATCTGACTTCTTAAAGTGATTCTGTCACCTCTGGTGTGGGGAGAGAGTGTAAGGTCAAGGTGCCAGCACAGTTCCTTCTCACATCTACTAAAGAGGTATAAAAGATTGTGCCGCTGTTTTTAGGAGCCACTGAGGAAGGCTCAGTTTCTTCTGGGATAATGATTAGTAGCCAATAAATTTCATTGAAATCTTTATTTGATTTTTTTTCCCCACACATTGCTTAATGAGATTAAGTTTCAGGACAATGGAAGCTCTAGGTAGGTAAGCAATGGGCTGGCAAAGGGATGAACCAACCCTATTTGGAAAACCACATGGACATGGGCATCAGCATAATGTTTAGTCTGTCTTAGAAGAACCATGGCTTGGAAGACACCTGTAGCTAGAGGAAGAAACTGAGCTTCAAGTGAGGAGTGGAAAGGAGGCCTAGCCTACTCTTTAGAGACACCCTGGTCTGAAAGCGTTTAGGTGTGCAGATGCGGTTGAGCTTACAGCAGAAAATTAGCATCTCAAGAACAGGGAATATTTCTGCCAGAATTGTTGATTCTGCTGGGGAAAAAAATGCAGTCACTGACAAACCCAACTAAGAAACTCCAAGGCTTTCCTGCCGATATCTAGGTGATCAGGGAGAGCTGTGGGTGGCCAGATGACTGAGAGAGCACACCACATAGGAAGGGATGCTGGACAGGAGAACAGAGAGCCACAGAACTGCACTTAGAATATCTAAGACCATGTTTCTATAGGTCTTATATTGGTACATTCTTCATACTCCCATGACTTCGATGATTCCATGGACTTCAAATCAGTTTGATTCCATGGTTCCTGATGCATTTCTTGGCCTTTACTGAGACAGTTCATTCCTGATTTGGCTTAGGTTTATTTCCGCTGCATTTTTTCCCTTTAAAACAGGGCATCTCTGCCCACTAACGCCTTAGCCTGTGATTGTCATTCTCCTACTCACACTCTTCTCCATATTCTCAGCTCCAGGCTGATCTACTCTCTTTTTTCTACCAAGTCAGACTTGCTCACACTGGTACCAATAAGTTCTGCCTTTCAATCCAGAATTATGGATGGGACAGGATACATTTTCTAAGAAAAGATCAATATATACAGTTTATCTTCCAGAGCATTGATTAAGAATTCTTTGGCTTTCTCAGCTTCATTTGTTATTTCAATCTTTCATTAAATTAACCATGCATTTATTCATTCAATCATTCAGTAAACATTTATTGAGGGTACATGATGCACCCAGACACTGATTTAGCACTGGAGATACAGTGGTGAACAAGACAGACAAATGTCCTCAATATAGCTGTTTATGTTGTAGTGGGGAAAGACAGATCATACACAAAGAGAAAAGTAAATTGAATTATTTCCAATAGGAGCAATTGTTATTTGAAAATAAGGTGGAGTAATGAGATGCATAATACTGGGGTAAGTGATCAATTTAAAGTGAAAATTGAGCAGGAACATGAATGTTGGAAAAAAGTCCATCATGTAAAGGTCTAGGAGAAGACCTGCCCAGGCTGAGAGAACAGCAAGTGTACAGGCCCAAAGGTGTGAGTGAGCTTAGCATGTTCAAGGGAAAAGGACAAGCGTGGCTGGAACAGAATGAGGAGAGACTGAAAGGAGAAAAAAAAAATAGAGAGTTAACATCATAAGGTTCTATCAAACAGTTGGAATTTGATTCTAATTGTAAAGGAAGATCACTGAAGGGTTTGGAATAGGGTAGCAATGTTATTTAACTTCAGTGTTATAAAGAGTTCTCTAGGCAATATATAGAATTTATATCAGTCAGGGTCCCAGCAAGAAAAAGAGCCACACTCAAAAAGGGCTTAACTGAAGAGATATCAATGAAGGGACTACATGTGGAGGCATGGGTAGGATTAAGGAACACAACAAGGCTTAGTGAAGTACCCAGTGCAACAGAGAAGAGCTGTTACCCCAAAGCCTGAAGGGACAAATGGAAGAAAAAGGAGTATGTAAGCCTTGGGAGAGCTGAAGCAAGAGAAGACTACCTGACAAGAGCTGTTATCTATGGAGATACACAACCACTGCCACACTGTGGAAGGGAAGGTGGGGCAAAAGAAATACCCCTTTCCAGCTGGGCGCCATGGCTCACGCCTGTAATCCCAGCTCTTAGGGAGGCCAAGGCAGGAGGATCACGAGATCAGGAGATCGAGACCATCCTGGCTAATACAGTGAAACCCGGTCTCTACTAAAAATACAAAAAAAAAATTAGCCAGGCGAGGTGGCTGGCACCTGTAGTCCCAGCTACTCGGGAGGCTGAGGCAGGAGAATGGCATGAACCCGGGAGATGGAGCTTGGCAGTGAGCCAAGACCGCGCCACTGCACTCCAGCCTGGGTAACAGAGCGAGACTCCGCCTCGGAAAAAAAAAAAATACCACTTTCCCTTCTTTCTCCCTCCAATCTTCTACTGGGACTCAACTTTCTGGACCTTCAACCTTCTACTGAGACTCTCAACCATCAAGGCAAGAGAGTCAGGTAAGTGGACCCAGATAACTCCTTTCACAATGGTCAGCTACCAAATGGTCACAACAGGGCAAAAAAGGATAGGGAATGAATATGGAGGGTGATGAAGGAAGTAAAGAGAACAGATTAAATCAGATTAAAACAGAACAGAGTAAATCTGTGAGATTTAGAGGAGCAAGAGTAAATCTGTGAGAAACAATTGAGAACATAGCACGATAATAAGTGTTGTGGAAAATAAACTTACAGTATAATATAAAAAAGATTTTCCAGGCTGGGCTCCGTGGCTTATGCCTATAATCCCACACTTTGGGAGGCCAAGGCAGGTGGATCATGAGGTCAGGAGATAGAGACTATCCTGGACAACATGGTGAAACTCCATCTCTACTAAAATACAAAAAAAAAGAAATTAGCTGGGCATGGTGGCGTGCACCTGTAGTCCCACCTTCTCGGGAGGCTGAAGCAGGGGAATCACTTGAACTCAGGAGGCAGAGGTTGCAGTGAGTCAAGATTGCACCACTGCACACTCCAGCCTGGTGACAGAGTGAAACAACATCTCAAAAAAAAAAAAAAAAAAAAAAAAAAAAGACTTTCCAATATTAACCATCGTTTTCTTAAAATTCAGGGGTGAAGAGAAGTTTATAAATATTGTGTTTACCTACTATATTAAGGTGACCTCATTCCACTTAAAGAAGATAGTGCTTATGAAAAATAACCTCAGTATCTTTTGAGATGAATAAAGAAAGAACCAGTTATGTAAAAATCATAAAATTAAAAAAAAACAAAAAGCAGGTCATATGGCAAAAACCTACTTTATCTTCTGAGTTTGTTCCCCCACGGTATTTGTGCTGGCCTCCCTAGCTCTTACATAAATACTCTCCCAGGTAGAAATATGAATGATAAATGATTGTAGGCAAACATTTAAACTATGTTTCCACGAGAAGCAGATATTAACTTCAAGAAGAATGTTCTCATAACCATAGTGCCTGAAACCCAGTTTTTCTCCCACTTTTATAACATCTTACTCTTTTCTCCACTCTTTACCTTCTGGGACAGTGAACCATGAAAAACTAACAATATAACAAGAAGGTTTTATTAAAACAGAAGAAAAGTTAGAAATTTCTTTAGCATTGTAATAATCAGACAGTGTGATTGGAACAATCTTAGCAATGTTAGGTAAGGCTGAAAAAAGGGGCAGGGAATCCTTTAGCACAACGATGATTAGGAATCTTGTTAATGAATGAGCCCATCTTAGAAGTAGAAAGATTTGCTTGCCTTTTCTTTGTTTTCTTTTTATTATCCCCCTTCACCTGTGCACAAGGTTTGAGCTCTTTCCACCCTACCATCCAAAAGGTAAGATTACAACAAATGCTGGGGTGCTGGGTACTGGGGGGAAAAAAGCAAGGCAATGGGGACAGAACTGAAAATTAAGAGACAAGAGAGGTATCTGTTTCTGTCCATGAGAGAGTAAGGCAGTCTGAATTACCCTCCAAACCATTATAAAACTGAACAAAATACAAGAAACAACTATTTTCAGATATTGGACAACAGGCAGTAAAATCATAATGTTCCTGGATAATTGGGGAATGGGAGGAAAGAACTAGATGAACCTTACCCATGCCCAAGTGAGGAGGGAAGGAAGAACCTAAAGAGTATCCAGCAATCTCACCGTGTTGAACAGACACAGTTAAAGTTCAGGAAGATCCGAGTTGCTAGAATTTTTAAGGCAATGTATCTGACAGTACAAAACTACAAAGAGAAAGAACTTTAGAAATCTGTGTAAGGGTCACCTTGAGTTTTGGCTAAGGAGCTATCTGCCCATTTATAAGGTAAAATCGCAGGAGGACAGACAAGAATAATTTCTGCAGAAAAAGCAATTACCATGAAACTGAAAGATCAACAGTTTCTGGAGCTAAGACGGCCAAGAACAGTTTGAATTCCTTCCAGCCAGAATGGAGAGATTTCTCTGAATACACAAGGTATTCGTAGACTGTAGAAGGCTCAGCCCTTGAAAGTGGGAAACATTTATCTTGAGAATAAAATATACTCTATACCCATCTAAGATAAAAGACCTTAAAAACAAGCTTTGAGATGATCAAACTAACCCACAAGTGACTTAACTGTCTTCAGGCGAAATTCAAAAATTATTAAATTAACACAAAAACATCCACCACTCAACAATATAAAATTCAGAAGCCTAGCAAACAGTTAAATTTTTTTTAGAAATACAGAGAAGCAGAAAAATATGACAAATGGCCAGAAGACGAACCAGTTACTCAAAAACATACCCCAAAATAATAGAGATTTAATTAGGAGATTGAAAGCTTAAGATGATATACATTTCCCCCACATACTCAGGGATGCAAAGGGGAGGAAAATGAACATAATAATAAAAGAAATGAAAGGCACACAAAAAACCAAATGCAATATCCAGAAATGAAAATTATAATCATGAAAATGAAAAAGTGACTAGAAGCAAATAACATTAGTTTAAACACTGTAGAAAGAAAAATCAGTGAACTTGGGGCCATAGACTTATCCAAATTAAGCACAAATATAAAAAGATTTAAAATTTGACAGAAACTCAGTGGCCTGTAGAATAACAGTGAATAGTTTAACACAGACATAACAGGAGTCTGCAGGAAGCAGAGAAGGGGCAGAAAAATTATTTGAAGAAAAAATAGTGGTCAGATGTATTCTAAATTTTCTGAGATCTTTCACCAAACAGATCCAAGAAATTTAATGACAAACAAGATAAATATAAAGAAAATCACATGAAGACATAGTATGATCAAATTACTGAACACAAGCATTAAAGGGAAAAATTTTAAAGCAATTAGAGGAAAAAAGACATATATATATACATATACACATATATATACAGATATACATATATATACATATATACGTCTATATATATATAAAAGAATAAGGCAGAATGTCCATAGACTTCCTGTCAGAAACTATGCAAGCCAGAGGACATATGCTACTGACACAGAGTCTGTATCCAATGAAAATATTCTTGAGGGATAAAAAAGAAAAATAAGAATTTTATCAGGAAAGTAAAAAGCAGAGATAATCCATTAAATGAACCCATTAAATAAATTATTCCTGGAAGTACAATAGAACCATAACATTATTAAGCATTATTAATATTAAATATTTGTAAATATTAAATAAAGCAGGAAAAATGAAAACAGAGAAAACAAATAGTAAAATCATAGATTTAAACTCGACCATATCATATTACATGTCAATAGTCTAAATAGTTTAATTAAAAGGCAGAGATCATCAGACTGGATTATAACAAGACCCAACTAAGACTCAACTGTATATTGTTTACAAGAAACCTATTTTCAAGATAAAGACTCAAGTAGGTTAAAACTTAAAGGATAGAAGAATGATAAAGCAGGAAGATATTAATCATAAGAAAGCTGGAGTGGCTATATTATCATCAAACAAAATAAACATTATAAAAAGCAATATTTTCAGGTCGAAGTTGGACATTTTATAATGATAAAGAGGTCAATTCACAAAAAAGATATAATGGAGCTAAAACCTAGAGTTTCAAAATTTTTAAAAAAGCAACACTTGACACACTGAAGCAAGACAAATCCAAAATTGTAGTTGGAGACCACAATACTCTCAATAGTTATTCAAATAATTTAACAGAAAATCAATTAGGATATGGAATACTTGAGCTAACTGATCTTCACAGATCCTTCCACATAGTAACATCAAGAAATGCATTTTTTTCAAGTACATGTGGAAGTTACATCAAAATAGGCCAAATGCCATGCCATTAAAAACTAGCTTCAACAAATTTAAAAGAATTAAAATCATACCACATATATTACCTTATCACAATCAAATTAAATTAGAAATCGACAATAGAAAAACGTCTACAAAAATCTCCAAATATTTGGAAGTTAAACTTTTAAGTTTGGTCAAGGAAGAAATCACAAAAAGATTAGAAAATATTTTAAATGGAGATTAAAAACATAACATACTGAAACCTGTGGGAGGCAGTTAAAGCAGTGCTTATAGAGGAATATACAACTTTAAATGGTTATATTAGAAAGATCTTAAATAAATGACCTAACCATTACCCTTTAACAAGCTGAAAAAAATAAGAACAAATGAAACCCGAAGCAAGTAGAAGAAAGAAAACAGTAAAGAATGGAAATCAAGAAATTAGAAAATTACAAAACCAATATAGAAAATTTAGAAAAAACCCAAAGGTAATTGTTGGAAAACAAAAATTAATGAAATTGATCAACTTCTGGCTAGACTTATCGAGAAAAAAAAAGAGGCCAGGCGCAGTGGCTCACAACTATAATCTCAGCACTTTAGGAGTCTGACGTGGGAGGATTGCTTGAGCCCGGGAGTTCCAGGCAGCCTGGGGAACATGACAAAACCCTGTCTTTACAAAAAATACAAAAATTAGCTGGGCATGGTGGTGCACGCCTGTATTCCCAGCTACTCAGAAGACTGAAGCAGGAGAATCACTTGAGCCTGGGAGTTTGGGGCTTCAGTGAGCCATGATTATACCACTGCACTCCAGCCTGGGCAACATCATAAGATCTTAAAGAGAAACAAAGAAGGAAAGGAGGAAAGAAAGAGAGAGAAAGAAAGAGGAAGAGAGAGAGAGAAAGAGAGAAAGGAAGAGAGAAAGAGAGGAAGAGAGGAAGAAAGGAAGAAACAAATGACCAAGAATTAAATAGAATACATTACTACAAATTCTCTAGCTATTAAATAGATAGAAAGAAAATATTGCAAAAAAAATCGCCAAAAATGACAACTTAAATGAAATGGGCAAATTTCTTAAAATTCATAAACTACCAAAAACTAACTGTGAAGCAATTTTTAAAAACTCAATAGCCCTAATTCTATTAAAGAAATTGAGTACGTCGTTCAAAATCTTCCCACAAAGAAAACTCTAGGACTATTGGCATTACTAGTAAATTTTTTAATCATTTACACAAAAATATAATACCACTCTCACACATATTTTCAGAAAAGAGAAGGGTAAAGATGAACTCCCAAATCACCATAATAGGCCAGAATAACCTTAATACCAAAACCAGACTAACACATTCCCAAAAAAGGAAAATATATGTCAATATCCCACAGAAACCTACAAGCAGAAATTTTTAACAACCAAAATCTGGAAACACAATGACAATAAGATATCAGGACCAAGTAGGGTTTATTCCAAGAAAGCAAGGTTGATTTAACATTAAAAATCATTAGATGTAATCCATATTAACAGAATTTTTAAAAACCAATATAATCATTTCAATAGATACAGAGAAGTCACTGATAAATTTTAATATTCTTGTTTTTTTTAACTCTCAGCAAACTAGGAATAGAAGGGAACATTTTTCAGCTTGAAAATATCTGTGAAAAAGCAACAGCCTACATTGTACTTAATGATAAATGACCAAATGCTTTGCCACTAAGATCAGGAGGAAGATGGGAATGAATGCTCACTGCTACTTCTACTGAAACTTGTAAACTTGTAATGGAAGTTTTAACCAGTGCAAAAGGCAAGGAGAAAAAAAGCCTTACAATTCGAAGAAAGGTAAAACTCTTTTTTAGGACAACATAATCATGTCAATTTTCTAGATTCCTTAGAAATCTTTTTTTAAAAAGCTAATATGGAACTAATATTCTAGTTTAGCAAGGTTAATACACAGAAATCAATTGCATTTCTATATATTAGCAACAGCAATTGGAAATTGTAATTTAAGAACAATTCCGCTTATAGTAGCACCGGAAACATGAAAAAACTGAGGAATAAATTTAACAACTATGTGCAAGACCTGTTTAATGAAAATAACAAAACATTATTAAAAGAAATTAAAGAAGACCAAAAGAAACTGTGACATATACCATGTTTGTAAATTAGAAAACTCAATAGTATTTAGATAACAAATAATTCTGCCCAAATTAATCTAGAATGTTGTAATTGTTCTGTCCTCTTAAAAGTCACCAGAGTGACCTTTCTAAACTGCAAATTTGATCATGTAATTCATCTACTAAAAACCCTTTTATGGTTCCCCAGAGCTTATAGGATAAAGTCTAAACTCCTGAGAATAGCATACAAAGCCCTCCATGATGTGAGATCTGAGCCAGACTGCTGCTTGCTTTTTTTTCTTTTCTTCTTTTTTTTTTTTTTGAGACGAAGTCTCGCTCTGTCACCCAGGCTGGAGTGCAATGGTGCAATCTCGGCTCACTGCAAACTCCGCCTCCCAGGCTCAAGCTATTCTTCTGCCTCAGCCTCCCGAGTAGCTGAAACTACAGGTGCCCACCACCACGCCTGGCTACGGACTACTGCTTTCTACAATGCTCTCTGACTGAAATGTCCACCTTTATCCCCCTGGTGAACTCCTTTTTAAGCAAGATTCAGCTTTGACTCTGCTCCAAGAAGACATTTCTGATGTACCAAAGATTTCATCACTGCCTCTTTTAAGCCTACAGTGATCCATGTTACCTGTTTTCAACCAATATTGTCATAATTCATTTGATATTGAATATCTCCCCAGGAAAGACTGTGGGCTTTTTTTTAGGCTCTACCTTGAGGGCAATGACTGTGTTTCATTCATTCATTTTGGTTTCTCCAGTGTTAGCACCATACCTGGCCACACAGTAGGCACTCAAATATTTTTTGAATGAATTATCGTATGATTGCCTGACTGGATGAAAGAGAATTGGAGTCCTCCAAAAATGAAACACACAAACAGAATGAATTTTACAGAAGAATAGAATACCTTCTCTAAAGTTAGTTAAGATAAGTATGAAAAAGGACTTTTCATAACAGGAAGAATTATTAAACATTTTTATTCTGGCTCCCTTTTCATTCTGGCATTGTTTCTAATCTAAAGCATCTCTGAGGAAATTATGTTTGACCACAAGCCCCACAAACTATTTCTAGTTTCCCATAGAAAGTCCAAAAGAGAATTTTTAAGTCATATGTCATCTATAGCCTCACCCTAGCTCCATCTTCAAATTTCCCTTCCTCTTTTACTGTCTCTTCCATACTACACAAATGAAAATATTTATAACAGTTGAATAAAGAACCCAGTGCCAGAAACTCTGCCTGGCCCAGGGAAATTTGCCTGACTGCTTTCCATCATTTACATGAAGTATTAATAGCATACCTACCTCCCCACCCCCAAGAATCAGTTCTGCCCTTTCTAGAACCTGATTCTCCTTGACCTGCAAGTTTGGGTGAGTGCATGTTCCTTTGCTAACATTTCAGGGATTCCTGAGAACACACTAGCCTAACTCTTCTACATAGAAAAGTTTGGGAACCCCACAAAAACTAATTTCTTTGTGGTATCTGGGGACAAATACATTTGTGCTGCATTATTTTAAACATTTAATCATTTTAAAATACCGTTTTGAAATGAAGTCTAATCTATAGAGAGCTATGCAAAAGATATGACGAAGCTAAAATGAAGGCAGGAAAACACTTGGGAGAATTCCCAAAGTTCTTGTTTTAACTCAGGCAGAGGAGGCTGGCAAAAGTGAACATCAGGCAGAGCTTGCCTCCTGGAAGAGCTTGTCTTCTCCTTTCCTATCCTGATGCCCTCTCCTCATGCTGCCGTCTCCCTCCCCACCCTCTCAGCCGGCTTCCAGGAAATGATCTACTCTTTCTTCACATTAAAAGTGTACCTAAATGTGTAATAAGAATGGATGAATTTCCTTTCCTGGGGATTTGCCTTTTATCAGAGGACAAAGGTCTTCCAACCCAACTTTGTCGAATTACACCCCCCAAAAAATATTTTTCTGGAATAAGCAAACTCGGTGGGAGAGGGAGTTATTACTTACTACTTCCTTTATGGAATAATTGGGGAACGCAAAGCTGATGGGGAAACATTCCCAGCCAACACGAAAGAAGTACTCAGGGCCGTTTCAGCAGAGGCTAAGGCGCCATCTTCAATGTTCTACCGGAGATTCAGCACTGGCCTTGTTAACTTAAGCTCACACACTGAGAGAGAAACTAACACATTAAGGTACAGAGGCAGTAGAGGTGTTGCCTTCCCTTCCCCTTACTGTCAACCAACACTCCAAGATCTTTTCTGTCACACTCTCAAAGAGCTGCTTTCTACCCCTTCTCCTTGAATGTGAGATATGTTACTCCTTCTTTCTTAAGTGTGTTCACATTCCTTTGCTCCCTGTTTTAAATTTTCCCATCTTTTCACCTCAGCTTGACAATAACATAGGTCTTTGTCAAGGATGCTTAAATTCTATTGTTGTCTCCTAAATTATTACCTCTGCATTCAACTTAATGCCAACAACCAACTCCTAAAGGAAGAAAAATTTCAGTGCATTAACTACATTCAATAAATCTTACAGTGCCACAAAGAAAACCACAGCAAGAACAACCTAATTTCCAGGACCTAAGATTTTACAAATCATTTTGACAGCTGCCACTGCCAAGTTTACTATTTAGTGTTAACCATGCACAACTTTTTCTTGAATAATCCAGGAGTGAACTGCTCGGAAGAAATGGCCTGGCAGAATATTAGGCTTACTGAAAGCTTGTTAGCTCACCCTTCCTGCAGTACCCCTGACTAGCATAACTAAAATTATAAGTAAAGAGAAACAAGGCAGAATGTATTTTTAATCACAACACAATTTCAATCACAATTATTGACTGATTGTTCAATAATTCCTTTCTGTGATGAAGGGAGGAATATTATAGTTAGGAAAAAGAAAAAACTATAAAGAATACTGAAATACTTTAAACTTAAAGGAATTTAATAAGACCTTTTAAAGTCTCAATGCTGCATTTTAATTTGTGAAGCAAACACTGAGCTTTGGCAGAGTAATAAGTGTGGGAAAAGTGGCTGACCACGTGAACCCAAAGTGCCCACCATGCACCTAAGCTGTAACACAGCCGGGACTCAGATACCAGAAGAGTAAAGCAGGTGTTACAGGAATTCATTTGCTTATCGGACTCAGGACTATCTTGAGAAAGAATGCTCTGTTGCCAGGAAAGTGAGAATCAATGACACCAACTTGATTTAAAGAAAATGGTTCTTTCCCAGGGAGGTATCTGGGGGCAATAAAAAAAAAAAAAGAAGGAAAGAAAAGAAAGAAAACGTTTCGCTTCCTTCCTTCCTCTCTCTCTCTCTTTCTTTCTTTCTTTCTCTTTCTTTTACTTTCCCTCTGTGGCCCGGGCAGCAATCTCCTCGTCTCGCTGCTGCCCCGCGCCGCGGACTGCCTGGGACTGCCGGCGCGCGCCACCGCTGCCTGTTTTTTCTCCTTTGCCTGCCGGCGCGCATTCGCCATCTTGGCCACGCTAGTCGCCAGCTCCTGACCCCGAACGCTCTGCCCGCCTCGGCCTCCCAGGGTGCTGGGACTACAGACGGAGTCTCGCTCACCCGGTGCTTGGTGTTGCCCGGGCTGGAGTGCGGTGGCGTGGTCTGGGCTCGCGGCAGCCTCCGCCTCCCAGCCGCCTGCCTTGGCCTACCAGGGTGCTGGGATTGCAGCCCCTGCCCGGCCGCCGCCCCGTCTGGGAGGTAGGGAGCGTCTCTGCCCGGCCGCCCCTCTGCCCGGCCTCCCCATCTGGGAAGTGAGGAGCGCTTCTGCCCGGCCACCCATCGTCTGGGAGGTGAGGAGCGCCTCTGCCCGGCCACCCATCGTCTAGGAGGTGAGGAGCGCCTCTCCCCGGCCACCCATCGACTGGGAAGTGAGGAGCGCCTCTGCCCGGCCGCCCCGTCTGGGAAGAAGTGAGGAGCCCCTCTGCCCGGCCGCCCCGTCTGGGAAGTGAGGAGCGCCTCTGCCCGGCCGCCCCGTCTGGGAAGTGAGGAGCGCCTCTGCCTGGCCACCCATCGTCTGGGAAGTGAGGAGCGCCTCTGCCTGGCCACCCATCGTCTGGGAAGTGAGGAGCGCCTCTGCCCGGCCGCCCC